>NC_081186.1:23291835-23891835 GCF_029867415.1 Vicia villosa | reverse complement strand
AAATAATCAACATATAAAAATGGCTTTTTCATAGATATGAGGAAATGCTAGGGTAAAATCTATGATTTGCCCTATTACAACTTTGAATCCCGATTCTTCAACAAGTTGAAAATGTTCAATTACCAGATCTTTAGAGTATTTTCCTTTAAAGCCTTAAAGGCAAACCTTTGAACATTTATCCTAAATCCTAAGTCCTTAGAGATTTATGATAAACTCAAGCCTTGGTTATATCAAGATTCATCCTGTAACTATAGGATATCCCTAGTCCTCAGTAATAACTTCTGTTGTTTCTCTATAATTTGAGTTGGCATTATGTTTGGTAAAATTAATATAGTAGCAATTAGTTAGATAGGATTTGTATCTTGTAAGAGAAAGCAGGTGGAAGTTCTATTTGACAAAGGAACATGTTGAGTTGAAATGTTTCAACTTCTGGATAACATGTCGAAGAAGATGTCCTATGCAAGTCATTCGACATCGCACCTGAACTTAACTGTTAATTGGACCAGACTCAACAATTAACAGAATGCATAATATTATGGAAACAATATGCAATATTATGTGGCGCTCAAGTTAAGGATACAACTATTTATTTGTTATCTCTGATTTCAAGACATTTGATTTGTTACTAAATATGGAGAATATTTAGGAATCTAATATTTGAAGCAGCTAGTCCTATCTTTGTGGAGAATATCCTGGAGTGTTTCTAGCAGCTAAAATTGTGAAGACATTTTAGGAAACAAATGATCGAAGTCCTAACTTTAAGGAGAATATTTTGGAGTGTTTCTAGCATGGATTCTAGCATGGAAGATGTTGAGAGTTTCTAGGAAACACATGATATTATTCCTATATTTATGCATAATCTTCTGCAGATTTTGTAACAGCTGATGAGCTGTGATTGATGGCCCAAATCTAGTTGGATATAGGTTATAAATAGAAGCTTTGTAACCTAGTTAATTAGAACACCGAGTATTCAAAGATGTAATCATTAGGGTTTGTCAAGGTAAGCCTCCTGGGTTGTGGGAAGGTTACCATTTGAACCTCGAAGCCTGTAGGTAAGAGGTGTAGTGTTCTTGAAGGAAGCTTTTAAGTAACTTTAAGATAGTAGTCTGAAGAATGTAATCAATAGAAGGAGAGTGCTAATTCGTTGATGCAGTTCCTGGGATTGGAAACTCTTCAACACCATTGCGGTGGTTGGGAGTGAGCAGAGGTTCTCTTATCTTAGATGGGGTTCTAAAATAAAGATTACACTGGGTAGTGACTAGGTAAACCAGAGGTTTTTTATCTATAAATCAGAGGTTGTTTACATAAAATAGTACTACTAATAGTGGATCTTCTTCCTGGCTTGGTATGCCCCCAGAGTTGGTGTGTTTTTCACCGAACTGGGTCAACAGTTACCTGTGTTGTTTATTGTTTTTCAGCCTACTATGTTTATACCTTGCTGCGCTAAATGTTGGATCAGATGTCTTAACATGCCGTATGACATCTGAAGTCTGACATTCCAGAATATCAACTTCTATAGTTTAATTACACAAAAACCTTAACAATGGTGGTCCAGCCTAATTGTTAACCATGTATCAATCCTTGTTTGTCAGACAAGGAAAGCATTACAAACATTATGCAATCAAATTGAATAGGAAAAACATATATATTTGAAAATTCTAGTAACACACGCTCGATGTCTTACTGGACGTTATGACATCCACAATTACACAGCACAGATAATTATAACAGAACAACATAAAAACAATAAAGAACACACAGAATTGTTTACCCAGTTCGGTTCAAACAACCTACTTTGGGGGCTACCAAGCCAAGGAGGGAATCCAATATAAGCAGAATTAATTCGGAGTTAAACTCACCCGTTTACAACTCCTCACTTAAAACCTACCCAATGCAATTCCAACCTATTCCTAGACCTGAGTATCTCCACTTACTCCCCCTCAATCACAGCAGTGATTACAAATAAACATAAACAATTACAGTGAGAAGACACTCTTTAAAAACACACCTTGATCTGCTTAAAAGCTTCAATCAAGAGACACACACTCGTGCTTAAAAGCTTAGAGTGACAATAAACACACACAACCTATTCCAACGTAATCATCAAGGACAATTCCTTGGATCACAAGAGACAGCTACAGAACTACGGTTCTTCACAATACACAAAATCTTCTGTCTGCGTTCCAAAATAGGATTGCAGTCTTTTTATATGCAGCTCTTGGGCCTTGGGATTCTTTTAGAAACAAATTAGGGTTAACCTAATTTACACGCCATTTGGTTGTTACAAAATGTGCTGTCAGCATGATCCTCTGGACGAAATATTCAGCACACAATGAAAGGTTTCCTAAATTGATAATTGAGAGAAATCAGTAAACACATTTAATAAACACTAACAGCTCCTGCTGTCTCACACGGATGTCATGACATCGGTCATGACATTCACTACAAAACCTGTATTAGCTTCACACATATGCAGCCTGCATAACACAATATCAACCAGGTATGTTTTACCACAAATGCAGCCAACATGAAAACACCTTCAATCTCCCCTTTTGGAAAATTTTTGGCTAAAACAACCTGTCACACCATATCAGAGAAATACTTGCAGCGGACACAAAGTAACCAAAACACAATTGTAATACGGTGGGAGAACGGACTTTTTGAAATGTTGAGGATAGCAAGAGTCGCCACCGACTTTTATTTTATCCAATATAGAAAGGCTAAAAGAACAGGAAAAGACCTTTTAAAAAGATTTTGAGTTCGGGGGGTAAGTTATACAAAGGGAAGGTGTAAGGCACCCTTTGCATCCATGGTTATCGATGGGCTCTTAATTGCTTAGCTCACTTTGTTTTCGAAATGTTTGAATTGTTTGAAAAGCGGGGTGCGAATAGAAATTTGAATAAGAACTTTAGCTTGTAAATAAGCGTAGTCTTTTTTAATTTGATTTTTGAAAAGAAGTGGGAAAAAAATATTTTGATTTGAATTTGAATTTGAAAAAGAGCAAGCAATTAAAAAGCAATTACCCTTAAGTTAGAAAAATTGTTCTTTTAGTCTTTCGGGCGAAAGGGTCTATCCATACCATGAGAGGGCATGAAGTCTTTCAATTGGATGTTGAAGGTTCATTGAGAATTATCGTTCGCCATAAGACTGTCCCTACCATAAAAAGGGCAGGTAGTCTAAGGGAAGGATATAATAGTCATTTAATATTTTTAGGTATCATGCGAGGATACCTTAGCAATTGGGACAATCATCTTTTATAAGGAAACCTCGAGGGACTGGATCATGTATTCGTAGGCAACAATTCGAGGGTCATTGAGGGACCATGATCTTTGATGATTTTAATCGAGGGACTTTTGCTATCGGTACCTCTATATTCGAGGGACACGACCATTATTTTCCGAAAGGAAACTGAGAGGGGAAACCCTAAAGGTGAGTGTGTGCAACAATCACGTGGTTAACTTCGATGATATTTATCTTATAATTAGGTGATTCTAGATTCAATTCATGGTTTATCGCCCCCTAGGATTACTAACCACGCAGTTTAAAAATTGCAGAAATTAAAGGCAGAAAAAATATAAAGTTCTACGCTATTACAATAAACACCTACGGGAATGGGGGGAAGTAAAGCAGAGAATAAGAGAGATGAATAATCAATTTAATTATCTTGAATGCCTTGATCTTCCTCGAACCCTCAATTGACTCTGAACATCTGAGAATTAAACGGAAAATAATAGGGGTGAGTGTAGGAGTAATTCATCACTATTGAACAAAACCCTATTTTAATCAAAGGAAAAAATAAAAAAAAAAATATTATTAAACAAAGAAATTAGAAAACTTAGCTTTTTGTCGGGTGAGGCGCGTGGCTGAAAGATCTTGGTTAACCCTGAAAACTGGGCACAAAGAAGAAAAATGCATTAGTGCATTAAAGTTCTCAACAATTATAACGTGGCAGATCAAAAATTAAAACAGTAATAATTGAGGCAAACAAAAAAAAGGGTAAGGCAAACACAAACCCTGAAAGAGGCAAAAATTAACAAATTAATAAACAAAGGCCAGTCGACCGTATAAGGCAAACCACATAATTTTTATCGTTTAAAAACAATTATAGATAAAATTATGGAAGAATCGAATTTTCGATTAATAAATAAATATAAAATTATTATATATAAAAAAATAATTTATTAAATAAGTAAAGATAAATAAAGGAATAAAAAGAATTATACTAGAAGGAAAAGAAATAAGCAAAAGTATTTATGTAATTAAATAAAAATAAAATAAAATATTTAGAAGACTTAGTTGGGATCTAGTGTGGTACATGGCTGAGAGAGCATGGTATGCTTGCAATCTGAGAGGCGTTGGATCTGGCTTCGTGTTGATCCAAGGGCTGTGACATGAGGGTAGATCATGGTCCTCTAATGAGGGTGGCGGGCTAGATCTGCTGGCAAGCTACAACACACCAGTTATTAAAAAGTAAGGTGTTGAGGATAGGATTCGATCCCAGTCCCTCAAGCTCACCACCAAGAAGCATTTGCCAAACGTGCTGCAAGTTAATTTTGATAATATACCACGCTATATTACATAAGTATTAAAACTATAGAAGATTGGGAAAGGTCAAAGCAAACGTTAGCCTGGGCCCCACGGGTGTAGTGTGAACCAATCAACAAGAGAGAGAGTGTTTGATCTTTTGACTGTCCAACAAGATCCTTCCACGCGTGATGAAAGAGAAAAGGAATTGTTGACCAACGAATCACGTTTCACCATCGTGCCACGCATCCAACTCAGATCCCACGCCTACTGTTCATCATCCCCTTCAAATTACCTGCGGATTTTATTTCAAAATTTCCTGCGGAATTTGTTAAGGGAAATCCTTCGAAATAGAAAACCTGCAAAATACGCGTCATTCAAAGAACACTAAAAGCCCAGATCGACTAAATCGATCATGGCGAACATGATGGTGGTGTTCTTAGGCCCTAAAAGTGCCTGATACATGGAGTTCGAAGCTTCTCAACTCTTGAACCCTAGTAATGGCGTATCATGATTCATACGTTCTAAGCTTCATGTGATGGATCAAACCTGTTCTATATCATCTCAATAACACGTTAGCGTGGTTAGTTTAAATTAAAATAAAACTCAAAAACAGAAATTCATACATATGGTGCAACCGGAGTTCGTGTTTGGCATGGTTCAGTGTGCATTGGCCATGGATAATGATTCATTCTTACCTTAAGAATCCCCAGGAACACGAATAGATGGTTGGAATTGGTTGGGAACGACTGGAATTAGTTTTTGATCGTGCCCTACACTTTTAGTTTTTTTTTGGAACCTTGAAATCCTTATTCTCTGCCCAGTTTTTTCGTCCCCCCTCTCTCTTGCTGAGGGTAATGAATATATAGGGCGCAATTAGGTCAATAGTTTAGGAATTAAGTCATGTGATTGAGGAGAATGAAATTTGATTGAAAAAAATCATATATTCTTTCTATTTTTGCCTCAATATCATATCCCTTTCTTTACAATCTTGTTAATCACGAAATTTGGCCAATATTATGATCTTTGGATGATTGGATTTGATTGGTAATTGAATCTTTGATTGAAAACTTATTATTTCATTTTTTATGTGATTTATTTGCATTTAAATGAATAAAAATTAAAATAAATAAAATAAATACTATAAAACAAAATAATTAGTTTAGGAGTGAATATGAAGCCCATGGATGTGTTTGGAATCCATATCTTAGGCCCATTGATTTAAAAACTCAAAATTCTACATTTTGCTCCATGTGCATTCCTAAAAAATCGCCCCACTTGCGCAAGCCATAAATCCTTCAATACTTGTCGTATGGAGATGTTCTAGGACTTTCTAGAAAGCTTAAAGAGTCCTTTAAAAGTTCCTTTTGATTTCACCTCAATTGGATCTTCCATGTTCCAGTTATGAGCTTTTGAAAAATATGACATTTTGTTGACCTTTTGGAGGACCTGTAATGTATTGATCCATATCTCTCAAATGAAGCAGTTTTAGACTTGGCGTGTAAGATACAAATTTGTATATAATTCAATTTCCTTCAAAATGAGATTTGGATGGAAATTTTCTGATGTTCTATGTGAAAGTTATGGCTGGTCAAAGTTGGGTTGACTTTCTCCTTAAAAACCCTGATTTAGTAACTTGGACATTTGTGGATTTTTGATATTTCCTTGATGAATCATGATCAAACCTTGATCAAATGATGAATGTGACTTCAAAATATTGATGTTGACCAAAAATCAGAAGTTTTGACTGTGATTTGACCATAGTTTGACTTTTAGGTCAACTAGTCGATTATTGATCGTTTGGGCCATTGAGTGAGCAATCTTTTGAATCAGGGCTTGAAACTTGGCATGAGGATACTTTGAATCATATGAGAGACCATGGAATCCACTTGAAGTATCAAAAGTTCAAATTCCTTGATTAAACCAGAAATCCTAATTTTGGATCCTTGTGCTTAGGAGAAGAGTGAGCTTGCACTATCTTGAGCAATTGCAAGTCAGGAGAGTAAAAACATCTTGGAATATGATGGGCAAATTTTGGGGTATGACAACAATCAAGATCAGCTAATACAATACAGACATCATACATGACCAGTATGCACATAGTGCTCAAGCAAATCAGACAGCAGCCACAAGAGCAGCACAAGCACAAACAGATCAACACAAAAATAAGCATATTAAACTTGTTGATCACACACAACCACCATCCTTGTTGTTCTGGGGTGACATTACTTCTTCTCCCCCTGTTTGGCCACAAAAGTTGCCAAAGCCAACAAAATGTCCTCTCCCCCTGTTTTTTTTGTTAACTCTATGGTTCCTTAAGGATGCAGAGTCCTAACTTGCTTCGCAAGTTTTCAAACTGTGTAGCATCAAGAGCTTTTGTGAAAATGTCATTGATTTTGTCATAAACATTCTCGTCACTTTCGTTAGAATCATCATGCACCATTTTCATTCTTGCAGAATTAGTCACTCCAATATGCCTGTGTGGACAAGACATTGTTTTGAGCGAGATGAACAGAGATTGTTGAGGCATCTCAATGAGGTGAGTTAGCTTTAAACCTTTTTCTGTGGAAAAATTGTACTTTGTGATTACACTAGAGTTATTTTGGTGGGATGTCAGCTAAAGGATCCTGTTGTGACCCAGGAGGATCTTCACATCTAGCTTATTAAAAGTACCTGGATCAGTAGTTGACCTTTGCATAAGGTTTTGTTTGTCCTCCACATAGTTTTTGATGTAGCAGGGCATAGTTATGACATTCCACTTTATATTATGGTGAGATACACTTTGGTGTATCCAGCTCGATTTAGACCAGCCCAAAAGATTTGTAGGAATCATACCTGTCATAAGATTCTCATCTTCAGTCGTGATCAAAAGAATCCTGCTCTCCTTACTTTCTTGAATTCTCAGGTTTGGTTATGAGTCCTGTGCTATTTCCTTCGAGAAACTTGAAACTTGGTCTATCCCTAGTGTCTCCTCTCTCAGGTGAACCTGACTGTTGATGGATACCTTCCTTGGGACAATGTTCAGAGCAATGCCCTCTCTTGAACAGATGATCTTCCCCTATCATATCTCTAGTCCGGATATCATTAGGTGCTTTTGTTAAAATATTATTTGATCTTCTGACAACTCCTGAAATTTGATTCTAAGCAATAATTTCCCTTTGAAGAGTTTTTTGAATATTTACTATAGAGCATTCACCAATCCAGAGGCTTTATTTGTCTCAATTTGCACAATTGAGTTCTCAGCAAATTTTGATGTTAAGACATCTGTTTTGACATTGACATGTTCTGCTGAGACAGTCGATTCACTTCCTTCAACAACATCTTTCATGTCTGTTTTGTTCTTGTTTGCAATCGGAAAACTCCTATCCTTCTTGTGATGTTTGTTTTTTCTAGATTTCCTTTTTCTAGAGCTTACAGATTTCTTTACAGCCTCCTCCTCATTTTTGTTATGACTTGAGTGATTAGCATTCACACACGTCTTTCGCTATGATGGCCCTTCCTTAGTCAGGTTTTCCTGTTGAGGGGTATTTCTTCTGGAAGATGGATGAGTTTCAGGGCAAGAGAACCTCAGGTGACCTAACTTACCACATTGATAGCACCTTTTGGCTGAGACAGGTGTGTGTTTTCCTGGATGCTGAGCCTCTTGATTAACATTCTTTCCCTTCTTCGTGTCTTGCACCTTTCCCTTTAGATAAACAATGTTCATCATGAGTTTTACTCTTTCTTCTTGTAACATGGCATAAGCATTTTCATATGTCGTCAGTCTCTTGCTCAATTCTCCATTTAGTAGACACATCTCAGAGTATCTAGTAGCTAGTTCTTTGCTGGTGAGTTCCTCAATATAAGTCTCATCATCAGACTCATCCACTTCTTCTATCAGGATTCTTGTTCTGGGAACAGGAACTTTCAATTTGATAGTTCTTTCTTGATCTTTTTCTTCATTTTCTTTATTGGTAGCAATGCACTCTTCTTTAGTGAACTTGACATAGAGTCCTTCATCACATAGTTGGCTGATGCTTATAAGATTTTCGGCCAATCCTTGTACAAGAAGAACATTATGTAGCTTAGGAACACCCTGACCTTCTATCTTGCCAACACCTTTAACTTCTCTTATGTATCCATCACCAAGAGTCACATAGTTGGTTCCCTCGAGTTTGAGGTTTACTAGTGAGTTCTTGCTCCCAGTCATATGATTTGAGAAACCACTGTCAAGGTACAAATCTTCTTTTGCAGGCATTCTTAGAGAGGTGTGTGCTATTAGAGCAACATTCTTAGCCACCCCCGATTACTTCCTGTTACATGTATCATATTCAAATTTGGCTTGATGGATTTGAACTGGATATCCAAATAGTATAAAGCAGAATGGCTTTATGTGACCATATCTTCCACAGTGATGACACCTCCATTTTTGAAATTTCTTCTTTAAGTGCCTCCTCCCTTTGTTTTCTTGATGTTGAGACATTGGATTTGACATCTGGTTAGTCACACGGGTCTTGAGTTTTCCTCTTTTGATCCCAGAGGTGAGTTCTTCTTTAGCCACAAATCCTACCCCGGATATGTCTCTTATTCTTTATCTTGACTCCAGAGTTTATTCTAGAGTATTAGTTCCATTGTTCAGCATTTTGAAGGACTTGGTCATTTGATCAAGTTTGCAGTTCAACTTGCTTACTTCATTGCTGAGAGAGTCTATGGTTGCAAGATGTATATTCTTCTCAGTTTCTAGCTCTTTTATGATTTTCACTTGCTTCTCCACCTGTTTGCAGACTTCAGCATTCTTCATACACAACTTCTTGTATGAGGTAGCAAGTTCATCAAAGGTTAGCTCATCATCATTGGAATCATCATCAAATTCATAGATTCTTGTTGGAACTGTGACATGTCTTGCAGTTTCTTCTTCCGAATCTGAGTCTTCATCAGACCAAGTGATCGACATTCCTTTCTTTTGCTCTTTGAGGTAGGTGGGACATTCAGCTCTAATGTGTCCATATCCTTCACATCCATGACACTGAACCCCTTTCCCTTGATTGGGTTTCTCCTCATCTTTGAATCTTTTGCTTGAGTCATAAGTCAGGCTGATGTCATTGGAAGTGTTATTGACATTGGGTCTGGACTTCTGATCAACCCTTTTAATAAGTCTGTGGAATTGTTTTCCAAGCATGGCTATGGCTTCTGATAAATTTTCATCACTTCCATTATTCCTTTTTCTTGAATCATCACCTGTGTTGGTGACAAAGGCTATGCTTTTGTTCTTCTTTTCAACAGGCTCACAGATGCTTGACTCAAAGGTTTGTAGAGACCCAATGAGTTCGTCCATCTTCATGTTGCTGATATCTTGGGCTTCCTCTATGGCAGTTACCTTCATATCAAATCACTTAGGCAATGATCTAAGAATCTTTCTTACCAATTTTTCTTCAGTCATTTTTTCTCCTAAGGCTCCTGAGTTGTTTGAAATCTCAAGGACATTCATATAGAATTCATAAATGGTTTCATCCCCTTTCATCTTGAGATTTTCAAACTTAGTGGTAAGCATTTGAAGTCTAGACATCTTTACCTTGGATGTGCCTTCATGTGCGTTTTAAGGATATCCCAAGCTTCTTTAGCTAGCTCACAGTGTTGCACAAGCCTAAATATGTTCTTGTCAATCCCATTGAATAAGGAACTTAGGGCCTTGGAATTGCGCAACGCTAGCTCTTCTTCAGTTTTGCCCCATTGAGTTTCAGGAATTAGAACAGTGGTTCCATCTTCCATAATCTTCTCAGGATGTTTCCATCCGCTTTCCACAGCTCTCCGGGCCTTGCTGTCTACAGATTTTATAACTGCTACCATACGAGGTTTCCAGTAGTCATAGTTAGAGCCATCCAGGATAGGTGGTCTATTCCTAAACACCAACAGTTCCTTCTCCATAGTACCAGAATTTTGTTATCCCTAGATCTCACCCAGATGTAAATAGGCAGGGTGCCTGCTCTGATGCCAATTGAAAATTCTAGTAACACTTAGCTCGATGTCTTACTGGATGTTATGACATCCACAATTACACAACAAAGATAATTATAACAAAACAACATAAAAACAATAAAGAACACACATAATTGTTTACCCAATTCGGATCAAACAACCTACTCCGGGGGCTACCAAGCCAGGGAGGGAATCCAATATAAGCAGAATTAATTCGGAGTTAAACTCCCCCGTTTACAACTCCTCACTTAAAACCTACCCAATGTAATTCCAACCTATTCCTAGACTTGAGTATCTCCACTCACTCCCCCTCAATCACAACAGTGATTACAAATAAACATAAACAATTACAGTGAGAAGACACTCTTCAAAAACACACCTTGATCTGCTTAAAAGCTTCAATCAAGAGACACACACTCGTGGTTAAAAGCTTAGAGTGAAAATAAACACACACAACCTATTCCAACGCAATCATCAAGGACAATTGCTTGGATCACAAGAGACAACAACATAACTATGGTTCTTCACAATACACAAAATCTTCTGTCTGCATTCCAAAATAGGATCACAGTCTTTTTATATACAGCTCTTGGGCCTTGGGCTTCTTTTAGAAACAAATTAGGGTTAACCAAGTTAACCTAATTTACACGCCATCTGGTTGTTACAAAATGTGCTGTCAGCATGATCCTCTAGACGAAATATTCAGCACACAATAAAAGGTTTCCTTAACTGATAATTGAGAGAAATCAGGAAACACATTTAATAGACACTAACAGCTCCTGCTGTCACACACGAATGTCATGACATCGGTCATGACATTCACTAGAGAACCTGTACTAGCTTCACACATATGCATCCTGCATAACACAATATTAACTAGGTATGTTTTACCACAAATGCAGCCAACATGAAAACACCTTCAATATTAAATAAATATGAAATCAAAGTTGTTTACATAGTCAAATCAAGGACACCCCTAGCATTGTGGGGTTTAGCTACTCATATTGTTCAAAGTAATTTCAATAACATAAGAATTAGACATTACAAATTAATGATGAACTTTGGTCTTCAATTGCTTCCACTCATGAAAAGTCTCCGTTCGCCAATAATCTCATACACTTCTATTCTCAAGCTTGAAATTCTTCTCTACAAAAAAGGTCCCTTCATTCCTTCTAAAAACTCTCCTAAATAGTAAAAATCCCATTGGCCTGGTTTGAAAAGCCCAAAACGCCCCTCTGGGTCAACACATAGTGAAAATCAGTAACAATAATAAAAAATAGCGCCTGAGCTAACACGGCTCGTGTCAGCTAACACGGGTGGCCATGTTTGCCCCTAGAAACTCTAATTCCCAAATTCTACTCCCATACTTGCTGACACGGCCCGTGTTAGGTGACATGGGTGGTCGTGTTAGGCCTCCTATAGCTTGGCCAAATCTTCTTCGAAACTTTTGATTTCTTCATTTTCTCATACTGAGACTTTTGGATTGTGTACCTGAACATGGAGATAATCACAAACAGCCAACCAACGCATAAAACACATAAAAGCTGGAATAAAACTTAAAACAATAAAACTCCAACAATAAGCACTGACGATAAAAATGACTCAAACGATAACAAAATACGAAACAAATCACTGCGGATTACTTAGATTATTGTCGACCAAGTGACATAAACATAGTAAAAATGATGACCAATCGCAACCCTAAACTTAAATCGTTGCTTGTCCTCAAACAATGCTCAAGATACAAGACCATTCACCCCCCAAAATACATTAAAAATGCTGAAATCTTTCGCAACCTACATTCTCTTTCCTTCTAGAGTTTTCCCGCGGTCGTGAATCAAATGTTCCGCCACACTAAGGTGGAGAAAACCACAAGAAAGAGGGGGGGGGTTTGAATTGGGTTTTCAATGAATTTTCCTTTCTTTAAATTCTTACGTGGAAGCTTAGGAAGCTTTTGTTTATCAGAAGCTTTCTATTCTAATTTATCATAAGCTTAATGTTTCTTAGATGCATTAAGTTTTCTTCGAAACTTGAGTCTTATTTTAGCTTATGAATAAGTGAAGATTAAAATATAATAAGAAGAAGCAAACAAAAATCAACATATCCTGGTTCACTTGAGAAATTCTCAAGCTAGTCCAGTCCACCCTTCCGAGGTGATTTCTCCTTGAACTCAAGGTCTTAATCCACTATAACCAAACTAATTACAATTGCACGGGAAACCGCAGTGACTCATAATACAATGCACAAGCAACTGTAAGTGACTAAAAATAATGCACAAGCAACCGCAAGTGACTAACCATCAAAATAATAACTGTTCAGTGATCTCGACGGATATAACGTTCATTTAGCCCATTAGAGTTCTTACCTTCGCTCGGTCTTCTAAGAGGATTTGCACAATGACTCACTGCCATTGTCTTCTTGAGCTTCTAATCTTCCCTCAATCTCTCAAGGAACCATCAACATACATTTGATAAAATTTGTGTTTACATGATTGCTTCACTTAAGCAGATTACGCAATAGCATAATTGTTTAACATAATTCTGAGCAACAACTCTTATGTTAAAACAATTTACATGAAGAATTATAAACCTATAACACAATCTGAGCTACAGCTCTTGTGTTCATTACATTGTTCTACAAATATGTATATAATTTATATGTTTAATAACATCTTGTAGTGTTCTTCTTCTTCATCTTCTTTGCTGAGCAAGTCACGAGCAATAGCTCCTTGCTTCTTCTGATTTCTATCAAGATGTATAAGATTGGTGTTTAGTAACATATTGTAGAATCTTCATTCTTCATCTTTTGATTTCTTAGCTTATGCATATAACCTTAGGCATTAGAATCAACTAATTGGCCCAATAGCATTTTGAATTTGCATGAGCTTCAGCTTCTCTTTTGATAGATGCTTCTTAATCAACGGCTTCTGAATATTTGTTCTTTTTTTGTATACGTTGATTCTTCTTTCTTCATATTTGTTGGATGAATTACATTCAACCCAAGCAACAACTAACAACTATAATGACAACAACCATTATGATAGTATGAGAGTTAGCATCGTGATAATTACAACAACAGCCTTTTTAGTTGTCGTCAACCTTGTTGGATGATTGGTCTTTATTTTATAGATTCTCAAAAGAGAAGTTGGAGGGAAATAAGGTCTTTGTAATTTCCAACAACTAGTTCCCAACAGATAGAATCAAGCATAGATGCAGTACGTCTTTGTATTGTAGCTTGATACGTTGTTATGAATTGGTGGAAAATAGCTTCGTAAAATAGTACACATTGTCCGTCCTTTTATGGTAATGGAACGAAACGTTCATCTGTACCTTGTACATTGTATTTCATAATGTTATCTTCTTTTCTTCTTGAACTTCAGAGGCCGATAGCATGAGTTGGAAGAAGGAAAATAAGCTTTTGAATCTTCAAGACTTCAAGTCTTTAGAGTCTTCAGAATCACGTCTTTAGAGTCTTCAGCACTTGGTCTTCTAAACCATTTGTCTTTAGAGACTTGAGTCTTCAGAGTCTTCAGAACTACGTCTTCAGAGTCTTCAGAACTGCGTCTTCAGAGTCTTCAGAACTGTGTCTTCAGAGTCTTTCAGCACTTGGTCTTCAGAAACTTTAGTCTTATTTTAGCTTCTGACTAAGTGAAGATTAAAATATAATAAGCAGAAGTAGACAACACTCGATATATCCTAGTTCACTTGAGAAATTCTCAAGCTAGTCCAGTCCACCCTTTCGAGGTGATTTCGCCTTGAACTCAAGGTATTAATCCACTATAACCAAATTGATTACAATTGCACAGGAAACCTCAAGTGACTCACAATACAATGCACAAGCAACCGCAAGTGACTAACAATAATGCACAAGCAACCACAAGTGACTAACCATCAAGAAATGAACCGTTTAGTGATCTCGACGGATATAATGTTCATTTACCCCATTAGAGTTCTGACCTTCCCTCGGTCTTCTAAGAGGATTTCCATAATGACTCACTGTCATTGTCTTCTTGAGCTTAGGATCTTCACTTGATCTCTCAAGGAACCATAAACATACAATTGATAAAATTTGTGTTTACATGATTGCTTCTCTTAAGCAAATTACCCAATAAATTAAGCACATATTGTTTAACATAATTCTAAGCAATAAGTCTTATGTTAAAACAATTTACATGAAGAATTCTAAACCTATAACACAATATGAGCAACAACTTTTATGTTCATTACATTGTTCTACAAAGATGTATATATTTTATATGTTGAATAACATCTTGTAGTGTTCCTCATCTTCGTCTTCTTTGTTGAGCAAGTCACGAGCAATAGCTCCTTCATTCTTCTAATTTCTATCAAGATGTATAAGATTATAGTTGAGTAGCATCTTGTAGAATCATCATTTTCACCTTTTGATAGATTGGCTTCTACATATAACCTTAGGCATTAGCATCAACTAATTGGCCCAGTAGCATTTTGCATTGGCATGAGCTTCAGCTTCTCTTTTGATAGGTGCTTCTTAATCAACGACTTCTGAATATTTGTTATTTTTCAATATACTTTGATTCTTCTTTCTTCATCTGTGTTGGTTGAATTACATTCAATCAAAGCAAAAACTAACAACTGCAATGACAATAGCCATTATAACCTTTTTAGTTGTCGTCAACCTTGCTGGATGATTTGGTCTTATTTTTATAGTCTCTCAAAAGAGACGTTGGAGGTCAAGAAGGTCTCTGTATTTTCCAACGACTAGTTCCCAACAGATAGAAGCAAGCATAAATGTGGTATGTCTTTGTATTCTAGCTTGATACGTTGTTATGAATTGGTGGAAAATAGCTTCTACAAAATAGTACACCTTGTCCGTCCTTTTATGGTAATGGAACGAAATGTTCATGTACCTTGGACATTGTACTTCATAACGTTATCTTCTTTTCTTCTTGAACTTCAGAGGCTGACAGCATGAGTTGGAAGAAGGAAAATAAGCTTTTGAATCATCAAGACTTCAAGTCTTTAGAGTCTTCAGCACTTGATCTTCAAAACCATTTGTCTTTAGAAACTTGAGTCTTTAGAGTCTTTCAGCACTTGGTCTTCAAAATGATTTGTTCAGACTTCGTATCAGAATCCTTTAAGAGTTATCAGATATGTGATCATCTGAGAAACACGTCCTTTCATTGTCAGAAAATACTTATGATCTTCTAATGCTTGACCTTTGATGTATTCAGAGTCTTGACTTTGTCTTCAGAATTAGAAACAACAGCTTTTCTGATGAACAAATCTCAGCTCATGAACTTAACTTGAAAGCTCACTCTTGTGTGTTGATTTCTGATCTTGGAGCAGAAGCTCTAACAGAATTCTTTCTTCTGATTATTTGTGACTTCTGAAGCAACAGCTTATTTGAGAAGCTTATTTAGGTTCAGAATCAGTGTTTTCATTCTTTGAACTGTGTCAATTTGCACTTTCATCAAAATGGTATTTTAGACACCTTTTTCAGTTGACTCCTAAGTTTCTACTCACACATTTTCTTCGAGTGTGTAACTTGGATTTTTCAAACCGAGTCTCTTCTTTTTGGTAAGGGTATCATTTTCTTTTCTTGTATTCCCTTTTCTTCTTCTTCTTTTTAGTAGAACTTTCTTTATTTTCTTGTTCTTTTTTTCATTTAGCACTTACTTAGTTTATCTTAGGTGTTAGAGACCCGAAAATTAGAATGTTTCACATATTTAAGATCAACAACACCTATCTGATCAGGATAAGGAAGTGTTTAAGCCATGGGTTTATATACATGCGGTGGTAACAAAAACAAAAGGATATAGGCTCAACGGGGTTAACAAGGGATAATAATTACACATGTTTGGCTGGAAAGGCTCATGGAATAAAAACAACAAATGTGCATCAGTGTGTGTGATTATGCAGCAATATTCTAAAAGAACATGCGCAAACTCGGACCGACAAAGATGCACGTGTGTTTGGCCTTTTTTCTCTCACCATGTTGGGTAAATCTGACATATTCCAAAGTACCTCTCGTATGATACAACTTCTCAGTTGGCTCGGAAAGCATAAGAATCTTCTGTCAGTCAAGTTTGTGAATGTTTCTTCCAATTTTCTGTTTCAGCAGTATAAACTTCTAGGGGGACTTCATGGCAAGCAAGTAACAGGGTTGAATCTTCTCATCCACTAATACTAGCTCCATCACCTATCCAGAAAAAAACACAAGAACCTGTAGTGCAAGAAGCAAATAACACCGAATAAAAGAAAAAACTCATAATACAAAACCCAAAACAAAAATAAAATCACAAACAATAAAACAGTAAACCCCCCACACTTGAGCTAAACATTGACCTTAATGTTTAAGGAAAATATAGAGAGGGGTACTCACAGAGCGCTATTTAAGAGGCTGAGGAGAAGGGTAATGTAACATCAATTGTTGCATCATGGTATACATCTCATCTAAAACAACCCCTTGTCAATTTTACTCGATGCCTTTCCTGGATTGCACAGTGCAGAGGTCACCCAATTCAGTCTAAACCCATGCCCACTGATCTGGAGACATGGAAAAGGACCCAGCACCGTGTTGTGGTGAGTCGTGGTGAGATGGTACGAACTGCTCCTGAGCATGAGCATCATCCTCCCTAGAATCACCTGCAAAGATATGATCATTATTGTGGCCTCCCCTTTCTTTCAGGACGACATTCTCATACAAACAATTTGCACCATGAGAAATGCTAACTCTATCAGGATCAGGCAAAGCAATGATATGTCTTTTATGAATCACAAAAGAATAATAATCGCGATGAATCTCAATCATACCATGGTGAATAAGGGCAGCCATATCAACCTTATTCTTACCTACCACAGGGGTTTCCCCAAGCAAAACCTTACCATAACCAACATGTTCGGCAATTTCGGTAATCATACCCCCAACTGAAATTCCTCCAAAAATAGCTTAGCCCACTCGCTTATATAATTAGCCGCAAAGGTAGCGGTATTAACGGGCTCCCTATGGGCCATATAGTATAGAAAGAATAATTATCTCTGAGTGGCAACCCATGTACTATCACCTCGCCCAAACAAATTAAATGCTAACCCCTTCTGGGCATATCGGAAACATGGGATTTGGATGCCCGAGGCTTTCGCCCCTTTCGCAACATACTTTATATGGTCTGTAATGGCTGTCGAGAAATGTTGCGGGGCAAACGTATCTGGCACAACATCGGGGCCGACAAGCGGAAGGTGGACGATTTTTGCTACATCCTCAACTAATAACACATGCTCTTCATTATAAAGGCAGAAAGTGAGATCACCATTGTATTCTCTTGCAGAGCCTTTGGCACCTTTTTTCTAACTGAAACTCTAGTGTACTCAAGAATTTACGTGTAATACGCTCGTAAGTCGACGCCTCTAAATGCATAAACTCAAGTAAACCCAACACATGAAACATTCTATCTATCTCAACTTTCAATCCTAAGTCAGTCAAAGTTTGATCACATATATACCTTGTCGGGGTAAGCTTATGCTTTATAAGAGCGGGGTATCGTCGCTTGTGCTCCGGTTTCTCGAATACAATGTTATGCACGGAGGCATTGTTGGTGTACCTTAAAAAACAAATATGGAGAAAAAAATATGAAATTAGGAGAAAAGGGTACCGGAATGTGGTAGAGGGTGAAAATTGGAGAAGGTTTTGTGAAGGGAGTTCATGAATTGGGTAGGTTTAAGAGGTAAAGGAAGAAGCTTTTTGAGGTGGTGTTAATGGAGTTTTAGAGAGGAAATATGAAGAAGATAATGTTTAGGTTTAGAAGTGAGAGAGAAGAATAAAATCTAGTTTTTAGTGGGGATAATGAGATGTTATTAGTTGTTATTGGGTTTAAAGAGGGGTGGGATCCACACAAAAGAAGGAAGAAAATTTTCAAAATTTAAACTCGCAGGCCTGACACGAGCGGAAAGGCCAAGCATCTGCCTCCCCACTTTTTTGCTTTAGTAGACCTGACACGAGCCATGTTGTCCAACACGGGTGGCTGTGTCAGGCTGCGGAAACTTACCAAATATTTTACAATTTCCATAAGCTTCCTGACACGGGCCGTGTCAGGCTTCTGATTTTTCTCACAAATTTTTTTCTTTGAAAATTTTCCATTCCTCTTTTTTTTGCACCGTACTGTGTATACCATAACAACCTACACTATATCAAAACAAAGGAAAAGTAAGAAATAAAACATGTGGGTTTACTCCTACGAAGTTATTCGTTTAACGTCACATGGCTCGACGATCGTCCATCTTATCATGTAAGATGAACATCATCTACCAGACCACTTTGTTGTCCTTGGTAGTATGGTTTTAGTCTCTGGCCATTCACCTTAAAGGTGTCCCCATTTGCTTGATTTTTAAGTTCAATGGCTCCACGCAAGAAGAATTGATGAACCACAAATGGTCCTGACCATCTAGAGCTCAGTTTTTCAAGAAACAGCTTCAACCTGGAATTAAACAATAGAACGAATTGTCCTTCCCAAAATTCCTTCTTCTGGATCTTTTGATCATGAAATTTTTTGTTTGTTCCTTATAGATTTTAGCATTCTAATAAGCTTGGTTCTTAAACTCTTTTAACTCATGGAGTTGAAGAGTTTGGGATTCGCCAGCTTTGAAAAGATCACAGTTTAGGAATTTGGATGCCCAAAATGCTTTATGCTCTAGCTCGAGTGGCAAATGACATGCTTTACCATAAACCAACTGATAAGGAGACATACCTATTGGGGTTTTGAACACGGTTCTGTACACCAAGAATGTGTAACACCCTTCTAAACCCCCACGGCAATTTAAATAAATATATATCACAGTAACATGAATCAAGTATGCCACAATTCAATTTAAAAACAAACATCATATGTCATTGTCATTCATTCACTAAGGAAATTCATCATAATTCATAACATCTCATGTTAACATAGCGGAAAATAAATCATACGGATAAGCTCAACATCTTTGAAACTATATCCCTCAAAATTCAAAATAAAACAATTGAGTCGTAAAATATAAACTCAAAACTCATGTTCCCCAGTGTTACAATGTTCCCCATATTTTCTAATTTTAATTTAATCGGAAATTAAATTATTATTTAGAATTATTTGGTATTTTGTTGAATTATTGGAGAATTATGGATTAAGGGCCATTGGGCTGGAATGGTGAGATTAGTAGTATGGGGGTGCTAAGTGAGTAAGCCCGTTACTAATTATTTTATGTTTTCATAAAATAAAGGAAATAAGGAAAATTGGGAAAAAGGAAAAAGGAACGTGAAAAGCAGAGCAGAGGAAATGAGAGATTGGAAAAGCTAATACGTGAAAGAGGTACAGAAGAGGAAGAGGGCTAATCAAGATCTTTGGCTAAGGTAAGGGGGGACTCTTCCGGTTAATATCTTTTATCGTATTATAGATGATGGGACTGATTTAGATGCATTGTTTGTGTCAATTGGTTATATGCTAGATTGGGGTTTTGGGATGACTTTGATGGGAATTGTATGATGTGATGAATTGTATGATTATATGGCTGTTATGATGATTGAATGATCCTCTTTGTGTGTTATATTTGTGTTATAACATGTATGTGGCTGATATGGTGGTATTTGAGGTTGATGACATAACTTGATTTGGGTTTTGGGGATTTTGGGATGAATCCCGTAATGCTGTCAATCGATGTGAGATCTCTGGTTTTTGCCAGTTCGCGCCGCGAAGGTAGGTTGGCGCCGCGAAGGCGTAGTTCTTTTCTCGTTTCGCGCCGCGAACCTTTGTTTGCGCCGCGAAGGCGTGTTTTCTATTCGTTACGCGCTGCGGACTGTGGGTGGCGCCGCGTGCTGTAGCGATAATTGTTTTCTTGTAAAAAGTTAAAGATGTGTAACTTTCAAACCGTAAGTCCGTTTTAGACGCCGTTTTGGACGTTGTTCCTTAAATTGAATACTCTACCCTATGAAATAAATAAAACAACAATAACTTGATTTTATTTTGAAGAGTATTGTTTTTCTCCAGACGTGGTTTATTCTTGTTTTGCATAGTTGACGAGGTGCAATGATGTGTGTTGTTATAATGTGATTGCTCCTGCTTGTTATGCAAATGGATGTTGTTCATGGTAAATATGATTATCATGTGTTTTGATGAATGATGATGTAAATACTCTGTTGTTGTTGGGTTGATTTGTTGTACTTGGTACACGATTGTGAGAGGTGTTATTGTTGTTGCACTGTGTGGTGGTTTATGCGTACAAGTACATTAATGAATGATTTACCTGTTATGATGTGGTGGTTGTAATTGGTGTTTGTTATACATATATTTTTGGTGTAAAATATGTATTTTATTATGGTTGAGAAATAGCATAATTGTGTGTGGCTATTGATTATTGTGTTGGTTGATGATTATGACATTTGGATGGTTTATGTGGATGATGAGCATGTTATGGTTGATACATGCATTTCATAATCATTATGTGGCTGATCCTTGACAATGGTGGATCAGTGGTAGCTAATTCCCATTGTGTGGAATTAGCGAGTGGGTGTTGTCGTATCCTTGACGATGGTGGATCGGTGAGTTGGGTTATCCCAGATTTTGGTACCACATGCATATAGTTGCATTTGCATTAGGCTACTTGTGTTATTATAACATGAATGGAAGATTGTCCAATGTTATAATATGTGATGATTGTGTAATGGTTATGATTTGTTTGGACGAATTATGGTGTTGTCTCTTGGTAATGTATTCTATTTGTTGTTGTGTGTTGATGGGTACTTCCTGACAATCTGAATATAATGAAATTGGATGAATAATGTGACTATGATGTGTTATTTTTTATGATTCGATAACATTTGTTAATTGTGAATAAGACTCACCCTTACTGTTGATATTTTCAGATTGAGGATAGCGGCTTTTGGCTCGGTGAGGATTAGCTCATGAGTCAGTTTGTTTAGTATAGCGTCGGTGTCATGCTCTGATATTGTAACACTGGGGGAACGCTAGCTTAGATTTGATGATGATACTCTATGTTGTTGTTATTGGAGTAATTTTGTGAGATATTGCATAGATGATGTTATGCTTATCTGTTGATTAATGTTCCGCTGTATAGAAACATGATTTTTTAAATGGATGGTTTGCCCCTAAGTGAAGCATGACAATTGATTTATGATAATTTGTTTTAAATTGAATTGTGGCACCCTTGTTTTCATGTTTTACTCTGAATCATTTTATTAATTTCCGCGGGGTTTAGAAGGGTGTTACAATAGTGGTATCAGAGCAGGTCGGTCCGTCCGGCCAATTGTCGAGTCAGTCGAGTTGCACGACGGTTGAATACTGTCGGCATATTATCCCTTGGTACGCGACATGTGAGTGAATCACTGTCGGTACTTTGTTGTTTGTTGTGGAAGTTGGTTTGAAACAAGTGGGGGAGAAGTTTCGCTTCTCAGTTATGTTTCAGTTGTAAGATGATTGATTCAGTTGGCTGTTGTTGGCAACAGTGCAAGCATTGTTGGAGTTGTTGGTTTCCGAATCGAAGGTGACTTGGAATTAAGACTTGGCTGGTAATTAAGTTGGAGCATCTTGAAGGAGGATGATTATATGCAATTGATGATTATTTGTAGGAGAGGAAAATTAGAAAGTTGCAATGTATCAGCTCTGCTGGTGTGCTACGAAGTTGTCAGTTGTGTAGCCTTACACCTCGGAAGAGAGTCAGCTGCAAGTTGCAAAGAGGATTGATGTTGTAATGTTTCAGAAATCGCACTTCGGCGATAGGATGTGTTGCTCAAGTCATAAGAATGTTTAGAAGTGAAGAGATACGATAAGGGGCTGTTTGGAATGTGATAGAGTTGAAGAGAATGAGTGTTTGGAGAGAGATTTTCGTAAGCAAAACGCAGGAAAATTGCTGAATAGCTGCGGAACTTCGAAAATTCATAACTGCAGTTCTGGACATCCGAATTGAGTTCCGTTTGAAGCGTCGGAAAGCTAACGAGATGAACTTTGTTATAAAAATAGTTGCAGCAGTTGTAACATAATTAATTGTGACAGGATGACGTTGGAAGGAGGCGAAGTTACGGTTACCCTTGTTCTTATAACTAGACTTGTTTATTGGTACTGCACGGGATGTCAGTGTCAGTTTTGAATGGATCGAAGGAATAATTAGAAGGTTTGTTGAGGAGTAATTTTAAGAATTGAATTTACCAATTGAGGAGTTTTTGATATATCGTATAGAGTGTCGTTGCATGATGTCAGTGTTGCATGTTCGGGCAATGATTGGAAAATTCATATCTTGAGTTCCGAGTGTCGGATTAATGTGCCGTTCGAACCTATGAAGAGGAGAGATTATGTTCTACATTATGGGAGAGTTATAAATACAGTAGAGGTGATCCTATGAGAAGATATTCTGAATTCAGTTAAGGAAGCGTGAAATTTGTTGAATAGGAATGCCTACTACCGTGATTATTCGAAACGAAGTTGAGTAAGACATGTTGTTGATGAATAAGTCGATGAGATATTCGGTAATAAAGATGATTTGAGTACCAATGGATTTTAGTGAGGATTGAATTAGTAGCAAAGATGGAATAAACTTTAGAACTCTTGGAATCGTATTTGTGATGGCAAAGTGACGAAAAGTATAAAGGGAGAAGGATTTCTGACACCTATTGAATGTGAGGAAGACTTGTTGAGATTTCGAGTGGAATGATATTGGGATGTGAAAGACGTCACAGGATTGGGAGTAAAACCACGAGTTATGAATGTTGTCTTGGTTTTGCAGGTTAATTGTATTGTTTAAGATTCAAAGTGTTTTGTGATTATAAGAGTTGAAGTACCTCTTTGATCAGAAAGGGCTTAATATGAGGCAGTAGAGATGATTAGAGTATATTTTTTTAGGATTAGGATTTTGGTTTGAATTACCATCCTAATGAGGAAAATGTTGTGCTATTGTGTTGCGTAAGAAGTCTTAAAAATGTCGGCGCTAATGATGAATGAGTTGGATTTAATTAGACAATTTAGAGACTTGAGTTAGTATGTGAAGGCACTCCTAGTAGTGTTAGATTGAGTATACTAGAAGATGACTAGTGGTATTCTTGATGAGATTAGAGAAGGTCAGAAAGATGATGTTGAGTTGATCGATAGGTTGACTTTGAATTACCAAGGTAAAGGCGGTGAATTCAGAATCGACGAGAACGGTGTAATGAGGTTGAGTGATTGGATTTGTGTAACTGATGTTTTGAGCTTCGGAGGAATATTCTAGAAGAAGGACACTATAGTGAATTATTGAACTATGACGATGTTAATGAGTTTGGGTGCAAACCCGAAAAGACACTGTTATGTAGTAACAACGGTTTATGCTTAAATATGATTTTTTAACTATCTATTGACAAATTGAGGACTTGATCACCCTTAATCTCTTGTTGGTAGTAGACGGAAATCATATAAATGAGATGAACTTGTTTTGTTACCTTAATGGTATAAGATGTGATGAATACTAAGCCGTGAAGAATAATCACTCACTATGTTGTGTGGACTTATGAAGAGGTGAATATGGAAGAGTGCGACATGATGGGCAAATGACTTAAGACGTGTAATCAGAGTCGCGCAACGAGAATACGATGTGGAGTAGTGTTATGAGTACTACTTATGGGAAGTAAGGAATTAATATGTCGGAAGCCTACATAGAGAATATGTATTGATCTATATGTTGGATTTAGAATCCAGTGGATGTAAGGATGTCGTGTCGAAGAATTATAACTCTTTTGAATAATTTCCGAGATGATGAACATGTCATTACGGTTGTACGTAGTTAACGAGTATGTATTCGGCGAAATTAAAACGAAGGATTGATAATATATGATGCTGTAATAATTTTGTGCTGTTATTGAGGTGATATTGTAAATTCCATATATAATGAGGAATTACACTCTATGAAGGACGGAGTTGATTTAATTCTTAGTAGAGTGCGTGACTTAGTTGAGCTATTTTGTAAGCGATGGTATATTGAGGCTGATGAGTGTGTACTTGTTCTGATGGTTAGGATGTTTAAATAGAGGAAGTAAATCAGGAATTAGTTTCGTTGGATGCGAGTAAGGATTGCTAAATGGTAGATTAGTACCATGAATGATGAAGAATGATTCTTGAAACGAATGAGTAAAGAGAGTCGGAATCGGGTAAAACTCAAAAATCTATTTGGTATAGATGATTGTGATGAGTAGTCAGAGTAGTGCGGAAAAAGTGGAATGTAACGTGTTGGATAATTACTGGTGTGACTTAAGAGGAGTCAGATAATTGGAATTCAATGGTATAGGAATATGAGTATTGAGTTTCTTGAAGGAAGCGGTTGGTGAAAAGTGTAAGTATTACCTTATCGCTCAGATGGAAAAGTGTGTCTAAGGTTGGTATGTTCGGTAGAAGGGATCCATTACTATATTGTTGATCAAGTGTGATCATACTATAAATTGTGTAATTTTATTACTCGGTTGTTGAGCGTATTGTATAGGTTGTACCTCAATGTTCTGTTGTTGTTAACCTTTTGGAGATATAGCGAGTGGTATATTTTTGGATAGCCAAATGCGACGTAAGAACTGGGATTTGAATGTATGAAACATGTTTCTTGTTGGTTATGTCAGATGGATTTTTGGGGATTGACTGATGGTAATATTAATTGAGAGCTGGAGACTCAGGTAAAGGACTCTTATACGAGCTGGTTACTTGAGGTATGTTTTCGAGGACGAAAACTCTTTTAGTGGGGAAGAGTTGTAACACCCCATATTTTCTAATTTCAATTTAATCGGAAATTAAATTATTATTTAGAATTATTTGGTATTTTGTTGAATTATTGGAGAATTATGGATTAAGGGCCATTGGGCTGGAATGGTGAGATTAGTAGTATGGGGGTGCTAAGTGAGTAAGCCCGTTACTAATTATTTTATGTTTTCATAAAATAAAGGAAATAAGGAAAAATTGGGAAAAAGGAAAAAGGAACGTGAAAAGCAGAGCAGAGGAGATGAGAGATTGGAAAAGCTGATACGTGAAAGAGGAACAGAAGAGGAAGAGGGCTAATCAAGATCTTTGGCTAAGGTAAGGGGGGACTCTTCCGGTTAATATCTTTTATCGTATTATAGATGATGGGACTGATTTAGATGCATTGTTTGTGTCAATTGGTTATATGCTAGATTGGGGTTTTGGGATGACTTTGATGGGAATTGTATGATGTGATGAATTGTATGATTATATGGCTGTTATGATGATTGAATGATCCTCTTTGTGTGTTATATTTGTGTTATAACATGTATGTGGCTGATATGGTGGTATTTGAGGTTCATGACATAACTTGATTTGGGTTTTGGGGATTTTGGGATGAATCCCGTAATGCTGTCAATCGATGTGAGATATCTGGTTTTTGCCAGTTCGCGCCGCGAAGGTAGGTTGGCGCCGCGAAGGCGTAGTTCTTTTCTCGTTTCGCGCCGCGAACCTTTGTTTGCGCCGCGAAGGCGCGTTTTCTATTCGTTACGCGCTGCGGACTGTGGGTGGCGCCGCGTGCTGTAGCGATAATTGTTTTCTTGTAAAAAGTTAAAGATGTGTAACTTTCAAACCGTAAGTCCGTTTTAGACGCCGTTTTGGAAGTTGTTCCTTAAATTGAATACTCTACCCTATGAAATAAATAAAACAACAATAACTTGATTTTATTTTGAAGAGTATTGTTTTTCTCCAGACGTGGTTTATTCTTGTTTTGCATAGTTGACGAGGTGCAATGATGTGTGTTGTTATAATGTGATTGCTCCTGCTTGTTATGCAAATGGATGTTGTTCATGGTAAATATGATTATCATGTGTTTTGATGAATGATGATGTAAATACTCTGTTGTTGTTGGGTTGATTTGTTGTACTTGGTACACGATTGTGAGAGGTGTTATTGTTGTTGCACTGTGTGGTGGTTTATGCGTACAAGTACATCAATGAATGATTTACCTGTTATGATGTGGTGGTTGTAATTGGTATTTGTTATACATATATTGTTGGTGTAAAATATGTATTTTATTATGGTTGAGAAATAACATAATTGTGTGTGGCTATTGATTATTGTATTGGTTGATGATTATGACATTTGGATGGTTTATGTGGATGATGAGCATGTTATGGTTGATACATGCATTTCATAATCATTATGTGGCTGATCCTTGATGATGGTGGATCAGTGGTAGCTAATTCCCATTGTGTGGAATTAGTGAGTGGGTGTTGCCGTATCCTTGACGATGGTGGATCGGTGAGTTGGGTTATCCCAGATTTTGGTACCACATGCATATAGTTGCATTTGCATTAGGCTACTTGTGTTATTATAACATGAATGGAAGATTGTCCAATGTTATAATATGTGATGATTGTGTAATGGTTATGACTTGTTTGGACGAATTATGGTGTTGTCTCTTGGTAATGTATTCTATTTGTTGTTGTGTGTTGATGGGTACTTCCTGACAATCTGAATATAATGAAATTGGATGAATAATGTGACTATGATGTGTTATTGTTTATGATTCGATAACATTTGTTAATTGTGAATGAGACTCACCCTTACTGTTGATATTTTCAGATTGAGGATAGCGGCTTTTGGCTCGGTGAGGATTAGCTCATGAGTCAGTTTGTTTAGTATAGCGTCGGTGTCATACTCTGATATTGTAACACTGGGGAAACGCTAGCTTAGATTTGATGATGATACTCTATGTTGTTGTTATTGGAGTAATTTTGTGAGATATTGCATAGATGATGTTATGCTTATCTGTTGATTAATGTTCCGCTGTATAGAAACATGATTTTGTTAAATGGATGGTTTGCCCCTAAGTGAAGCATGACAATTGATTTATGATAATTTGTTTTAAATTGAATTGTGGCACCCTTGTTTTCATGTTTTACTCTGAATCATTTTATTAATTTCCGCGGGGTTTAGAAGGGTGTTACAATAGTGGTATCAGAGCAGGTCGGTCCGTCCGGCCAATTGTCGAGTCAGTCGAGTTGCACGACGGTTGCATACATGCAGAATGGTGTGTTTTGGACGGGACAGGGCAGCGTACCATACGCGTATGGCCCCTGGGAAGTCCCTCATACGCGTACCATACGTGTATCATACGCAAAACGCCAGAAGCTTCACCAAAAACCTGCAACTCGTACCAGTTCGTCTTCTATTCGTTTTCCACCATTACAGCCTGTGATTTTGGATCTAAAACATAATTTTTGCACACTAAAAACATATAGGATTCATCTATCTTCAACAATCTATCATCCTATATCAATTTTACACATTAAAAACCTAACTTCTACTCAATTATTTAGGGATTCATATTCATAGATTCAATTTCATGGATGAACATAGCAACACATCAACAAAACACGATATTCATACCATAACATCAATACATTCACAATTGTGCACAGAATTCAACATAGATAATCATCAATTATATGATCTATTCAAAAATTATCCTACATCCTAATCTAACCATATAATCAATTGACCTAAACAATACCCCTAATCAACATTATCATCTAAAATACGATAAGAGATGCTAACCGGAGAGTCCCCCCTTACCTTAGACAAAAGTTCTTGATTGGTCTCTCCCTCTTCTGTTCCTCTTTCACGTTCTTCGAGTTCTTAACTTCTCAGTTATTTTCACGTTCTATCCCTTTTTTCCAATTTCCTTATTATTTTATGAAAAATAATATTTTAATTAGTAAAGGGCTTTTCTAACATAACACCCCTCCTCCTTACTAATATCACACATGGCCCAATGCCATAAACCATTCTTTTCCAATTAATTCCCACAAAACCCAAAATAATTCTAATTATTAATTTAAATTACAATTAAATTAAAAATTAAAATATACGGGTGTTACACAATGCATCATCAATTTTAATTGACCAGTTTTTTCGAGAAGCACTAACAGTCTTTTCAAGGATCTGCTTTATCTATCTGTTAAACACTTCCACTTGCTCACTCGTTTGAGGGTGATATGGAGTGGAAATCTTGTGCTTCACATTATACTTCCTCAAGAGATTATCCATCAACTTGTTTAGAAAATGGGTACCCTCATCACTGATTAAGGCTATTGGTACTCCAAACCTAGAGAATATGTGGTTCTTAAGGAAGTTTACAACCACCTTAGAATCATTTGTGGGAAATGCTACAACTTCCACCCATTTGGACACATAATCGACCTGCACTAAGATGTAATTCTTACCAAATGAGAGTGGGAGTGGTCTCACGAAGTCTATTCCCCACATATAAAACAGTTCTACCTCCAACATAGCATTCTGAGGAATCTGATTACTCTTTGAAATATAAATTTAAATAAATTTTAAATCAGGTCTAATTGCAAACAGGGAAAAGTTATTCCAAATAAAGTTTGAATGAAGTCTAATAATATATTTTTTAAAATAATGAAAACGGCGTCGTTTTGTGCGGAAAAAAAAGCATGTATTTGAACCACCGGTTTTCTAAAACTGCCGATTCACCTGTTTTTTCCGGTTTTGGCCGATTCTCACCAGTTTAATAGCATACCTGGTCCACAATATGACTAGACTAGACTAGACCGGTTCAATACCAGTTCGGTCCAGTTTTTAAAACACTTTCTGGGATAATGAAGATGATAAAGATGCTCTAGGAAACTGTGAAGCATTGAATGCCCTATTGAATAGAGTGGATAAAAACATCTTCAAACTAATAAGTGGTTGTACTGTTGTCAAAGATGCTTAGGAAACCTTGAAGGCTGTTCATGAAGGAACCTCCAAGGTAAAGATGTCAAGACTTCAACTTCTTACCATTAAGTTTGAGAACTTTAGGATGAAAGATGAGAGTATTCATGACTTTCAAATGATTATTGTCAATGCCTCTGGGGTACTTGGAGAGAAGATGTTTGATGCCAAACTGCTAGGAAAATTCTCATATCTCTTTCTAAGAGGTTTGACAAGAAGGTCACTACAATTTATGAATCCCAAGTTATAAGCAACATGAAGGTGGATGAACTTATGGGATCTCTTCAAACCTTTGAACTAGGGTTTGGTGACAAGTCTGAAAAGAAGAAGAGTGTAGCCTCTGTCTCCAATGCTGAAATTTCAGAAGATATAGGTGACCTGGATAGAAGTGAAGGTCTACTTAAAGACCTTGTGCTCCTTGGAAGACAATTCAACAAGGTATTTAAGAGGATGGACTGGAAGTCGAGACCAAATGCCAAGAACAAATCACTCGACATTAGCATTAATCAAGATGATGGGAGGAAGTCCAGAACTGAAGAACAGTCCTACCAAGGGAAGGGAGTTCAATGTCATGAGTGTGAAGGGTATGGAGAGAGCTCTAGTTGTCTCATGGTCATAAGATGACCCTGAGTGTGACACTGAAACTGCTAAACAGGTCATTGAACTAACTGGAGTCTATAAGGAGGAATCTGATTGTGAAGAGCTTACCTTTGAGGAACTTGCCACTTCATACAAAGAGTTGTGTCTCAGAAGTGAACAAGTATGTCAACAAGTAGAAGAGCAGAAGAAAGTTGTTGTACACTTTCAGGATGAAAAAGTCAAGCATCTGTCTATTATCTCTGATCTAAAGAGTGAAGTTGTACTATTAAACTCCTAACTAGACAATATGACCAAGTCTGTCAGAAGGCTCAATAGTAGTTTTGGAGTGTTGGATGAGATTCTCCAAACTGGGAAGAATGCTGGAAATGTGAAAGGTTTTGGTATGACAATCATGGAAAAGCCAAAAGCACTGTGGTTGATGTGAAGTTTGTCCAAACTAAAGGAAAATAGAAGATGTCAGATCAAGTGTTCCAAAATCCTCAAAGGCATCAGAAGACCTTCTTAGGAAGTAAAAATCATAGATGGAGATGTCATCATTTGGTCATATAAAACCGTTCAGTTACAAGCTATATGGTTATCCCAGGCATGATTAACAACCTAGAAAAAACAAGGTGCTAGTAAAGCAATGAAGAAATAAACTCCCAAAAAAGGTTGTGACTTCCCTCATGGCTCACACTTCCCTCTAAACTTTTACTAGAGAGGATTGGTACTTTGATAGTGGATTTTATAGACATATGACTAGTGTCTAGAAGCTTTTGGTTGATATTAAGCCACACTCTACTGGCTATGTCACCTTTGGAGATAAATTAAAAGGTGAAATAAAAGGTGTTGGAAAGCCGAACTGTACAGGACAACCAAACCTTGATGGTGTATTGGTTATGAAGGGACTAGCTGCTAACCTAATAAGTTCTAGCCAGCTGTATGATCAAGGACTATATGTCAACTTCACTACACTTGAGTGCCTTTTAAAAAATGAATAAGGTGAGATCGTCATGAGGGGAACCATATCCAAAGATAACTGCTATCTATGGAATCATCAAGATTCCGAGTATTCTTCCACGTGTTTGATGTTAGCTAAAGCTGGAATTGAGAATATTGTATCAGGGAGCAGATGCTCTAAAGTAGCTTGGAGGAAACTATTGTTAACTAGGAATGATGTTTCACAAAATGTCATGACATCTTGTGATGACAAATTGAATATTGTTTCCAAAAATGGCATTCATCACACATGAAAGCTACTAGAGAGTCCAGTGAAGACAAAGGAACATTCCTAGGGTATTTGAGCACTCACTTCATTAAAGATTTGTATATTGTACAACTTAAGAAAGTGAGAGGAAAACTTGATGTCTATGTGTATGAGGAATTATAACAATTAATTTTATTAATGTGCATCAGACAAAATCTTAAACTGTATTCTGCTGGCCAAGTCAATTAAGGAAATTTTGTTGGATTAAGTCTTATTGCAATTTCAAAAAGGACAAGACCGTTAATCCCTCTGTCAGGAACCCTCTCTCTCTCTCTCTCTCTCTCTCTCTCTCTCTCTCTCTCTCTCTCAAGTACCATTCGTCACAAACCATCTTCTTCGTGTCATAACAAAGATGTCTCAAGATTCTTCTCCTGAATCTATGCAACCCTGGTGCGTCTCCTAGGGCTGACGATCTTGTAACCACGGTGGAACCCACGAGAGAGAGAAGGGGAGAGAGAGAGAGGAACTTCTACTGCTCCTAAGAAGGATAAAAATTCTAGTAAGTCATCCAATTCCCTCAGTACGATGGTTCCTAGAAGGGGACCTGAGGTAGATAATTTTGAGCAGACAAACTCCTCTAGGGTTGATGATGCTGCCAAAAATACTTCTCAAGCTAAGATGGTTAAGAAGGATAAGAAAATTAGGAGTTTTGTAGCTTCCATTTTGAACAAAATTAGGTCAGATGTTGGCCAAATGTTCAAACATCTTCGACACAAGAAACCAGCCCCAAGGGTGATTATGTTAACAACCCAAGTGTTTGTGTTCCTGTGGATGTTGTCCTTGAAAGAAGGAGCAAGAAGAAGGCTCATGTATGTGTGCCTAAGGTTGTTATCAATGTGGATGACCTTTCTATTAACTATGATCTCCTTACCAATCATCTAGGTCCTAGAATAGCAGAAAGACTTAGAAGAATGAAGGGAAAGGGGGTTGTTGTTTAAGATTCACCAGCTAAGACACCCAAGGGCAAGGCTGAGAGTGTCAACGGAAAGCCTATTGTTGGCACTACGAAGTCTTGGAGAAAATTTGTTGTTCCTTCAAAGAAAAGAAAAGTTTTTTCCTCCGGTGATTCTGAATTTGAGTCTAATGAAGATGTCATAGACATCATGCCTCATAAAAAGTCTGCTACCAAGAAGACTTGCATTGCTATTCTTGAGAAGCATGCTGGAAGATGGCAGTATGTGAATTAGAGAAGGATTGCCATGGAAAGGGAATTCGGTAAGGATTTCTCGAAGTGTAAGTAAGCTGTGTAGTTTATATAATTTGATGGGTTAAGAAGGACTAACATTGAGTTTGGTCCTTGCTATAAAAGATTGGTAAAGGAATTTGTTGTGAGTGTGACTATTGGGTGTGACGATGCAAATAGAAAAGATTACAAGAAGGTTAACATGAGGGGGAATATGATGAACTTATCTCCAGTCGTGATCAATTATTTACTGGGCAGACCTGTAGAACCTCAAGTTGAGTTGGAGGTTACAGATAATCAGGTGTGCAGAGAAATAACTGGTGGTCAAGTGAAGCACTGGCCAAATGAAGGAAATCTTTATGTTGGGAGGCTTACTATGAAAATTTTTATCCTCTATAGGGTTTCTGTTGTCAGCTGGGTACCCACCAATCATACCTCCACCATCACTTCTGGTCTTGGAAGGTTCATTTATGCGGTGAGTATAAGACAAAACTTTGATTTTGGAACTCACACTTTTGATCAAATTCTGGAGCAAGATTTCTTAATTGCTGTCAAATTGCCTATATGCTTTCCTGCACTCATATGTGGGGTTATTTTGAACCAACACCTTGATATCTTGTTGGATACTGATAATGTAAAAAAGAGGGAATCTCCTTTAACTCTACATTACTAACTATTTGGTGGAGCACATGTCCTAGAAATTATCCTGAAAGCATCTCAGGTATTTGGTTCTGTGAGTTCCATGAAAGGCATCATTGCCACTCTCAAGGAGACTTGCAGGGAGTTGGATGAGTCAATTACATCTAGCACTGCCAGGAAAATCCAATTGGAAACTTTGAGTAAGGCCTTAGGGGAAGAAGAAAATTAGTTTGGACATACTGATGATGCTGGTGGTAATATGGGTGAGTCTGAAGGACATCTATCTAGAGGGGAGAGTGAAATTGAAAGTGATGACCTTGGTAATAAGGAGGTTGTTGATCAGAATGCTCCTGATGGTGAACAGACTGAGCATGAAAGTGTTGATGATGCTGATGATGACCAAATTTCATCTGATGATGGTGAAGAGGAATTTGAGACTGTAGATGAAGTTGATGCTAATACTAAGGCAGTAGCTGCTGTAGAAACTGGTGGTGTTGCTGCTCCATGAGTTATTTGCTCATGTGTTTTTTTGTTTTGTTTGTTTCCTGGTTTTTGGTTTGTAAGGGTTAAATGCCCAGGATTTGTTTAGCATGATTACACTTTATGCTAATGTACGTGTGTGGTTTTCTTTGTTGGTTAGTTACTTACCTTTGCTTTGTCATATTATGGCTAAAAAAGGGGAGTGATATTGTGTTGTGTGCACTAACCATTAACCACTAACTGAGGGGGAGAAAAATATTTTTTTTCTCTTGCGTTACGGATGAGCTACTGTTGAGGGGGAGAGTCCTGATTTTCCTTAGCAGGTTTGAAGAATGGCTTGATTGACATGTGTGTAGAGATGTTAGACAAAACATCTTGACAACATACTGACTAGTTGAGAGTTGCGTCTCCTGATTTTCCTTAGCAGGTTTGAAGAATGGCTGGATTGGCATGTGTGCAGAGATGTCAGAAAAAATGTCTTGACATCATACTGACTAGTCGAGAATTACGTCTCTCAATTTTGTTGTGTGTAGATTCCACTGGCTAACATGTTCTACATGTTTATTTTCTATTGCATCTCTGATTGTGTGGAATCTCTAGTGTGTGATTATTCCCTACAGGGGCTGAGAATATTTGTGTTTGATTTATTTTTAAACCTTTGGTGTTCCCTTGTTTATGTGTGCAAAGGGCATTAAATTGTTTTAGCCAAAATAATCCAAAGGGGGAGATTGTTAATTCTCTATTTTATATGGTTGGAATTATGTTTGGTAAAACTAACTTATAGGAACATGTTGAACAAGATGTTCTATCCACTTCAACTGAAGAGATATGTCGAGTAAGATGTCCTATGTAGGATCATCTAACATCGTGACTGATAGGTACAGTTGGATCTGTTGAAGTTTGTTTTTAGTTACAGGTGCAGAATATTTTGGAATGTTATGTAATCCTATTTGGCGCTTGATTTAGGGATAAGAGATTTTCTTTGTTTTCAAGATGTATGGTTAGTTTCTAAATATGGAGAATATTTAGAAAACTAATGATTGAAACCTTATCTTCACGGAGAAGATTTTGGAGTATTTTCTGTAGTGCCCTACTGCGATTTGAAGGCCTAATCCATTCCAAAAGATTGCTTTAAATAACAAGCAACATACCTAATTGTGACATGGAACTTACAATGTAGTTTGTATTAGGGCTTGTGCACTTTTGCATTTATTGTGAACCTCTCTAATATCATCTTCATAGAAGAGTAGGACTGTGTTCTTGAGTTGTAAGTTTTGTGATCATTCATAAGCTTTTAAGCATTGGGTTACTGTATCTATGAAATGTGACTTCTAAATCTTTGTAATTGATTATCACGGTTGTGATTGAGGGGATTCAGAAGGGTCTCATACCTAGGTGAGTCTTAGGTAGAAGTATAGCACCAATAGTTATTAGGCAAGAAGGCAGTAAACCGAAGGTTGTTTGTATAGTACTTCAAACTAATATTATCATAGTGGACTTATCCCTGGTTTAGTAGTCCTCGTAGTAGATATTGTTATATACCGAAATGGGTGAACAATTTCTTGTATTTATTTAAGTTTCTGTACTATTTTATTGTACACCTTGCCATTGTGTATTATTCAGAGATCAGTGACTGGACATCTCTTAGGACATCTAAGTTCTGAATACTAGAATTTCAGTTTAGATTCTTATTTAGCAAAAAGATATCTCAAAACAGCATGGTCAGTATAAACAATTACCTTCGATCCCAACAGGTAAGACCTGAATTTGTCAAAAGTATATACAACTACTAGCAACTCTTTCTCAGTGGTTGCATAATTCATCGAGGCAGGGTTCAAAACATGACTTGCATAGTAGATCACATGCAAGAGCTTTTCCTTTCTCTGTCCTAGCACTGCCCCTACTGCAATATCACTGTCATGACACATGATCTCAAAAGGGAGAGACCAATCAGGTGAAATCACTATGGGAGCAGACACCAACTTACTCTTTAAGAGGTCAAAAGCCTCGCCGCACTTTTTGTCAAACAAAAAAGGCGTGTCTTTCACAAGCAAACCAGTCAACGCCTTGACAATCTTTGAGAAATCTCTTATGAACATGCGATAGAATCTCGCATTTCCAAAGAAGCTTCTTATACCTTTCTCATTCACCAATGGTGGTAACTTTCCGATTACCTCCACTTTGGCTTTATCGACTTCTATCCCTTTGTTGGAAATTTTGTGTCCCAACATTATGCCTTCATGCACCATGAAATGGCACTTCTCCCAATTAAGGATCAAGAAGCTTCTTTGGAAATGCGAAATTTTGTGTCCCAACATTATGCCTTCATGCACCATGTTCGTTTGCTAGCATATTTCTAGCGCAGGAGATAGGTTACTTAAACAATTATCAAAAGATGAACCAAAAACCGAAAAAATCATCCGTAAACACTTCCATATGTTTTTCAAGCATGTCAGCGAATATAGATGTCATACACCTCTGAAATGCGGCAGGTGTGTTACACAACCCAAATGGCATTCTCCTATAGGCGAAAATACCATAATGACATGTGAAAGCTGTCTTCAATTGATCCTCAGGGGCCACTGCAATCTGATTGTACCCCGAGTATCTATCAAGGAAACAATAGTAGTCGTGACCGGCCAACCTTTCCAACATTTAATCAGTGAATGGGAAAGGAAAGAGGTCCTTACTTGTTGCAATGTTCAACCTTTTGTAATCAATGCACACTCTCCAATTGATGATAGTTCTTGTTGGGATCAACTTATTTTTCTCATTCATGATCACGGTAAATCCTCCCTTCTTCGGTACCACATGCACTGGACTAACCCATGAGCTATCGGAAATGGGGTAAATCAGCCTTGCATCCAACAACTTTACAACCTCTTTATGAACCACTTCTTTCATAGCTGGATTGAGTCTTCATTGTGGCTGAACCACCGGCTTATGATTATCTTCCATCAAAATCTTGTGCATGCAAATTGTCTGGCTAATACCTTTCAAATCCTCAATGGCCTATCCAATAACACTCTTGTATTTCTTGAGTACTTGGATGAGTCTTCCCTCTTGGGATTCTTTCAATTTTGAATTAATAATAGCCTGGAACTTTTCTTAAGTATCAAGGAAAGCATACTTGAGATTCTAAGGTAGTTGTTTCAATTTTGTCCCCTTTTTAGACTCTTGATTCTCTTCTGATGACTGTGGTGGTTTCATATCTTCCCACCGGTGTGGTTTAGATCGAATCCACTGAGTGTGTGCTTCCATCATGGATAACACTTCTAACTCTCTTTCATCTTTCTCTTCATCACTTTCAAAAATTGACAAACTCAAAATCCGCTCTAATGGTAGTTGTGGTGTCTTCATCGAAATACCTTGAGATATCACTTTGTCTATTACTTCGATAGTGTGACTAGTACCAACATCATCTTTTTACTTCATCGTGTTTCGAACACTAATTTTCAATTCTTCATCATATATCTTGAGGGTCATTGTCCCTTCTTTGATATCATCATACATCGACTGGTCTCTAAAAAGGGTCTCCACAAAGTCAACTGGGAAGACAAATTTGTCTATCTTTACCAAGACATTCTCTATCACTCCATAAGGTTTCTTAACTAAGTGATCCGTAAACTAGAGTGTCATCCTAGTATCTTGAACCATGCCAATATCCAATTTTTTGTAAATGGACTCAGGCATCAAACTTACACTAGCTCCCAAGTCAATCAAGGCCTTCTTGAAACTTCTATTCCCAATAATGCATGAAATTGTAATTGCTCCCTTGTCTTTCTTTTTCTCATAAATTTTCATACCTTGAAGAATCGCACTATATGTCTCAGCCAGAATGATTGGTTTGACATTGGTAGTACGTTTATTTGTTACGATGTCTTTCATGAATTTGGCATATAAAAGCATTTGCTCAAGGGCCTCCGAGAATTTCTCAAAAAATTTCTCATGTTGATCTTTCTTCTTTTGTCTATGAGGATAAGGGAGTTTAACAATTGGCTAGACATTTTTATCCTTCTCCTTTTCGACCACAGGTGTAATGAAAACCTCCTCATTCTTTTTCTGAGGTTCCATAATTTCCAACTCCACTTCCAATAATCCATCCTCTACCTCTATTTTTTCTTCCGAACTATCTGCACATTTTTCCACTTCTTGCCACAAGAGCACTTATGTTGTTATGCTCTCTAGGATTGATAATTGTACCACTAGATAATGTACAAGGGGTTTGAGAACTAGAGGCTAATTGTTATACTATTTGACTCATCTGAATTTCAAGATTTTTGATAGAAGCTGTGGTATTCCTCTTATTGTTTCTTGTTTCTTCTTGGAATTGAATATTATGAGCGGCCATTTTTTCAATGGCAATTTTCCAATCTACTTTATTTGGGACTCTGTTGTCATACATTCCCTTTCTAAACTTTCCATAAAAAGTTAGGATGATTTTTCCATCTTGGATTGTACGTGTTCGTGTAAGTATTGTTCTGCTTTAAAAAGTTTATTTCTTCAATTTGTTGTGGGGTTGTAAGATAATATGCAGTGTCGTGAGGCCCACTACAAATATCACAGTTGACAGTCTGAGCAAGTTGAACTTTGTCCACAGTTTGAGTACCCAAATTCACACCCTTAATTCTTCATTCAACCTCTGAATCAATTTTATCATCCGTATTTACAACTTGATTTACTGATTTCAAGTCAGTCACTCCCTCGGGTTTACTCACACTTCAGTCATATAATTCCAAATGTTCATTTGCAGCAGGCTTCAATTATCTTCTTAATATCAGTGGTTATTGTAAAGTTGAATAAGCCACCGGTAGGTGTATCAATAAGTTACTTTGTCTTTAGTCTGAGGCCATTTACCAACATTTGCATCTGTTCCGTTTGATCCATGTTATGAGTGGGGCAAGCTACCAACAACCTCTTGAACCTCTTATATGCATCACCTAGCGACTCTCCTTCTTTCTACTTAAAATTCACAATATCATATCTTTTGCGAATATAGGCAGAAGCAGGAAAGTATTCATTCAGAAAATTTTTCTCCATCTCTTCCTAAGTAGTAATACTTCCAGCAGGTAATGAATAAAACCATTCTTCTGCATCTTTAGAAAGCGTGAACAGGAGCATTCTTAATTTCATTGCTTCTTCAGAATTCCCCTTAATTGTCAAAGTATAACTTATAGTAAGAAACCTCTGCAAATGCTTATTTGCATCTTCATTTATCTTTCCTATGAAAGGTCTCTTCTCAAGCTGTCGTATTATTGTAGGATGCATCAGAAAATTTGCAACATTGACCGGTTAATTCACAATAGTCAACCGATCTGGTGGAGCAGCTGCTCCCCCATAGTCTCCAAGGAGTCTCTCAGGTGATGGAGGATTTCTTCACTTTCATACTCGGAACCTGAATGAACTGAGATAGCTTCTTTTTCAGATTCTAGTTTAGCCAATCAAACTTGTTTGTGTCTTGCATGAAAGGTTCTTTCTATTTCTGCGTCAAAAGAAAAGTCGGCTGAGGGCTTTCCACACATTAAAAAGATTGGACAAAAATTAGTGATAATAATAAAAATATAAATATAACAGAAATTAAAATTTTAATTGAAATATAATCAAACTCTATATTTTGGCAGTCCCCAACAACGACGCCAAAAATTTGATCGGAAAAATAGCAAGTATACTATTTTTCCTTGTGCACTAATAAGGGATAAATTCCTCAAATGTCGATCTCAAGGACGGTGTACTAAATATCAAGTTCAATTTGTGGTTCAATTAAACAAAAATATAATGGGGTTTTGTTTGATGATTGGTAATAAGCAATAAGTAAAAATAAACAGAATATAAAAATGGTTTTTTCAAAGATATGAGGAAATGCTAAGGTAAAGTGTATGATTTTCCCTGTTACAACCTTGAATCCTGATTTCATCAACAAGTTCAAAATGTTCAATTACCAGATCTTTAGAGTATTTTCCTTTAAAGCCTTAGAGGCAAACCTTTGAGCATTTATCCTAAATCCTAAATCCTTAGAGATTTATGATAAATTCAAGCCTTGGTTATATCAAGAGTTATCCGGTAACTATAGGTTATCCCTAGTCCTAAGTAATAACTTCTATAGTTTAATTGCACAAAAACCTTAACAATGGCGGTCCATCCTAATTGTTAACCATAGATCAATCCTTGTTTGTCCGACAAGAAAAGCATTATAAACATTATGCAATCAAATTGAATAAGAAAAATATATATTAAAAAAATCCAAACTGAAATTTGTTTACATAATCAAGTCATGGACACCCTCTAGCATTGGGCGGTATAGCCACTCATATTGTTCAAAGTAATTTCAATAACATAAGAATTAGACATTATAAATTAATGATGAACTTTGGTCTTCAATTGCTTCCGCTCATGAGAAGTTTACGTTCGTCAATAATCTCATACGCTTCAATTCTCAATGGTGAAATTCTACTCTGTAAAAAAGGTCCTTTCATTCCTTGTGAAAACTCTCCTAAATAGTAAAAATTCCTTTTGTTTGGTTTGAAAATCTCAAACGCCCCTCCGGGTCAACACATAGTGAAAACCAACCAAAATAATAAAAAACAGTGCCTGATTTAACACAGCCCGTGTCAGCTGACACGGGTGGTCGTGTTGGCCCCCTGAAATTCTAATTCCCAAAGTTTGCTCCTATACTTGCTGATAGAGCCCGTGTAAGGTGACATGGGTGGCCGTGTCTGTCCCCTGAATTTCCACTTCTTGATTTCTCTCATCAGCATTCCATCCTGACACGACCTATGTCAGGTGACACGGGTGGCCGTGTTAGGCCTCCTGTAGCATGGCCAAATCTTCTCCAAAACTTTTGATATCTTCACTTTCTCGTACCGAGACCTTTGGATCGTGTACTTGAACCTGGAGATAATCATAAGCAGCCGACCAATGAATAAAACGCATAAAAGCTAAAATAAAACTTAAAACAATAAGACTCACACAATACGCACGGACGACGTAAATGACTTAAATGATAACAGAATACGAAACGAATCACTGCAGATTACCTGGATTATTATTGAACAATTGACAAAAACATAGTAAAAATGGTGACCGATCATGTGGCCCCAAAAATTTTCCCTTTTCGTGCCAACATGTAGCCTATAAATAAATATCCTTTCCCTCATATTCTCACATTCAGAAATGTGAGCTCTCATACCTAATTCCTCACTCTCTCTAATGTGTTTTTCTTTACTTTCTCTAACTTTAATTTAGTCGTAGTGCTTTCAAGAAATTTCTTTTGCAAGTGAGATATTTGTAATTCTAGAATGGTAGTAATGTAAATTCATCAAGGAACTCTTGTTTTTACCTTGGTTGAATAATTCATTAATTTAGGGGATATTTATTTGTTTTGTAAGCTAAACCCTATAAAAGCCTTGGTTTGGGGATTTAGTTAATAGGTCGTTGGTTTAGTTCAAAGGCTCAGCCCGTTCAAAAGTCTTCATCAATTCAAGATCGGCAAAATATTAAAATCTCAAGTTGGTTCGTGATTATATTGAGTAAGACTTCTATTCGGTTCGTAAGATCATCCTTGTTAAAATCTAGTTAAAGTTGGAGACAAGCCCGGTATAAAACCTCATAGATGTCATACCCTAATTTTTGACCCCCCTGAGATGTCATACTTTCAGGCTTTTCATCAGAATCAAAACAGATACTCAGAACAATCACTTATTCATCTGGTGCCTAATCGAGGGTGCTCAGAGACAAAAGAGCTCAGGCAGAGGATCAATCAATAAAAGAGATGGTCTCCCACACAAACATAGGATTCAAAGACTTCATTCTATTCACCTATGATTGATTAGACACCCATCACCTGGACCCAAGTTTTGCTTACTTCACCAGTCTAGGGTTTTGAGCCCCATCAAGGACTAAAATCAGGGATCACATTTGGGAAACCCTAGAAAGCTCTAGGGCATCACTCAAAGGGATCAATCATCTTCAAATAGCTCATATGACAATATCCATAAGGCATTACACTTCAATTCAAGATCTACAGCCATCAATTTCATCTGGTCAACAATTAGGGTTTTTAACATAATTCACCAAGATAGTTGACTTTTAATCAGGACATGGTACCACAACTCAAAGCATAACTCAATATCCTCCAACAACTCAATATGATCCATTCATATCATTCATTTGATGAGGATAGCTCACTTCACTTGAAATCTCCCGAAACGCGATTCACTTGAAAAAGTCAACTGCACAAGATCACCTTTGACTTTTTGGAAATTTTGGTCAACCATGACTTTTGAAGTTTTAAATCATCAATATATGATATTTAAAGTCATTTAATCAAGAAAAATCAAGAAAATCAATCAAGAATCAAAAAGTCAAAATTTGACTTTTCATACTTAGAAAATTTTCTAAGTATTTTCAAGTGGTTTTTACCAAACTTTGGAAGAGAATATCTCAAAATTTCACCTACAAACTGAAAAAAACTTCCAACATGAAAGTTGTAGATTTTGATCCAATGAACAACTTTGTCACGTATAATTTTTTGGCTAAAAATCAACCATTGAAGAGATATGGAGCTTCAAAGTGACTGCCTTCACAAAATTTGCAAGAAAACCCTAGTTTTCTTCAAACTTTATGGGACTTTTTTCACTAATTTCCCTAAAGATTTTGGGCAAACACCAAACTAATGAATTGAAGTACATGTTAAGGGCTTTCCAAATTGTGCTCAACCTCCTCCAAATTCAATTTGAGCTAAGAGATATGATTGATCAAAGTTAGGCATTTGAAGTGAAATTATAGGTCATGCCTAAGTATGAAATTTGCAATTTTGTACAAATGCTTACACTAAATGATGCCTCTAAACTTCAGAAACATTGCAAGGATAGGAGAGAATCATTTGCATCATTGCACAAATTTTGGAAGAAAATATTCCAAAACCAAAACATGTGATTATGTAATGATTGCATTTTGAGAATTTATGGCCAAGTGGTGATTCATCAAAGGAATCTTCTCCCAACCAATTGGAGCTCATTTCTGCAGCAAATTTGTCCCCTAAGATCAAGCAAAACCGATGGCTAGGGGAGTGGTATCAAAGAACTCATCATTGCATAATGGATCTTTCTCACATTTCTTCATAGCCAAGGAAACCAAACTCACTTCACTAAGCAAGCTTACTATCTCCAATTGCTCTGCATCATTTGCCTATAAATACAAGTGCATTTCCTTAGAATAAAACACACCAAAGCAACAGAATTCTTGCTTTCTCTCTTCTTTCTTCATACTTAAGTTTTTCAAAGGTTCTTTGGCAAGAAGACTCGGATTCTTCAAACCAAAGCTCTTCCTTTGGAATTAAGTATTCAAACACATTAGGGGAGGTATTTAGAGGTGATCCAAACCTCTGAAACACTTCTGTACGTGGAGAATCATCATCTTCACCTCTCATTTGGAGCTGTTGCAGTTGGGGTCGAGCAAGAGGTTCTGGGCACTTTCAATCCAAGTTAAGCATCTCAACACCTTCCAGGAGAATCGCTGAAGCTATCTGGATCGTTGCAACAACTCTGTAACACACTTTGATCAGAGCCAGATCTCCATTTTTAAGGTAAGTTTCAAAAGCTTCAAACTCTATAATTTACGCATGATAAATCTAAAATGAAGTTACCAGTTGGTTTCTGCACCTTCATAGATCATTAACCTTCAGAGATACGATTTCCAGAAATTCAAAAGCTTGAGGTTGAAGATGAAGATGGTGGCGCCATTTTTCAAATTTCCTAGGTTTTAGTTTATTATATTTTGAATGGTTTGTGTTTAACCTACGAATTCATCGTAGTGTCCCAATGGTTACAGCGCGCGTCCAAACTCTTGCCATGCCTTAGGTCTGGGGTTCGATCCCCCCCTCAGACCTTTTGTCCATTTTATTTTTTTTTTCAAATCTTTTTCATGCTTTGATTTCACATATAATAACATGGGCACCTCTTGTAATCAGTCCACGCGCGTGGCTCAGTTGGTAATTGTTTTATGGATAACCAAGAGGGCGTGAGTTCAACCCTTGGTGAGACCAAACCATATTTTTTTACTACTATTTTTCTTCTATTTTATTTACAACTTCACATAATTATTTCACCTATCAAATTAAATTATTTTTTCTTCATTTTTTAAACACTTATCATTTAATATGTCTATTTTATGAATAATCAAAATAATCACAAAAATATTATTTACTTCATGTATTTTTATTAGGTTTAAAATAGTATATTTTTAAGTATTTCTAAATACTTTTAAATAAACATTTTCATTTGATTTTAAACCTAATCATTTTTTGTGAATAATTTTATGATAAAACCCTAATCATGTAGGTCTTAATTAGGTATGGATTTTGTCTTTACCTTAATTAGGTTGACTTTTGTCAATTTCCAAAACTGTTTTTCAAATCTCCGATTAAACAAACGGTCAAGGTTTTCAGACAACAAAACCCCGTATCATTTCATTTTCAACTGTTTTTTCATAAACAGTAAATAAACAATGGGCCTCTAATAGAGTGTAAGTTCCAGCACCTTTTTCTTTTCATAGTTTGTTTTCAAAACTGTATTTTCAAAATCTTCTTTCTGTTTTCAAAACATTCTTCTGGTATATGAAGGGCATTATTCCCGGTGAAACTCTTCAGATACCTATGTGACCTTTGTCCATCTTCACTTCTTCTGTTTTCAAAAACCCTTAACTGTTTATAATAAATATTCAACTGTTATCAATAAAATTGCTGGTGAGGCTTTGTACATACTTCTTCAAAGGCCTCCACTCCATCCAGGTTAGGCTTTACAAGCTTTCAATTTACAGTCTTTATTTAAATTACTGTCAAATATAGAACTGTTTATATATATTAGAACTACGTCTGAGTGAAACCTTAGGACAGTTAAACAATATATATATTATAGGAATATGGCCTAGGATTGAGAATGTCTTCCCGGTGAAGGCTCTTTCCTAATTAGAGATCTGTAGTTCAAACCCTCAAGATGAATTATTCCCCGTGAAACATATTGAAAAAAATCCTTAGAACCCAAACTAGGACACATCCACCCAAAGAGGAATTATTCCCGGTGAAACCTCTTACCCATTTGCTTAAAGCCAAAATAAGTTCAAAACCACATAGCTTCCTCTTGTGCTATAACAAGGGCCCTCGATGACCCTCGATTAGCCTCCTCTTGGGCTTTGTACAAGGACCCACAGGCTTCTTAAAAGCATTCCCAGCTTCCTCTTGAGCTTGTATACAAGGACCCATCAAGTTTCTTATAAACATAGGAACAGGTCTTTAGTCACCTTTTAGCCTATCCTGGTGAGTTTCTTCCATTCCTTAAACTAGACTTTAACAAGCTAAGGTTGTCTCAATCTCATATTGAGTACACATTTTGGAATGAGAGACATGGACAGTCTCTGTCACCCTTATCATCACTAGTCTTCCTTAGCAGAGTCTAGGATCCATATTTGCTTATTCTCAGCAAGAGTCAGCCTTAATCTTGGGCTTTAAACAAGAAGTCTCAATTAGTTAATCTTTCTACCATTAACAAAAACCCCTGGAAAGGGTTAGCCTCCAAAAAACACATTCCTTCATCTTAACAAAAACCCCTGGAAAGGGTTAGCCTCCAAAATCACTCCTTTAAATCCTAATTCCCTGGAAAGGGTTAGCTTCCAAAAATTAAACTTTCAAAAGATAAAACTCTCCAACAGAGTAAAACCCCTAAAAAGTCAGCCACAACCTTGGGCTTTGTACAAGGGAGATAATAGAGTCTCCCCCAGTGAGTCCTTCATCATTAAGTAGCCACAACCTTGGGCTTTGTACAAGGCAGATAAACCACATTTCCTGTGTCAAAGATTCCTAATCTCAAGGATCTTTTTCCCATAGAGTCCTCCATACTCAGTTTCTTTAAGAGTCCGCCACAACCTTGGGCTTTGTACAAGGAAGAAAATAATGTTTTTCCCTAGCCAGAGCAGCCACAACCTTGGGCTTTATACAAGGCACAAAATAGAGTCATCCATAGTCTTCAAAAATTTAGTTTCCTCAGTAGTTAGCCACAACCTTAGGCTTCATACAAGGCACAAAAATAGAGTCTCCCTAAGTAGAGTCAGCCTCAATTCTGGGCTTTGTACAGAACACAAATTCCTTGTAGTTAATCCCCAGTGGAGTTATCTCCCAGAGTCAATAAAGATAATCAAAAAGCCTCAAGCTTGGGCCTCATACAAGCCAGCTAAAAATAAGATCTTTCAAACAATAGATAGACATAGCTTATCTCTATTAAGAGATCTTTCTCCTATCTCACCACATTCAAACAAACATTTCAACATTTCAATCTCAATTTCAATTTCAAACATTCTCCCATTTAGGACTCTGAAAGGCATGCTCTGAGGCGAACAAACCCAGACTTGTACACTTTCCCTAATTTGGACGAGAATCCTTCTTTCATTTAAGAGAACGCGACTGGCATACTTGCAAACATACAAGTAAGGTCCCTATCTTAATGAAATGAATTCAGCTTTTCTGTCACTTTAAAATGTTTGTGGAGGAATAGTAGAAATACCTCTCTGTAAAGATAATTTCATGTCTTTTTACTGTAAATAGAGATTTAATTCAAAGCTTCAACCTTGAGCTTCAAGCAAGGCACCAAAAATATTTAATTTCCCTGATTAGTTCCCCGAACTACATTAAGCTCTGACTTCCATTAGGGATATGTAGGCATGAGGTTCACAAGGAATCTCAGCGAGCTAATAAAATACCAAAAATAGTCAGTCAGTCTGTCTTTCTTAATCAACTCAATTCTCTCTCCTTACACAAAGGAGAAACTTTCCTAATCAATTAGCAGTAAACACAATCACAATGACACAGAGAAGGTTCCCGTAGAGTACTACGGATATGTAGGGTGCTTAAACTCTTCCCTATGTATAACCGACCCCCCGAACTCCAGAATTTCTAGTCTAGGTGAATCCCCACACTTAGAAAACTCCTAGGGTTAATTTGAGATCTTTTTCCCCTTTCCTACTTGTAGGATAATTAAAAAGTTCGTGTGATATCGTAGGAAGAACTGAAACAAAATTCATCCCGCCACGGGCGCTTCCTCCTTCCAAATTTCGCGTGAATGGTCTAGCGTGCCGTCCTCCCAAGTGAAACGGGGAGGTAAAGAAAACGACACCACCGAAAAATGGCGACTCTGCTGGGGATATAAGTGTTAAAAACCTTGGTTTTTCATCCAAACCAACGGTTGACCTGTTGCTGGTCCAGCCCCAATGAGGAATTAGAGATGCCAAATTCCCCTCAAACAAGAGAGGTCCTGCCTAACCTCTGTGTCATATCATGTGTTTGCTGCATTTATATCTGTTTATTTTGTTTATTCTGTATCGGGAAAGGGCTTGATTCCCCCTTGTGGTGAGAAAACCTATACCCGGATTTGAGTGCAACATAAGATAGGATGGATGATGTCTTCTCGGTGAAGGCCCTCTAATCTTGGTTCCCAAATCTACTCTTGGGATTTGCCTGGCTGGTTGTGATTAACTACGCCAATGCATTCCGAGACTGATTTGTACCAGGAGGACCTAGAAACACATTAACCCCACTTAAAGCCTTTCTTAGGACGTAGAGCAGTGATTACGAAAGTAATTGTCACGCATATACTACACTCAGAGAAAACTCTCTTATAGATACCAGTCAACGTATCTTTAAGGTTGAGCAAAAACTCTGAGATCCCTAGAACCCGTTCTACAGGTACAAAAATCCTTATCCTTAGTTTACCATTGGGGAGAGGTTTGCTTTGTGACTCCATGACCACTATACCCTTCTACGCCATGTTTGTTTAAAACTCTTGTGTGCGCATTCATGCATTCATGCATCATTCATAATAACTAAAAACAAAAAGAGTCTTTTTCGTTTTTCAAGGAAATTAAATAACGAACGTTTTGAACTTCATAGAAAGAGAGAAGCGGAGAAAGGACTTAAGGATCTATACCATGGATTACGGAAGAAAGAGAGCTAGGAAATACACCTTCAAGATTCCTAAGGTAGAGGAATTAGAAAAGCTCGGAAAACTGGTGGTCAACCCCCAGGCTCTCAAGGAGAAGTATGGAAAACTTCTGCCTCTTCTCAGTACCAACATTGTGGATGGGATCCTTCCTACATTGGTACAGTTTTACGATCCAACGTATCACTGTTTCACCTTTCCAGATTATCAACTCATGCCTACGTTGGAGGAGTACTCTCGTCTGATTGGAATACCCGTGTACGCGCAAGATCCGTACTCCGGTTTGGAAAAGAATCCTGACGACATTATCATTGCTGTAACTACTCCTTTAAACGTAGACGACATCAGAACTCATATGGTGAGTAGAGGAGGAATTCAAGGATTACCCTCCAAGTTTATGTTTGATCAAGCACGGTACTTCGTCAGCATCCAAGATATGAGCGCATTTGAGGAAATCTTGGCTTTGCTTATCTACGGATTGTTTTTGTTTCCTAACATTAATGACTTCGTTGATATCAACGCGATTAAGATCTTCTTGATTGGAAATCCAGTTCCAACCTTGCTTGCGGATGCTTATCACTCTGTGCATTCAAGAAACCTACAGCGAGGAGGATTAATTACATGCTGCGTACCATTGTTGTACGAATGGTTCGTCTCGCACCTGCCAAAGTCTAGCACTTTCTGGAACATGAGGGATGGCCTTTACTGGTCACAGAAAATCATGTCCCTCACTCATACAGACATTGATTGGTGTAGTCCTGACAACGAAGAAACCAAGATCATCTTCAGTTGCGGAAATTATCCCAACGTACCCCTTATTGGAACTAAGGGAGGAATCAGTTATAATCCAGCTTTAGCCCGTCGTCAATACGGTTATCCCATGAAAAATATTCCAAGTAGTATTCAATTGGAGGGTCTGTTCTTCAAGAAAATCGACGATCATGGCAACATGCTGAAGAAGGAAATTGTCCAAGCCTGGCGTCTTGTTCACACAAAAGGGAGAAGGTTGTTAGGAAAACATCTTTGCATCTCCCTGGATCCTTACCTTCAATGGGTACGCGTCAGAGCATTCAAACTCAGGATGCCATATCAACGTCAAGAACCTATTCCCCTAAGGGAAACAATTTACCTTTTCTCCACCTATGTTGAAAAACTGCAAGCGGCATTAAACAAGGTATGCCAAGAAAGGAATGCTTGGAGAAACAAGTGTCGAATCGTCAACACGGAAAACGTTGAGATTCAGAACATCCTAAGAAGGAAGGATGAGTTACTTGAAGCGCTCGATCGACAAGTAACACAATCATCACTTTCTCATCATATCCCTCCTGCTTCCTGGATCATTGATCAGCTCACGTCAGAGAACGCTCAGCTCAAGAAACAGAAGAAAATGTTAGAACGTGAAGTCGGCTCTTCGTCAAAGTTTTAGAGTCCTTTCTCTCTGTTTCTCTGTATTTCCCTTTTCAAAGTGTGTAAAAAACGGCGTTTTCGCTTAATTAATAAAAGTTTGATGTTTCATAACGTAATTATGGTGTTTCCTTGAAAAATATTAAATTAATTACACATCATGCATCGCTTTAGTCGTACGCACTGACATGAGAATTGTCGCGGATCTAATAGTCACTTTCCTTTCTCCAGAAAGAGAGGAGGAGAAGGAGGTGAACCAAGACATTCAAGCTGTCTCATCCATACAACACTCGTTCAAGTCACAAGAAAAGAATGGAAGACTTTGAACAAGAGAATGGAGAACTCAGGGAAGTGGTTATACTCTCAAAGATGCTGCTGAAAGGCTCAATAGTATGGTAGAAGCCCTGGTGGTTGCGCAGAATCAACCAACGCCAGAAGAACCGCAAAGGACTGTGGTTTCCGAGATTGTTTCTACTCCTATTCCTCAGTATACCATGCCACCCAACCGACCTTGGGGCATGCCGTATAACTTTAATCGAGACGGGTACATACCACCAGTTTCTGAAGTTCCAAGAGTTACGATGGATATGCAACCACCGGAGGGTTACAGACCTCTGGAAATTGAAGTTCCAAGAGCAACGACAATGAATTTCACACAACAGAATGCTGAGATTCCAAGATCTACTGTCATGGCTTCTCCACGGCCAATTATGCATACTTTTCCTCCACCGGGTGGACAAGTATATCATCACGCTCCCAGTGAGGATGCTGGCGTGTATGAAAGATTGGACGAGTTCCAGGAACAGTTTCTGCAAATGCAGAAGGAACTCAAGACTCTCCGAGGACAGGATCTATTTGGAAAGAACGCTGCAGACCTCTGTCTGGTTCCAAATGTTAAGATTCCTCACAAATTCAAAGTACCAGATTTCGAGAAGTACAAAGGGAACTCATGCCCACAAAGTCACCTCGTGATGTACACTCGAAGAATCTCAACTCAGACTGATAATCAACAATTGCTCATTCATTATTTTCAAGACAGCCTGACTGGTGCTGCACTCAAATGGTACATGAACTTGGACAGTTCAGATATTCGTACTTTTCGAGACCTCGGAGAGGCCTTCGTCAAATAGTATAAGTACAATCTGGATATGGCTCCCGACAGAGATCAACTCCGGGCCATGACTCAAAAGGATAGAGAAAGCTTCAACGAATACGCTCAGAGATGGCGTGAAGTTGCTGCTCAAATCTGTCCTCCACTTGAAGAGAAAGAAATGACAAAAATCTATCTTAAGACTTTGAGTCCATTTTACTACGGACGAATGGTTGCAAGTGCACCAAGTGATTTTACAGAGATGGTAAACATGGGTGTACGTTTAGAAGAAGCAGTTCGAGAAGGACGTTTGAACAAAGAACCAGAATCTTCTATTGGTCCAAGGAAGTATGGAAGTTCTTTCCAGAAGAAAAAGGATCAAGATGTCAGCAATGTCTTGCACAAAGCTAAGAAGAAGTTTTCACCTCAATTTGCTACAATAACTCCGGTTATTAACTCAGCGCCAGCTTATCAACCTCAGGTTTCGCAACAACCATTTCAACAAAGGTCGCAGCAACCTCAGCAGCAGGTTCGACCTCCAAATTGCAACAATCGGGTTCCAAGGTATCCTCCTTTTGACCCCGTGCCAATGCCTTATGCGGATTTGTTTCCAACACTACTTGCGAAAGGACTCATTCAAACAAAGAATCCTCCAAATCCCGCATATGAATCATCACACTGGTTCAAAGCTGACCAATCTTGTCCTTATCATAAAGGGGAACCAGGTCACAACATTGAAAACTGTTTCAGTTTCAACGCCGACGTTCAAAGATTAGTGAAGAGCGGAATGCTATTTTTCAAAGATACTAATCCCAATGTCCAGTCAAATCCTTTGCTGCAGCATAAAGAAGCTTCAGTAAATCTGGTAGATCAGCACCCCAACGTCATTCAAATCTACGACATTCGTCAGATAGGGGAAAATCTCGTCAAAATGCACGCTAGACAAGCTGGGTACGGCCATGTACCACCTCACAACTACTTCACATGTGAAATTTGTCCAAAGAATAATCAAGGATGTGATGTGCATTACAAGAACAAATGGACTTAGGATGGATTCAACACATCCGAGTCAAAACTGAGTACGACGTCAACATGGTTCAAGGATGTCCAGGAGAATACAAGATCTACAAAGTTGAAGATCTCGAAGGATCGGTAGTCAGGATCCATAAGACTTTAAATGGACTTGCCTACTTTGGAACGGATTTCCATCCTTACAATAGAAGCAGAATTTGTCGAAGAAATTCACGAGGTTGTTTACGCGTTCGCAACGACATTCAGAAACTAATGGATAAAAATACCATTACAGTTCTCGCCAACAGAGAAGATGACGAAGTCTTTACCGTATCTCCTCAAATTAATCAAGTTGAACCAACGCAAGTCAAGTATGACAGCAGGAAGATAGCAATTGCTTCGTTAGTCATCTACATACCAGGTCCTGTACCGTATGAGTCTAGCAAAGCTATACCATACAAGTACAATGCTACATTCATTGAAAATGGTAAGGAAATACCATTACCATCTTGTTTACGGTGATTTCTGGTAAACAACCGCTAGTCTTCCAAACTATAATAAATACGATTTGGTTACTCGCAGGATCGACTAGATTAATCCTAGGACATAGTCAAAAAGGTTGTTACTCATGATAGTTCGAATCATGTCTATGATTGTCTTGTCTCGAAATAAGAAATGCTTAATCAAAGAAATAAAGATTAACAATCACCTTGTTATACACGTAAATACAACATCAGCGAAAGATAAGATAAAGATAAAATATAAGACAAAACTGTAAAGTGCAAGAATCTTAAAGTGTAGAAACTTAAATGCTTCGAAACTAAATAGAATGAAAATAAAGAGTGCAGGAATGTAAATGACAAAAAGTAAACGGAATGCAATAATATCAAAAGATACTTGAATAACGAAAGATACAAAGGTATTTAAAATGGTATTGGTGTCATACGTGCATTTCTCAGCGAAACTCATTCTCTTAACACTTGATACTTGAGTAATATGTGAGTGATTTGTACAAAATGAACACCCGGAATCCTAACATTAAGACCCTTATTTATACTAGTTTCGACCCTAACGGTCCTACACTAATCTAATGCCACGTTACCCGTAGAAAATCCAGGGATGCCATCTGTCTTCGTGCGGTTACATAAACTACTTCGAAATTCAAATCATCCCGCCTGAATCCTCTTTCGACGCGTGGCAAAGTAATCAGAATCAATAATACCACAAAAATACGCTAAGCATCAGTACTTTGCATATCTCGTCAAACGTTTAAGTCCCCAAAGATAATTCTTTTTGAACTTAGCTTCAATACGAACTATCTCCATTCCAACTTAAACCAACATCCTCGAACATGCCCATGAGTAGCCATTTTTGATCTCAAAGATGGTCATCAGTAACCATCTTCTTTCGAATTTCAACCTTCGAAAGATATTCTTCCCAAACGAAATCTTCGGCTAACAAATTGCCCCCAATAAATGCCTGTTTCAAAAACAAGAGCAATAGGCGTTTCTTGTTATAATAAGATATCGTTTTACTTACTTCTTAGAGTTCCAAGACTATTGACTAACGTCATAATCATTTATGACTCTATTTCCAAAACGTCTTGTCATTTTCAAAGATGTCTTCTCATAACTTACATTCCCACGTTCTGGTCTTACTTCTTGATCATTACTCCTATATACTATGAGTAAAGCTAATAACTATTCGACCGCCGTTGGATTAAATCAACGCCTGCCGCGTGTCTCTTGGCTTTTACCCAAAAGATTTGAAAGGGTTTCCGTTAAACCTTTAAATACTTGAACTTCCATCTTCATATAACTTTCACTTCTATCTCCTCATTCTCTTCACAGAAAAGAACATCTTCGGTTACATTCAAACCCATTTCCCAAATCAAATTTACATATGGCGTCTTCTTCAAATGTTCTTCAACCTGTTCTAAAACTTCAAAATCCTATGCAGACAGGGGATCAAGAACACATACCAAATCCAAATACTGCAGAGGCGCGCGCCATCTATGCTTCTCAGGTAATCATTCCTTTTGAACTTTCTGGAAAAACTCATGCCTTCATGGGTCCTTTACTAGGAGAAAATAACTCCGCTTTGAACAAATTCTTTCCTGCTTATTATAAAACTAGGCCTTTAGTTAGTAAGAATAAGATAGACGATGAAGGCCACCCAGTCTCAGCAAACCCTGATAGCCTAATAGAAACCTCAATTGAAACTCCTTTGGCCTTAGAAAAAATTAGGTTAAACTATGTAACCAATTTTGTGAAAGTCTTTAGGTCAATCCCATTAGCAAAGGATCCTGACCTGTATTATGCTTGGCTAACGAAGGTAGAAAAGCAAAAAGCGCCTTTCTGGAAACAACTAGGGATTTACGATTTAATCCAATTATCCAAAACAGGTTTAGAATATAACCAAACCATGTTAGTAGCGTCAGTTTACTTCTGGGATGCTTCTCACAATACCTTCCACCTTCCATGCGGGATGGTTACCCCTACCCTCTTCGATGTAGCTGCTATTACAAGGCTTCGACCAACTGGGGAAACCTTCGACCCTAATTTCATGGATACTGACACCATTAATTTTAACGAAGCAACAGTCACCTATACTGCCTTCATTCAACAATACCATAATGAAACGGACCCAAACGTTTCTGACGAAGAACACATAGCGTTTCTAGCACTTTGGCTCTCGAGGTGTGTCTTTTGCTCTAGGTCCATACAGGTAGCAAAAAGATATCTTTGCATGGCTAACCAGCTAAATGCTGGGATAAAGTTAAACCTAGGCCAGTTAATCCTAGGATTTCTTTATGAGAATCTTGGTGAGGCAACGGACCTTGTTAAGAACTACAAAACAGGATCTCTTCTTTTCGCTGGTCCTTTCTGGCTGTTACAAATATGGCTTAATGCCACTTTCGAGGCTTACCTCCCATATAAAAATGTCGTGGATGAAGAAAGTGAAGCCATAAATGATCGAGCAGTAGAAGGAACCAGATTGGCTTACCTAACTCCAAAGGAAGAAAGTGGCAAACTTCGTGAAACTTTCCTGGCATTCATGATGATGTTCGTTGAACGTCATCAATTCACTCCTTCGATGGCTCCATTCGTACAACGTAAGGTGGGTCCCGAATGGTTTACTCGAGAATTTCCAGCCACTTCTCCTGATCAACAAACTGAATCTATGACCGTCTGGGAGGCTTTCCTCACCCCAAAGCTGTTATATCACCGACTTCGATCTCCAAAAAGTCATTGCTGTCTCCTCTGCTATCAACCGAATCTGGTTTCAAGATAATTTGGGCTGGTTCAACTCAAACCGAAGTGTTTGTATGACAAAAGGAATCACATGTGTCTACACACTTCGCATCTGACAGAAGATAAATATGAATCAAAAATCTCCCGATATGTTGGCATCACCACTTTGTCTCCTATTTCCTTCGAGCCTGCTTTTTATTCTACCATAGATTTTCATCAATGGTGGACAGAATATTATTCTACGCAAATCTTCGATGCTGACAGCCTTTCTCGGGAACTAACTGCAGCTTTTGCTGATGTGCAGGAGAATTTCCAAAAAGGTACTTTGACTCATATTAAAGAAATTCAAGCATTTCAAAAGTTCTTTGAAACTATCTATAGGCCTGATGACCTTAGTCGGACCGTTCGCGAGGCTGCGGTTACTTTACGTGAAAAGTTTTCTGCTAAACTGGATAAGTTGAAACTGCCCCCGTCTGTTCGACCAGAACTGCGTTATGAAGTGGCTTTCAAACTTAATCCTCCAAAATTTCCTCCACTGCCAAGTGCTGATTTTCGTGTGGCTTTAAGTCCTCCTTTTCCAGACTGGTTTGTGTGTGGAAATCCTATGAAAATTCTTCAGGAACAAACTAAAAAACGCGCTGAACGACTGGTCCCGACTAAGCATACCTTGGATACTTTCAAAGGACATCTTCATATAGATATTGAGCACGTTCGCGTTTTGGCTCCAATGCCTGAAGGTTGGGGTTTAGATAATCCTTCGACTCATTCCCTCTTTTTCATTGAAATACTGATTTATATTTTGTTCACAGCTGTTGCTCGAAAGAGACGAATCAAGGAGGCCCCTATACAAAAGGGTTCTGGGACCTCGAGGAATACCAGGGCGAGTGGGAGTGATTCTGTCATCACTAGCAAAAAACCTACGGTATATGGATACCTTATATTTTAGCCTATAAAATTTAATGAATGTCACTCACTTGGTTTTAATATGCACTTCAGAGCTCGAAGCCTCCAGCGCATTAGAAACGAAAAACTCCTCCAACAGCCGACTCAGACGATGAAGATAAATCTCCTCCTCGCACCAGACAAACGATAAAGAAAAGACAGAAAGCTGCTACCCCTTCAGCCAAAGGAAAAGGATCTGGGACTTCGAAGCTCACCTCTTCGAGTGACAAGGTGTCTTCCGAGGACTCACCCTTGAAGGCCGCTAGCACTATCCCCATTATGGAGAGTCATAACTCCAGTCCAGACAACATTCCGACCAAGGTATTTTGGGTTTCATCATTTAATCATTTCTTTACATTCTAATTCTAATGATTAAGCTCACATTTTTACCTTGTAAATGTAGGATGATGCTGGTACCGCTACTTCTGATCTCAAAGCCTCAAGTTTACACATTGACCGTTGCAAACTTCGAGGTAAATATCTGCTCTTTCGAATGACAGATGAATTTTCTGCCTTTTCGTTTTAATCGATCCCGACTGTCCATCACAGGTGTTTCTCAACACGAATCTCATGTGCTTTCTCCCGTTCTCGAAGACAATCAACCTCTTGCAACCATCATTCCGACTGCGTCTACTAAAGAAAGCCATTCAAATGATGAGTCTCCACCCACTCATCAAGATGAAACTATGGAGGAAAATCCGCAATGTTCGAATAGTGGTAACGTAGCTGGACAACCAACTGGCAGTGAAGACACTATATCTGAACAGAATGCTGCAGAAGAAACTTCCAAACTGGCTACACCTGGTTCTAATGAAATTTCGAACCTTGGAACTACGGTCACTCCTGTGACTACTTCGAAGCAAGCTCCTGCGATGCCTACTCCCTCAGAACTAGAGCAACTCAAGAAGACTGATCCTGTGAGCTTCCTCAAGACCATGATGAGTATCGATAGCGCTTCGTCTCTTGGAACTTCTTCGACTGTCTTGGCAGGTACTGGTGACAAGGATGATATTACTAAACTCCTTCATCAGATAAGAGAGAGGTTCTTTGAAACCAACCTCGTCGAAGCTCTCAGCAAGGATTCCACCAAATATTATGGCCTAAACAACCTTCTGAAGAAAGTGGATTTACTTCTTGTTCTAGTGGAAATCTCAGAAGTCATTGTTTTATTGAGTTCTCTAATTGAATAACTCCAATCTAATCTCCTTCGAAAACGGGATATTGACGGACAACTTACAGCAAAAATTACTTCTCACAGTTCTTCATGGGAAGCTGCTAACGATGCAACGAAAAGGGTTGAAACCCTTAAGCTCGAGCGTTCGAAGAACCAACGAGAATATGAAGAGTGTGAGACAAATATCAAAGCCTGGAAAAAAGAAATTGAGCAACTCAAAGGGAAGATAAAGGGTGCCCAGTCTCGTCAGGTAGAAATCCAAAAAACCAATCAAGATGAATTAACTGAAGTGGCGCAGTCAGGGATTCGACACTTCGAGACGGCACAGCACCTAGTGCCAGAGATCGAAGAACTGAAAAGACAACAGGCATTGATCGAACGTCATATGTCCTTATGGGAGATCCAGTACTCGAAGATAAAAGATAACCTTCCTAAGGATTTTAATTAGTTGCTTCGAACCATGTACTCTTTTTGTGCTGCATACTTATCTTGTTCTGTAATCAAATTTCTCCAAGAATATATATATATATATATATATATATATATATATATATATATATGTGCAACTTTATCTTTCAATCTCCCCACATATTTTATTTTGCAATTATCATAAGTAATGTCTTAGCAATTCTCTAAAATTTGCCAAAATATACTTTTTCCACTGTCACAGTAATTTTAATAAATGTAACCACGTGACATGATCATCCTTCGCAGCCCTTTGAGCCTAGACTTGACGTTTCTTCCACCCTTAGCCGTAACCATCATTGAAAGCTGACGTCACTTTTTCCAAAACGTCTATTTGAGACGTGCGTGCACCAGTTCTCATCATGATTACATTTCAACTTCCAAGGGCGGGTTACGGCGGAAGCCATAACTTCTCTTTGGAATACCAAACGCAGTCCAATCAAACATTAAAACGAACCGTTCCTCTACTGCCAACTTATTCTATATAAAGGGTTGGCATTCCACTTCTTCCTTCACGCTTTCTTCAAATTTTTGCCCAAAATTTTCGTTTCTTCTCTCAAATACAGAGTCAGATAAAACCTTCTCCAACCTTTTCTTGTCCAAATGGCACTACCCCTAACTTATGCTAACATCAGGGCTTGCATCAAGAAAGAATTCACAATCTCTGAAGAAGAACTTGATGAAAACTTTATCAATATCGGTGCCCTCTTTGCTAACCAAGAGCTTGACTTTTACCATGAAATCTTGGATGGATCTGTTTATCCCAATATGTTAGCAGACTTTTGGATGTTTGCGTCTCTGCGCATAGATCCGGAAGGCAGAACCACTATCGTCTCTGAGGTTCGAAGGGCCCATATCACTATCACTCCTTCCACCATCTCCAACCTGCTGAGATGCAATAACTCTGGGGAGACTTTTGACGACAATACCTTCAACATGACCACTCATCTTATGTTGAGGACTCTTATGGATACTGATCCTTTCAGCACCAAGGTCATCAGGGTTTGGCACCAACTCCTCGTGGGCAACTTTCGTCCATGAAACCATGATCAAAATAGCATCATGGTGGAGGATTTGGAGTTTATACTCTGTGCCCTCCGTGGGAAGAAGATTAACTTTCCTCTGATGATCTTCAAAGGACTTGTTAAAGCCATTTCCATGGCTGCTGCTTGGCAAGGTGTGGTAACATGTCTTCCATATGGAAGACTCTTGTCCTACATGTTCCTTAAAAAGGGAATAGTGAGAAGGATGCGTAGATCTGGATCCTTGGACATGTTCGAGGCGGAAAGCTTGCCCCTGCTGTCCCTAGAGGGTTTAGATCAAAGGATCAACTAGGAGGTGGGTTTTTTTAGGCTTCATGTTTTGAATTTTGTAATCCTCAATGTTCTTAGGAACCACCTTCTGTGCAACAATGTACTCCTTTGATATTAATGAAAAATATTTTGGCATTTCTTTGGCTTCTTACTGTATTTACCATGCATGTTTGTTTGAACATACAGCCATTTTGGTGTTAGTTCAACCATTTTGGCCTACGTAATATACTTCGAATATCTACATTTTTGTAAGAATCTTTACTTCATGCATGCTTGGTTTGTATCTTTTCAAATACTTTCCATTTACCCTTAAAATCCTACGATCTTCTGCCAATTCTTCTATTTCGTAAGCGTTATTTGAAAACACTTTCAAGATTTGAAAGGGTCCCTCCCAATGTGGGGACCATTAACAAGTGCTTGATTCTTTCGATCTATAGGTAAAATAGCTTTCCAAACTAAGTCATTATTAATAAATGTTTTACCTTTCACCTTTTTATTGTATGCTTTGGACACTCTTTCTTTCTGTCTTTTTATCATCTCCAATGCTCGAAGTCTGTCTTCGTCCAAATCTACTAATTCATTCATCATCAATTCCCAATACATGTTTGGAGGGATTTCTGCCTGTCTTTGTATCCGAACTGACTGCAAATATATCTCGATTGGGAGTACTGCATCATGTCCAAACGTCAGTTGGAAAGGCGTTGTGTTTGTAGCTTCTTTTGGAGATGTTCGACAAGCCCAAAGTGCTTGGTCCAAAGTCTTATGCCAGTTCTTGGGTTTTCTCCCTACATGTTTCTTTATAAGACCAATTATTATCTTATTTGCTGCTTCGACTTGTCCATTTTCCTGAGCATAGTAAGGTGTAGAAGTGAACAACTTGAACCCCATATCTTTGGCGAAGTCTTGCATCTTTCGCCCAGTGAACACTGATCCTTGATCTGTGGTTATACTTTCTGGGATTCCAAATCTGTATATGATGTGTTTCTGAATAAACTCGATCACAGATTCCTGATCCACATTCGCAAGTGGTGTCGCTTCGACCCATTTTGTGAAGTAGTCTATTCTTACCAAAATGTACCTTTGACCTTTAGAAGACTTGGGGTGAATTTCTCCAATCAAGTCTAATGCCCAGCATCTGAAAGGCCATGGTTTTATTATTGAACTTAATTCATTTGCAGGAGCATGTTGAATACCTGCATGCTCTTGACATTCTTGACAACCCTTTGCAAATTCTATGCAATCTTTCAACATAGAGGGCCAATACATTCCGTATCAAAACAAAATCCATTTCATTTTGTGCCCTGCTTGGTGCGCACCACATGCTCCACTATGTACGTTTGAGAGAGCCAAATACGCTTCTGCTTCGCCCAGACACTTTAATAAAAATCCTTCGGGAGTTTTCTTAAACAATTCATTTCCCATTAAAAAATATGATAAAGCTCGATATTTTACCTTTCTATCCGTGTCTGTCGAAGGATCTTTTAAATAATTCACAATTGGACTTCTCCAATCTGTGTCTGCTAAAGAGTCTATATTCAAAACTTCAAACTCTTGTTTGTTGGCAAAACCTAACTGTGAGTTCTCCAAGTCACTTGGGGAGAGTCTAGTAGCCATCGCCTTGCCTCTTACTTCGATCAATTCTTCTACTTTTTCTTTTGATACCCTGTATCCTGAAGCTAACTGTGCCAAATCATTCGCTTCTTGATTTTTCAACCTGGAAACGTGATTTAGATCCACGTACTCGAATTTTTTGAGCAGCCTATTTGCTATGACAAAATACATGATCAGATTTTCTTTGATACATTTGTATTCTTTCTTCAACTGCTTAATCACTAGTTCAGAGTCTCCTTTAATTTCGACTCTGGTTGCCCCCAATTCTAACAAAGCCTCAATTCCAGCAATCAATGCTTCGTATTCAGCTCCGTTGTTGGAGCATAAGGGACCTTCAATCTTATACTTGAGCTTTGTTGGAATTCCATTAGGAGAAATTATTAGTATTCCAACGCCAGTTCCTTCTTTATGGGTTGAACCATCGAAGTATAGCTTCCAAGGCTTTAATTCTACGTATTATTGAGGGTTTTCGACCACTGCATGGTCAACAATGAAATCTGATACGATTTGACCTTTCATTGCTTTAAGGGGTTGAAATATCTAAGAGTACTCAGTGAGGGCCAACGCCCATTTGCCAATTCGACTATGCAATATAGGCTTTGATAGCATGTGTTTAATCACATCACAATGAGACGAAACATAAACTGGCTTTATATAATACTTTAGTTTGATACAAGAGAAATATAAATAAAGGAAGAGTTTTTCTATTGCACTATACCTAGTCTCTGCATCATTGAGTACCCTACTTAAGTAATAAATGGCTCTTTCGATGCCATTATCATCTTCTTGAGCTAACATGCTACCTATTGTATTATCTGACGCTGAAATATACAGGCGCATGTGTTTCTTCCCATTCGGGGGAGATAAGATTGGTGGATGCATCAAGTATTGCTTTATCTTCTCGAAAGCTTCTTGATGTTCAGCACTCCATTCTAACTTTCCTTGCTTCATTCGAAGTAGGGGAGAAAATGCTTGCGTGCGTCCACTCAAGTTGGAAATGAATCTTCTCAAGAAGTTTATCTTTCTCAGTAAAGACTGTAATTCTTTCTTCGTGGATGGAGGCTTCGTTTCCATAATAGACTTTGTTTTATTTTGATTAATTTCTATTCCCTTTTTGTGGACCACGAAGCCCAGGAAATCTCCAGCCTGCACAAAGAAAGCACATTTAAGGGGGTTCATCTTCAAGCCATGTTTTCTCATTCTTTCGAACGATTGGCTCAGATGGTCAAGATGACTGTTATCCGAAACAGATTTCACCACAATGTCATCTATGTATACTTGCATGAAAGTTTCTATAAAATCATGGAATATAGAATTCATTGCTCTTTGATAAGTTTCCCCAGCATTTTTTAGACCAAAAGGCATTACAACCCATTCATAAGTGTCTATGGCCCCTGGGCAGTGAAAAGCTGTTTTAGACACATCTTCTTTTGCAATGAAGATTTGGTTATACCCAGAATATCCATCCAACATACTTAGGTATTCGAAGCCTGCGGCTGAATCTACTAACATTTCTGCCACAGGCATGGGATATTCATCTTTAGGCGTTACTCCATTAAGATCACGAAAATCTATGCATACTCTTAATGAACCATTCTTTTTAATAACCGGTACAATATTAGCAATCCATTCAACGTACCTCGTGGTTCTGCTTTGATCTTCGAATGAATTTCTGGTGCGAACCTCCTAGGAGTTTGCTTGATGGGCTTTTTTCCTTCCTTTATGGGCAACTTTAATTCGACCAAATCTCGCCCTAGACCAGGCATCTCGTTGTAGTCCCATGCAAAGAAATCTTTGTTCTCCTTCAACATCGCGATGACTTTTGCCTTCAGCGTTGGCGCCAGTTTCGCACTGATATATGTTACCCTCTTCTGATCTCCATCTCCGAGATTTACTTCTTCAAGTGGATCTTGGGCTAACATTTTGATATTTTCCCCCATTGGGTCTTTCTCGAATCCCAAAGGCTCTTCGTCGTAGATTTTGCGTCTAATCTTTGACTCGATTCTTCTCCTGAGATCACTTCGTCTTGACCTGGATCTTCACGGGATTGAGGGCTCATGTGTATCCCCGAATCTGTCGTTTCCTCCTTTCTTGGAACTGCGTTAACCATCATGTTTGATAATTCGGCTTCAAGAGCCGTTTTTCTTTTGTTCTCGGCTATATAAGCCGAAATCTTTTCGAAGAAGGATGGCTCAGACATCGACAACGTCATCATCCCAGCCTGTTGGCCATATTGGTGGTGAATGCTCCGCTGGTGGGATATCTTCTGGACCATCCATTATCTCTCTATTCCATTGGAATCCATTAGGATGTAAAGACAAATAGTATAAATCATTTCTGTTTGGAGTATATATGTCTTCAGCAGCATGACAAGGTCCTATGTTCGCCAAATTCCTGTCAAAACTAGTTTTATTAACCTGATTGACTTCAGCCATGTAGTAACTTTGATCTCCTTCGATGTTCTCTACTATGCCATCTTCTCTCCAAATGGTTAGTCTTTGATGCATTGTCGAAGGCACAGCCGCCACTCCATGGATCCACTCTCTTCCAAGCAAAAGATTGTAATTAGCTTTTGCTGGTATCACCATGAACATCGTTGGCCTAGTGACGGAACCCATAGTTAAATTCACTTGAATTACTCCTAAAGTTTGCCCTATCTTGCCTTCATAGTTGGACAGAACCATATTATGTGGTCTTATATCAGTATCAAACATACCAATTCTCTTCAGCATATATTGGGGCATTAGGTTCACTGCTGCTCCCCCATTTACTAACACTTTGTTAATGCCAACATTTTCAATCTTGGCTCTTATGTAGAGTGGTTTCAAATGATTCCTCATACCTTCATCAGGCCTTTCGAAGAAAGCGTTCTGCTCTTCGACTGCCCCATTATTCAGCACATAATAACACACAGGTCTGTGTCTTGCCATCTCTTCCTCATCAGCTTCCTCACAATCTTCAACTTCAGTTTCTTGGTTAAACTCATGAGGGAGTACTGACACAACATTGCAATTGAGGTTTATAGACGAAACTCCGTCTGAGTCGAAGTCATTTGTCAGCCTATCGTCTTCCTTCCAAGGGCTAGAATGCATTTTTTTCTTCTTCTTTCTCATTTTCAGAGTCGAACAACTTACGCTCGACTGGAGGTTTACTTGTCCTTGCCCCCTGCATTAGGATCTGATTGCTACTTGATTCTCCAGTCTCCCTTGGTTTGTATTCCCTTTGGGCCTTCTTCATCCTCTGTTGCCTTCTCCATTGGGATCTGGACATAGGATTTTTGCCTTTGTAGTTTTCCAACCTGTACATCTCTCGATTGGAAGTCTGCAATTGCTTCCTATATGCCACTGTAGTTCTTCCTCCTTGGTCCCAACTTCGCCATTTGTTGGTTCTGGAACCAGCTTGCATCCATCTATCCCTGGGTATGTCTGCAGGGACTCTGAATGTGACCCTTCGAGCTCTAGGGTGTAGGCTGTCAGGCCTCTTCGCAGGGGTCCAGTTGTCGAACGTAAACAAATTAGGACGAAGTCCCTGAGTCTCCCGACCCATGTGGAGATACACCCTTTCGAATGATCTTGCTAGTAGTTCGTCATAGACTGTACCACATCTAGGGCACAGTGCAACTTCAGAGTTGTCGTTGTGACATCTGACTAAGAAACCAACCAAGCTTTCTTCAGACCTTGGGTATACTTTCAGCAACAAGTTTCCTCCTCTCCAAGGCTGCTCCATTCTTTCTCGTAGGGCCCTCTCGAAATTGGCTTGAACCCTTCGATTTAACATAACTGAACATCTTGGGCATATCAGCCTTTTTCTACCATTTTTCACATGGCAATCCCAGAGATAATCCTTTAGACTGTTTCCCCTTGGCGGGATTTCAATGTTTCCTTTCTCCCTTATCAGCCATTTTTCTAGTTCTTCAATTTCAGATAAAGGGCGTCTAACATTGACCATGTTAACACCTGCCGGAGGAGCCTCGGAAATTCGTATCTGCTGAAGCTTTACTGTGAGGTCTTCAGTGGCCTCACTTGTTTTTCCTTTCAGATCTTCAGTCATTTCGGCATCAAAGGATCCTTCAACATCAGTATTGAAGATCGAATTGGCATTTAGGCTTTCAGTAGCCTGCTTTCCACCTGAAATTATCTCCGACTCGGCAACATCGATTTCAGATACTTCCACCATGTTGACGTCAAGTGGTTCACACAAGTTAGTGTCAGCCACATTCAAAGGGTCTGCGTCAACCTTCATAAGGTTCTTGGCTTTGTCAGCGAATTTCAGACGTCCATCCTTGATAGAATTCTGAATTGGATCCCTGAAAAGAAAACATTGTGAAGTTTTATGGCCTAAAAAACCGTGATATTTGGAAAAATCTCGTTTCTTCCATTGTTCTAACGGAGGAATTTTTGAATTGGGAGGTACTATCATCTGGCCATCTTTTACTAATAGATGAAATATTTCGTCACATTTAGTGACATCAAATGTATAAGTCTTCTTAGGAAATCTATCGCTTTTATCATTCTCTACTGGATTCTTTCCATTAGAAGGGGTAAGCAATTTGCAATAATAGGGTGGCGCCTCTTTTAACTCAGCAAGATCTATTTCGACCTCTTCCATGTCGTATGAGTCTTTGAAAGGTTCGCCATCACCGTCGTCTGCCTCGACGTATGCTACTCTCTCCTTCTTATAACTCTTACTTGCTCTGGCTTTTTCTGCTTTTAACTGTTCGACTTGTCGAACCCTGTCTGCCAATGGGGCCATATCTCTCAGGTATTGAGTATCCAGTTTCTTTCGAATTGAATAATCTAGGCCACCTGCAGCTATTTCAACTAATTCATGTTCTGGGACAGTCGTGAAGCATCTTGATTTCAACAAACGGAACCTGTTTAAGTAATCGTCTATAGATTCCGTGAACTTCCTCTTGATGCTAGCCAATTCTTTCAAGCTTATCTTGGTTTGACCCATGTAGAATTGTTAATGGAATAATCTCTCCAAGTGTGCCCATGCATCTATGGAATTTGGGGGCAACGTAGTGAACCAAACAATAGCATTCTTTGTTAGTGAACTAGGGAAATATTTAATCCTTAAGTCTTCGTTCCTTGCTAGATCCCCTGCTTCCGTCAGATATCTGGCTATGTGCTCCACGGTAGATTCATTGGTGTCCTTTGAAAACTTAGTAAATTTTGGTACTTTGGTACGCCTTGGCAGTTCCATTTGCATAATATATTCTGCTATTGGGGATGTATAGTTTGGGCGTCGAAGCCCGGTATTAAGGCCATTGTTAGCCATTATTCTCTCTATCATGGCAGTGAGGTTGTTCTCTGCTGCCAAATTGTCTCTCCTAACCCTATGCATCACTTCATCAGGATGTTCGTTTCTTCTTACCACCACTAAATTAGGTTGTGGCTGGGTAACTGCTTGTTGGCCAACGTTAGTCGTTTGACTTCGAGCTTCTAAGTCTATCACTTGGTTTTTTTCGACTCGATTTTGTTCGACTGATGTTGGCCTAGGTGGCAGTACTGGGGGTCTAACTTTTTCTAGAATGGGTTGCCCCTCCTGATAAGTTGATTGGTTGTTCCTTCGTCTATTTTGTGGAACTCCTAAAAAATCCGCCATTCGATTCATTTGAGATGATATTTTTTGGAAAGTTTCCACATTATTGTGGTTAGTCCTAGCAATGTTTGTTGCTAACGGATTCAAAATGGACCCCAATTCTTTAGCGAGATTTACTAACATATCATGGTTACTTGCATCCATTTCCTGTCGAAATGCTGCCTGACTACTTGTGGTAAAAGGGGGTACTTGGGCAGAGAAACCCGTATTCTGCCCGCTTCGACCCATCGAACCAACATTAGGCGAAAACGCTGTTGGGCTAGTTGTAGTGTATGTAGGCCCCGCTCCTCCTAATCCTGTCATGTATGACTGTGGCATTCCGTATTGGAAATTGGATCTCCACATCTCTGAGGCAGGTGGTGGTCTTGGGGTAAACATCTGATTTGTGGTATTTTCAGGTATCGCCTGGGAATTGCCTATAGGATCAGATTCCGTCGAAACCGGTATAGCCTGGGTTTCTGGAGCAGAAGTCGAAACATGTGTAGAACTTGCAGCCACCGTTCCTGACCCTTGTGGGGGATCCTGATCTCCCCCTGCACTGGCCACATTGACCATTTTCTTGTTGTACCTTCGTTTAGGAATCGGTTGTGCACTGTTGGTTAATTTACCGTTCCTAAGGTTCATACAAGGTCTTGATATTTTCTAGAGAAAACAAAAACAATCAATTAATAACAATCTGTTTGACACTGTCCCACTGGGCGTGCCAATTTGTTTACGGTGATTTCCGGTAAACAACCGCTAGTCTTCCAAACTATAATAAATACGATTTGGTTACTCGCAGGATCGACTAGATTGATCCTAGGACATAGTCAAAAAGGTTGTTACTCATGATAGTTCGAATCATGTCTATGATTGTCTTGTCTCGAAATAAGAAATTCTTAATCAAAGAAATAAAGATTAACAATCACCTTGTTATACACGTAAATACAACATCAGCGAAAGATAAGATAAAGATAAAATATAAGACAAAACTGTAAAGTGCAAGAATCTTAAAGTGTAGAAACTTAAATGCTTCGAAACTAAATAGAATGAAAATAAAGAGTGCATGAATGTAAATGACAGAAAGTAAACGGAATGCAATAATATCAAAAGATACTTGAATAACCAAAGATACAAAGGTATTTAAAATGGTATTGGTGTCATACGTACATTTCTCAGCGAAACTCGTTCTCTTAACACTTGATACTTGAGCAATATGTGAGTGATTTGTACAAAATGAACACCCAGAATCCTAACATTAAGACCCTTATTTATACTAGTTTCGACCCTAACGGTCCTACACTAGTCTAATGCCACGTTACCCGTAGAAAATCCAGGGATGCCATCTGTCTTCGTGCGGTTACATAAACTACTTCGAAATTCAAATCATCCCGCCTGAATCCTCTTTCGACGCGTGGCAAAGTAATCAGAATCAATAATACCACGAAAATACGCTAAGCTTCAGTACTTTGCATATCTCGTAAAACGTTTAAGTCCCCAAAGATAATTCTTTTCGAACTTAGCTTCAATACGAACTGTCTCCATTCCAACTTAAACCAACATCCTCGAACATGGCCATCAGTAGCCATTTTTGATCTCAAAGATGGTCATCAGTAACCATCTTCTTTCGAATTTCAACCTTCGAAAGATATTCTTCCCAAACGAAATCTTCAGCTAACACATCTGTTGTCAACATTGCTGATGTTAGTCGAGTCACCAGAAGTGGACGAGTCTTCAACAGAACAAAAGAAAATGTGGAAAAGACTTCGGAAGAAGCACCACATAAGCAAGACAATCATCCGACCAATACTGTTCAAGCGAAAGAAAATGATGAGATCTTGAAATTAATCCAGAGGAGTGAATACAACATTGTAGACCAGCTGCTACATACTCCGTCTAGGATATCTGTTCTCTCCCTACTATTGAGTTCTGAAGCTCATAGGGAAGCTCTACAGAAAGTTTTGGAACAAGCTTTCGTAGAACCAAGTGTTACTGTAGGACAATTCAACAGTATCATTGCCAACATTTCCGCGGGAACTAGCCTGAGTTTCTGTGATGAAGATCTTCCTGAAGAAGGAGTGGACCATAATCTTCCACTTCACATCTCAGTGGGCTGCATGAATGATGTTCTCACAGGAGTCCTAATAGACAATGGATCCTCTCTCAATGTCATGCCCAAATCAACATTGTCAAGATTATCCTTCAAAGATTACCCATTGAGGGATAGTCACGTCATCGTCAAAGCATTTGATGGATCAAGAAAGTCAGTTTTTGGAGAAGTAGATCTTCCCATAACTATTTGACATCAGACGTTCAAAATCACTTTCCAAGTTATGGATATCCCGGCACAATACAGTTGTTTGCTAGGTCGCCCATGGATTCATGAAGCTGGGGCAATTACTTCAACACTTCATCAGAAACTGAAGTTCATAAGAGATGACAAATTGGTAACCGTATGTGGAGAACGAGCTTTGATCGTCAGTAACCTGTCGTCATTCTCCGACATAGAACAAAAAAAAGTCGCTGGAACTAAATTCCAAGCACTTTCCTTGGATAAGGAAAAAGGAAAAGAGAAAGCAGCGTCTATTTCTTCCTACAAAGATGCAATCCAAGTTATAAAGGATGGCACTACCAGTGGTTGGGGGCACATTGAGATTCCTACCAACAACAAGAACAGAACAGGAGTTGGATTCTTTTCAACATCATCAAAGGCTATTCCAGGAATTGAGATAGTTCTCCCAATTCAAAAAAACTTTCCACAGTGGGGGTTTTCTTCAACCTGTTCAACAAGCAGTCAATACCATCGGTACAGAAAACACCGATGAGAATTTTGAAGTGGAATGTATGTCCTACCTTCTCGAGGCAGGATACATATCCCTATCAGAGTCTGATTCACCTTGTTGTTATCCAACTAAAGGATCTAAAAGTAAGACTCAACCAAGCAGTGATGAAGTTACTAACAGCTTCACCACCAGAAGTCATGGTTCATCAGAAGAAGTTCCTCCTATCCCCGAAGAGACTTGGGATACATTAGGAGAACCAAGCGGAAAATTCGACTACATTGTGAAATACTCCGCTCGTGAAAGTTCAAAAATCTCTCTTGAAGACATTGTTCTAACTGGATGGAACATTGATTACGAGTACCTTACTCAGCCAAATAGCACGTAACCCGTGGAGGATAAAAGAACCTTTTAGTTTAAGAAGAATTAGGTCGGGATTAAAACCAATCAAATAAAAAAAGAGATAGGAAGAAATATATAACCCTTGCTATTCATCATCATCAACTGGTGAAGTCATCATTGAGGATTATATCCCCAAGTCACCTTCCGAGGCTACGGATTTAGAGTTCACATATCTAGTCAACGCCATCTTGGGAGAAGAGCAAGATCAAAATACAGAAGAGGATGATCTCGAAAGTGTCTCCGACAACGAGTCTCTCCATTCAGAAGATTGGAAGTTTCCTCGAAAGAAAGTCTGACATACTCCACTTGGAAATGGGTATGCTCACGCTGCTCAGTCTACTGAAGTAGAAGAAGATCGTCTGAGTGGTTCAAAGACAGTGGTTGGTAAATCAAGACCTACCACAGGCCAGCTTATGCCTATGGTTCTAGATTACCTGGTGCACAATGGGGTTCCCCACTATTGGACAGCTGTTGAAGTTTCAACTGTTGTTCGCACTCCTAAGTAGGAACTTTCACCGTTATTTTATCCTCTCACCATAGTCCAGGGTGAAGAGATGTTTCATAGGGCTTTGCATTTTACTATTTCTTAGGAAAATATCCCTCTTTGCTTCGCCCAAAGCAATAGAGTTTTGTTTTATAGGGTCTTTGTTTCAAGAAATGACTGTCAATAAATAAAAATGTCATTTTGTTCCTTCGTTAGTTTTTCCTTTTCTTTTTTCGGAAATTGGTAATCCTAAAAAACACCCTTAAAAAACATCAAAAAAAAATCATTAACTGCATACACCGAGTCTTCCCTCGTTGTCTAAATAAAACTTATTACACATATGCAGATTAATCATAAAATACCCCGTTGAAACGTGCGATCTTATGACTTCTCCATGCTTTGGGTTTCCTGTATTCGAGGCAGAGGAAGAAGAAGACGAAGAAATATCAAAGGAAATTTCACGGTTACTTGAACAAAAGGAAGAGGCCATTCATCCATACAATGAGCCTCTAGAGATCATTAACCTTGGTTCCGATGGAAACAGAAAAGAGGTTAAGATTGGAGCTTCGCTCAGTTCAGGGATTAGAGAAAGTTTGATACAACTTCTCAGAGAATTTTCAGATGTCTTCGCTTGGTCTTATCAGGATATGCCAGGGATGGATACCAGTATAGTGGAGCATCACTTACCATTAAAAGCAGAGTGCCCTCCAGTCAAGCAAAGATTGAGAAGGACTCATCCGGAGATGGCTATGAAAATCAAAGAGGAAGTTCAAAAGCAAATCAACGCTGGTTTCCTCGTCACTTCAGAATACCCTCAGTGGTTAGCTAACATTGTTCCCGTTCCTAAGAAAGACGGAAAGGTCCGCATGTGCGTCGACTACAGAGATTTGAACAAAGCTAGCCCTAAGGATGATTTTCCTTTACCACATATTGATATGTTAGTAGACAGTACAGCAAAATCCAAAGTTTTCTCATTCATGGACGGATTTTCGGGATACAACCAAATCAAGATGGCACCCGAAGACATGGAGAAAACAGCTTTCATCACCCCCTGGGGCACGTTCTGCTACCGCGTTATGCCTTTTGGACTAAAAAACGCAGGGGCAACATATCAAAGAGCCATGACTACACTTTTCCACGACATGATGCATAAGGAAGTGGAAGTTTATGTGGATGACATGATTGCCAAATCAGAAAATGAGGAAGATCATATACAAAATCTGACAAAGTTATTTCAACGCTTAAGGAAGTTTCAGCTTCGCCTGAATCCCAACAAGTGTACCTTTGGTGTCTACTCAGGAAAACTCCTTGGTTTCATCGTCAGCAAACAAGGAATTGAAGTAGATCCAGACAAAGTCAAGGCAATTCAAGAAATGCCTTCACCCAGAACCGAGAAACAAGTTAGAGGATTTCTTGGACGTCTGAATTACATCTCGAGATTCATATATCTCATGACAGCAACTTGTGCTCCAATTTTCAAACTTCTACGGAAAAATCAAAGTTGCATCTGGACAGACGATTGTCAGAAAGCGTTCGACAATATTAAGGAATATTCACCATGACGAGACGAGACGAAAAGAGCATGCCATCTACTACCTGAGCAAGAAATTCACTGACTATGAATCCCGCTACTCCATGCTCGAGAAAACCTGTTGTGCTTTGGCCTGGGCTGCCAAGCGTCTTCGCCAGTACATGATTTGACATACTACTTATTTGATCTCCCATATGGATCCAATCAAGTACATCTTTGAGAAGCCTGCCTTAACTGGGAGAATTGCCCGTTGGCAGATGTTGTTATCAGAATATGACATTGAGTATCACGCACAGAAAGCCGTGAAAGGAAGCATCCTAGTTGAGCACCTGGCTTACCATCCACTCAATGGTCATGAATCAATCAGTTTTGACTTTCCGGACGAGGACATCATGTACCTCAAGATGAAAGATTACGACGAGCCACTACCAGACGAAGGACCTGAGATAGGATCCCAGTGGGGCTTAATTTTTGACGGAGCCGTCAATGCTTATGGACGAGGAATTGGGGCTATCATTGTTACACCTCAGGGTACCCATATTCCATTTACCGCCAAATTAACTTTCAAATGCACAAACAATGAGGCCGAATATGAAGCTTGCATTATGGGTCTCGAAGAAGTCGTGGATCTAAGAATCAAACATTTGGATGTATACGGAGATTCTGCTTTGGTCATCAATCAAATCAAAGGAGAATGGGAAACACGCCAACCTGGGCTAATCCCCTACAAAGACTACGCGAGAAGATTGTTACCATTCTTCGACAGGGTAGATTTTCATCACATTCCTCGTGAAGAAAATAACTTGGCTGACGCATTAGCCACACTCTCTTCCATGATTAGGATAAATCATTGGAATGACATTCCTCGGATCGATGTTATGCGCCTGGATAGGCCCGCTCATGTTTTCACAGTAGAAGCAATCATCGACGACAAACCGTGGCATCACGACATCAAAAACCTTCTTCAAAGACAAGAGTACCCTCTTGGGGCATCAAAGAAAGATAGAAAAACTTTGAGAAAGTTAGCCGGCAGATTCTTCCTCAATGAAGATGTTCTGTACAAGAGAAATTTTGACATGGTTCTACTCAGATGCGTTGACAAGAAAGAAGCAGAAACACTCATGAGAGAAATACATGAAGGTTCCTTTGGTACTCACACCAATGGACACACCATGACAAGGAAAATACTGAGAGCAGGATATTATTGGCTGACGATGGAGACAGATTGCTACCAGTATGCAAAGAGGTGTCACAAATGTCAGATCTACGCTGATAGAATTCATGTGCCACCATCTCTTCTCAACATACTCTCTTCCCCATGGCCTTTCTCCATGTGGGGAATCGACATGATTGGAATGATCGAGACGAAAGCGTCCAACGGACATCGCTTCATCTTGATAGCCATAGACTATTTCACCAAGTGGGTTGAAGCTGCCTCATATGCGAACGTCACAAGACAAGTTGTCATCAAGTTTATCAAGAATCACATCATCTTTCGCTACGGCATTCCTAGCAGGATAATCACTGACAATGGGTCAAATTTGAATAACAAAATGATGAAGGAACTTTGTGAAGAATTCAAGATTGAACATCACAATTCATCTCCTTACAGACCAAAGATGAATGGGGCTGTAGAAACAGCTAACAAAAACATCAAGAGAATCATTCAGAAAATGGTCATCACTTACAAAGATTGGCATGAAATGCTCCCATTTGCTCTTCATGATTACTGTACATCTGTACGTACTTCGACTGGAGCAACTCCTTTCTCCCTTGTATATGGCATGGAGGCAGTCCTACCCATAGAGGTTGAGATCCCATCAATGAGAGTCTTGATGGAGGCAAAATTAACAGAAGCCGAGTGGTGTCAAAGCAGATTCGATGAATTGAACTTAATCGAAGAAAAGCGCATGACAGCTTTATGCCACGGACAGCTATATCAACAAAGAATGAAGAAAGCTTTTGACAAAAAGGTTCGACCTCGCACAATCAAAGAAGGCGACCTTGTACTCAAAAAGATTCAATATTTTCTCACAGATTCGAGAGGGAAATGGACTCCCAATTATGATGGCCCATACGTGGTCAAGAGAGCTTTCTCAGGAGGAGCCTTAATACTCACGACTATGGATGGATAAGAATTCACCCGTCCTGTGAACGTCGACGCAGTCAAGAAATACTTCGCCTAAATAAATAAATAAATAAAACAGCTCGCTAAGTTGAAAACTCGCAAAGAGCGACTTAGGCAAAAAAGAGCGTCTCGGTGAATCGAAAACCCGAAAGGGCGATTCAGGCAAAAATTAGAGACATAAAAAAATATATAATCAATCATGGTAGACTTAAAACCCGAAAGGGATAGTCTACGCAAAAGTTAGGGATATATGGCAAGTAACTGTGTTCAGGACAAACTTGATCATTCGAAATCCATAGCGGAGTATTCATCATCAGTAGGTCATCTTTTACGAAGCACGAATACAGCGCAACACAGAGTGGAAGGGAAAGATAACGGTCGTCACGTTTCATCGTAGCCCTTTTCCCGAAAATTACCAATTTCCAACTTTGTAAATATTCCATGGAATCAAGCATTTAGCTGGTTACCATTCCATAAATAATAATTTGAGCTTTGTGCCTTTTCTTTGCAATCGAGTCTTATTCAGTTTCTTAAAATGCATTTTAAGTTTAAACAGTAATTTTTCTTGAAAGAAATGTTTTCATAAAATAAAATGAATTTACTCGCAAAAATAAAGGTGAAATTTCTTCCTAAGGTTTACAAACAATAGAAAAAATGCAAACAGTTGCTCCGAAAACGGTTGAGACTTCGGAAACCAAAATTTCCCCATAAGATCGCTTTGCGAACATCTCCCGATGACGGATCTCCACTTCAATTCATATCACTTCTAACAGCGGACGACCGGTAACCCGGTATCCCCAGTAGAGTGCAAAGTACAAATTGCAAGAAAAAGACATCTTTTGATCAACAAAAACTCAAGTCGTATCACAGGATTTCACATCCGCGACATTTCTATTCACATTCACTTTATATTTTATAATCATCATATTCATGCAGGCTTCGCACCTCATAACTTCATAATTAGCATAGCTTAGATAAGCTTTGATCATGTTCGTACTCGGGATTCCCTAGCAAGTCAGCAAGCAGAAATCTCCCTCAAAGAGATAATTTGTTCACTACTATTGTTATCCCCAACGGGTCAGTAGACGGCAATATTCTCCGGAAGATAGTTTGTCCACTTTTGGACTTCCCAAGCAGGTTAACAGTTGACAATCTTCTCCGGAAGATAGTTTGTCCGCTTTTGAATTTCCCCACCAGAGTCAGCAAATGGCAGTCTCCTCCATTAGAAGACAGTTTGCTCACTTTTTCCTAAGTCAGGTCAACGAATAGCAGTCTCTTTCAGCAAAAGACAGTTCGTTCCGCTTAAGGATTTCTCGACAGGGTCGGTAAATGGCAGTCTCTTTCAACAGAAGACAGTTTGTTCCCTTAGAGATAACGGATGGCAGTCTTCTTCATGAAGACAGTTCGTTTAAGAACTCTTATTTTAAAGTCAGCAAATGGCATTCTCCTCCATTAGAAGACAGTTTGCTCACTTTTTTCTAAGCCAGGTCAAAGAATGGCAGTCTCTTTCAGCAGAAGACAGTTCGTTCCGCTTAAGGATTTCTCGACAGGGTCGGCAAATGGCAGTCTCTTTCAACAGAAGACAGTTTGTTCCCTTAGAGACAACGAATGGCAATCTTCTTCATGAAGACAGATCATTTTAGGATTCTTTATTAAAGTTGAGCGAATGGCAGTCTCTTTCAGCAGAAGACAGTTCACTCACTTTTTTAGGCAGAGATAACGAATGGCAGCCTTCTTCACGAAGACAGTTCGTTTCGCTTAAAGATTCCTCAGCAAAGTCAGCAAATGGCAGTCTCCTCCATTAGAAGACAGTTTGCTCACTTTCTTTTCCACAGCAAAGGTCAACAAATGGCAGTCTCTTTCAGCAGAAGATAGTTTGTTCCCCTAGCGATTGGCAAATGGCAGTCTTTCGCGAGGAAATACAGCTTGTCTGTTTAATACCCAAGAAATCGACAAATGGCAGTTTCTTTGCAAGAAACAGTTTGTCTACTTCCGAGATGTTTTATCCCCATTAGAGTCGACAAATGGCAGTTCTTCTCCTAGGAGAACAGTTTGTTATTTTCCCAGCGGAGTCGACAAATGGCAGTTTTCCTCCTAAGAAAACAGTTTGTCAATTCCCCAGCATAAGTCGATGAATGGCAGTTTTCGTCCCAAAAACAGTTCGTCTACTTTCAAGAAAAGTCATTAGCTCCTCAAAAGGATGCATGATCATATGGCACTCCTTCAAAGACGTCACATTGAAGATAGGTATGATAAAGTTTCTTATCATCCATCAAATGGCATCTCTCCAACGGACGTTGGTGAGAAGTTTGATGAGGAAACAAACCTTTGGAGATTTTTCTCTTTATCTGAGATATCGTCCAAAAGCACAACTAAGACCAGTTCCGCGACTGGACATCCGAAACAAGAAAAAGTTGTTTACCTTTTTCTAAGTATTAACACTTAGTCAGAGAAGATAGATTGCGCGTTCTACTTTGCCTTCCATTCACCAAAGTTTACATAAGCACATTTCTACAGGAGTTTGTCTCCTTATTTCATGCAGAGTGTGACAACGGGATCAAGCCATGCAAGAATTTTATTATCACCGCGACATCTCAAGGACGCCCAAAATTCGGGCATTTTTTGATATTTAAGTCTCTTTCACTCAGGAGAGATCGAGATATCAATCCCTCTCCCTCCAGATGAAAGAAACTTAAATATGGGCAGATGTCATACCCTAATTTTTGACCCCCCTGAGATGTCATACTTTCAGGCTTTTCATCAGAATCAAAACAGATACTCAGAACAATCACTTATTCATCTGGTGCTTAATCAAGGGTGTTTAGAGACAAAAGAGCTCAGGAAGAGGATCAATCAATAAAAGAGGTGGTCTCCAACACAAACATAGGATTCAAAGACTTCATTCTATTCACCTATGATTGATTAGACACCCATCACCTGGACCCAAGTTTTGCTTACTTCACCAGTCTAGGGTTTTGAGCCCCATCAAGGACTAAAATCAGGGATCACATTTGGGAAACCCTAGAAAGCTCCAAGGCATCACTCAAAGCGATCAATCATCTTCAAATAGCTCATATGACAATATCCATAAGGCATTACACTTCAATTCAAGATCTACAGCCATCAATTTCATCTGGTCGACAATTAGGGTTTTTAACCTTTGACTTTTTGGAAATTTTGGTCAACCATGACTTTTGAAGTTTTAAATCATCAATATATGATATTTAAAGTCATTTGATCAAGAAAAATCAAGAAAATCAATCAAGAATCAAAAAGTCAAAATTTGACTTTTCATACTTAGAAAATTTTCTAAGTATTTTCAAGTGGTTTTTACCAAACTTTGGAAGAGAATATCTCAAAATTTCACCTACAAATTGAAAAAAACTTCCAACATGAAAGTTGTATATTTTGATCCAATGAACAACTTTGTCACATATAATTTTTTGGCTAAAAATCAACCATTGAAGAGATATGGAGCTTCAAAGTGACTGCCTTCACAAAATTTGCAAGAAAACCCTAGTTTTCTTCAAACTTTGTGGGACTTTTTTCACTAATTTCCCTAAATATTTTGGGCAAACACCAAACTAATGAATTGAAGTACATGTTAAGGGCTTTCCAAATTGTGCTCAACCTCCTCCAAATTCATTTTGAGCTAAGAGATATGATTGATCAAAGTTAGGCATTTGAAGTGAAATTATAGGTCATGCTTAAGTATGAAATTTGCAATTTTGTACAAATGCTTACACTAAATGATGCCTCTAAACTTCAGAAACATTGCAAGGATAGGAGAGAATCATTTGCATCATTGCACAAATTTTAGAAGAGAATATTCCAAAACCAAAACATGTGATTATGTAATGATTGCATTTTGAGAATTTATGGCCAAGTGGTGATTCATCAAAGGAATCTTCTCCCAACCAATTGGAGCTCATTTCTGCAGCAAATTTGTCCCCTAAGATCAAGCAAAACCGATGGCTAGGGGAGTGGTATCAAAGAACTCATCATTGCATAATGGATCTTTCTCACATTTCTTCATAGCCAAGGAAACCAAACTCACTACACTAAGCAAGCTTACTATCTCCAATTGCTCTGCATCATTTGCCTATAAATACAAGTGCGTTTCCTTAGAATAAAACACACCAAAGCAACAGAATTCTTGCTTTCTCTCTTCTTTCTTCATACTTAAGTTTTTCAAAGGTTCTTTGGCAAGAAGACTCGGATTCTTCAAACCAAAGCTCTTCCTTTGGAATTAAATATTCAAACACATTAGGGGAGGTATTTAGAGGTGATCCAAACCTCTAAAAAACTTCTGTACGTGGAGAATCATCATCTTCACCTCTCATTTGGAGCTGTTGCAGTTGGGGTCGAGCAAGAGGTTCTGGGCACTTTCAATCCAAGTTAAGCATCTCAACACCTTCCAGGGGAATCACTGAAGCTATCTGGATCGTTGCAACAACTCTGTAACATACTTTGATCAGAGCCAGATCTCCATTTTTAAGGTAAGTTTCAAAAGCTTCAAACTCTATAATTTACGCATGATAAATCTAAAATGAAGTTACCAGTTGGTTTCTGCACCTTCATAGATCATTAACCCTCAATCAATTGCATCAAATCATGCATATAGAGTATTTCATGTTCAATTTCAGTATTAGGGTTCTTAGTGTTATTGCTTGCGAATTTTAAGTTACACTCAGAATAAATGAAATTAAAGGATACCATCATGATCCTCGTCCAAAAACGAGCAAAATCCATCTTTACATCTTTGGATTTGGTTGAGAATTGAGAGAGATACGATTTCCAGAAATTCAAAAGCTTGAGGTTGAAGATGAAGATGGTGGCGCCATTTTTCAAATTTCCTGGGTTTTAGTTTATTATATTTTGAATGGTTTGTGTTTAACCTACGAATTCATCGTAGTGTCCCAATGGTTACAGCGCGCGTCCAAACTCTTGCCATGCCTTAGGTCTGGGGTTCGATCCCCCCCTCAGATCTTTTGTCCATTTTATTTTTTTTTCAAATCTCTTTCATGCTTTGCTTTCACATATAATCACATGGGAACCTCTAGTAATAAGTCCACGCGCGTGGCTCAGTTGGTAATTGTTTTGTTGGATAACCAAGAGGGCGTGAGTTCAACCGCTGGTGAGACCAAACCATATTTTTTTACTACTATTTTTCTTCTATTTTATTTACAACTTCACATAATTATTTCACCTATCAAATTAAATTATTTTTTCTTCATTTTTTAAATACTTATCATTTAATATGTCTATTTTATGAATAATCAAAAAAATCACAAAAATATTATTTACTTCATGTATTTTTATTAGGTTTAAAATGGTATATTTTTAAGTATTTCTAAATACTTTTAAATAAACATTTTCATTTGATTTTAAACCAAATCATTTTTTGTGAATAATTTTATGATAAAACCCTAATCATGTAGGTCTTAATTAGGTATGGATTTTGTCTTTTCCTTAATTAGGTTGACTTTTGTCAATTTCCAAAACTGTTTTTCAAATCTCCGATTAAACAAACGGTCAAGGTTTTCAGACAACAAAACCCCGTATCATTTCATTTTCAATTGTTTTAATCATAAACAGTAAATAAACAATGGGCCTCTAATAGAGTGTAAGTCCCAACACCTTTTTCTTTTCCTAGTTTGTTTTCAAAACTGTATTTTCAAAATCTTCTTTCTGTTTTCAAAACATTTTTCTGGTATTTGAAGGGCATTATTCCCGGTGAAACTCTTCAGATACCTATGTGACCTTTGTCCATCTTCACTTCTTCTGTTTTCAAAAACCCTTAACTGTTTATAATAAATATTCAACTGTTATCAATAAAATTGCTGGTGAGGCTTTGTACATACTTCTTCAAAGGCCTCCACTCCATCCAGGTTAGGCTTTACAAGCTTTCAATTTACAGTCTTTATTTAAATTACTGTCAAATATAGAACTGTTTATATATATTAGAACTATGTCTGAGTGAAACCTTAGGACAGTTAAACTATATATATATATTATAGGAATATGGCCTAGGATTGAGAATGTCTTCCCGGTGAAGGCTCTTTCCTAATTAGAGATCTGTAGTTCAAACCCTCAAGATGAATTATTCCCGGTGAAACATCTTGGAAAAAATCCTTAGAACCCAAACTAGGACACATCCACCCAAAGAGGAATTATTCCCGGTGAAACCTCTTACCCATTTGCTTAAATCCAAAATAAGTTCAAAACCAAATAGCTTCCTCTTGTGCTATAACAAGGACCCTCGATGACCCTCAATTAGCCTCCTCTTGGGCTTTGTACAAGGACCCACAGGCTTCTTAAAAGCATTCCCAGCTTCCTCTTGAGCTTGTATACAAGGACCCATCAGGTTTCTTATAAACATAGGAACAGGTCTTTAGTCACCTTTTAGCCTATCCTGGTGAGTTTCTTCCATTCCTTAAACTAGACTTTAACAAGCTAAGGTTGTCTCAATCTCATATTGAGTACACCTTTTGGAATGAGAGACATGGACAGTCTCTGTCACCCTTATCATCACTAATCTTCCTTAGCAGAGTCTAGGATCCATATTTGCTTATTCTCAGCAAGAGTCAGCCTTAATCTTGGGCTTTAAACAAGAAGTCTCAATTAGTTAATCTTTCTGCCATTAACAAAAACCCCTGGAAAGGGTTAGCCTCCAAAAAACACATTCCTTCATTTTAACAAAAACCCCTGGAAAGGGTTAGCCTCCAAAATCACTCCTTTAATTCCAAATTCCCTGGAAAGGGTTAGCTTCCAAAAATTAAACTTTCAAAAGATAAAACTCTCCAACAGAGTAAAACCCCTAAAAAGTCAGCCACAACCTTGGGCTTTGTACAAGGGAGATAATAGAGTCTCCCCCAGTGAGTCCTTCATCATTAAGTAGCCACAACCTTGGGCTTTGTACAAGGCAGATAAACCACATTTCCTGTGTCAAAGATTCCTAATCTCAAGGATCTTTTTCCCATAGAGTCCTCCATACTCAGTTTCTTTAAGAGTCTGCCACAACCTTGGGCTTTGTACAAGGCAGAAAATAATGTTTTTCCCTAGCCAGAGCAGCCACAACCTTGGGCTTTATACAAGGCACAAAATAGAGTCATCCATAGTCTTCAAAAATTCAGTTTCCTCAGCAGTTAGCCACAACCTTGGGCTTCATACAAGGCACAAAAATAAAGTCTCCCTAAGTAGAGTCAGCCTCAATTCTGGGCTTTGTACAGAACACAAATTCCCTGTAGTTAATCCCCAGTGGAGTTATCTCCCAGAGTCAATAAAGATAATCAAAAAGCCTCAAGCTTGGGCCTCATACAAGCCAACTAAAAATAAGATCTTTCAAACAATAGATAGACATAGCTTATCTCTATAAAGAGATCTTTCTCCTATCTCACCATATTCAAACAAACATTTCAACATTTCAATTTCAATTTCAAACATTCTCCCATTTAGGACTCTGAAAGGCATGCTCTGAGGCAAACAAACCCAGACTTGTACACTTTCCCTAATTTGGACGAGAATCCTTCTTTCATTTAAGAGAACGCGACTGGCATACTTGCAAACATACAAGTAAGGTTCCTATCTTAATGAAATGAATTCAGCTTTTCTGTCACTTTAAAATGTTTGTGGTGGAATAGTAGAAATACCTCTCTGTAAAGATAATTTCATGTCTTTTTACTGTAAATAGAGATTTAATTCAAAGCTTCAACCTTGAGCTTCAAGCAAGGCACCAAAAATATTTTATTTCCCTGATTAGTTCCCCGAACTACATTAAGCTCTGACTTCCATTAGGGATATGTAGGCATGAGGTTCACAAGGAATCTCAGGGAGCTAATAAAATACCAAAAATAGTCAGTCAGTCTGTCTTTCTTAATCAATTCAATTCTCTCTCCTAACACAAAGGAGAAACTTTCCAATCAATTAGCAGTAAACACAATCACAATGACACAGAGAAGGTTCCCGTAGAGTACTACGGATATATAGGGTGCTTAAACTCTTCCCTATGTATAACCGACCCCCCGAACTCCATAATTTATAGTCTAGGTGAATCCCCACACTTAGCAAACTCCTAGGGTTAATTTGAGATCTTTTTCCCCTTTCCTACTCGTAGGATAATTAAAAAGTTTGTGTGATATCGTAGGAAGAACTGAAACAAAATTCATCCCGCCACGGGCGCTTCCTCCTTCCAAATTTCGCGTGAAGGGTCTAGCGTGCCATCCTCCCAAGTGAAACGGGGAGGTAAAGAAAACGACACCACAATAGATTCATGAGTTCAGCCTGAATTAAAATCTCACCCATGTTTAAGATCCGCCCGTGTATAATATGGGTTTGAAGCTTCAAGACTAACTGCTCTAAGTTTTTGTTTGGAAGGAAGACTAACCACTCTAATCCATTGTTTGGAAGGAAGACTCGCCGCTTCGCTCCTTTTTTGTTGTTTGCTAGAAAGTTAGACACAAAATTTATTTTCCTTATATAAGACGATTCAAGAGTTAAACCTACTAATAGTTCTTAAAATTATTGGATATTCTCAAGAAAAAATCTTGGGGATGGGATTTGGTCGTTTTTTTCCAAGCCACTATAGCTTCTGGTGTTATCTCTCAATCCCTTAACTTCTAAAACTTTTCTAAAATGTTTTTGAACTCTTGAATTGTTCCTAAAAGTATTTCAAACCCAAATTTTTGTGAAACACACTATTCACCCACCCTCGTGTGTGGTGAGTCATATGTCCAACAAGTTCCTTCAGATAATAATCATCTCAGGAGGAAGGTGACTTCCAACATACTTTTAAACAAAAGGATCTTTTCTAATCACACCTCCACCATTTCTGGTGCTATGTTTGAAATAAGGAAAGCTAGATTTGTAATTTTATCCAAAACATTAATTTAGAATTGTGGAAAAATTTTAATAAGTGGCATGTTTATCCTTACTCAACAAGTAAATGGTAAAGTAGTAGATAAAACTGATTTCCTCTGGACCAAGGAGGAAAAGAGAAATTATGAAATAGATTTCAAAACCAAGAGTTTTATAGTAGTGTCTCTACATGGTAGTAAATTTATTTATGTTTATAATTTCAAAACCGTCAAGGAAATGTGGGATACTCTTGAAATGATATATGAAGTTTCTTCAAGTATCAAACAAGATGAGATTAATACACGAGGCAAAAAAGATGAAGATATTACTAATAAATGTTTTCAAAATTTCGGAATATTAGAAATTATATTGGAACGTTTGTCACTTACCAAAATCAAAGAGTTAATAATTGAAAGTTTAATCCAATCTTTAAATCAAAAGATGGGAGTCTTCATGAATTTTAGCAAAAATCAAAGAAGAAGGAAATAATAGAGATATTGAATGAACTAGGTCAATTACTTAAAGATGAAGAAGCAAGCTTAAAACTCAAGAATCAACAACTTCATTATACTTCTATCAAAGAACTCCAACGGGTTCCTAGAAAGGGACATACTCAGTAGTTGAATGATCTTTGGAAGATTCAACATATGTGAGTGCACTTGCCCATTAGATATTTTGAATGATGTCAAAACTACGAAAACTTTAGCATTTCTATACATTGAACGGTATCTCCGAGTCATCATGCGCACCTTAGTATTAGGGATCTTAAAATGTACCTAGAAAATGTTTAGAAAAGGTATCATGCATAAAAAAATGATTTACATAGCATTAAACATCATTTGCAAGCTTTAATAATCACTTTTTGCTTAAAACACAAGTGTATGTGTTGACACATACCTCTCATAGGTCGACACTTGTACTGCAATAATAAAGCTTGTAGCTTTTATTTGAATGTTTTGACACATACAACATTTTAGGTCGACAAAAACTAAAGAAATTACTTTTATGTGCCGACACATATGAATTTCAGATCGACACATGTGCTGCAGTTTTAAAGTCTGTAGCTTTTGTTTAAATGTGTCGACACATGACCTGATACAGGTCGACACATGCATTAACATAGGTCGACTCATGACTTACTTGTGTCGACACATGCTGCTATTTTTTTAAACATTTGCATCCTTTTTCACATTTTTAGGTTTCCCTTTTTCCTCCAACTTGCACCACTATAAATACATCATACATACATAATTTTCAATTTGATGAAACTATAAACACATACTAAGATTTCTTATCATCTTCAACCTTTCATCTATGCATACACACTAACAACGTACACATAATCTTTCATTGTTTGGGTGCCATCTAAACTTGGTTGATAACGTTCAATTTAGGTTGGTTGTAACCTAAGGTTGGGTTGAGAATCATAAGGGGGTTTCACTTGAATAACTGAGGGTTTTTACTACAAGATCAAGGTATTGATTTGGGAGTTTTCGACAATCGTTACGCAATTAGATTCTGTTGCACCCCAAAATTTTCCCTCTTTATCGGTGCCATAAGTTATGAAGGACGTTTATTTCGTCGTTTGAAAATCGAAGAAAAATAATAAAGAATTCTTTCGGTTTTAAGAAAGTTCAGTGCGAAGGTCTATTTCTACGGTGAAGATGCAAAAATTGTAATTCTCATGTGAAAGGTGGTATGAGCCTGATTCCCACGTGGTCCGGGACTGTTTCAACATTCTCTACATCTTTTCTGTTCGAGCCGAAAGCTAATTCATAAAGGAAAGTGGTGGAAATTAATTGTTTCTGAAACTTCAGGTTCGCCACACTACAGTCTTTCAGATACCTAAAAATTCATATCTCCTAGTCGGATTACTGTTCTGAAGCGAGACCTATGCCCAAAGTTCTGTCTCGAGGTCTAATCCATTTTGTTTATTAGGTTCAATAATGTATTTGTCATGCGCTCGGTTTTCTACCGTACTTCTCGTGTGAGAGATACGGGAACTGACTCTTTTCTTTCTGCTTTTGTGTTTTTGAAAATCAGAGAGTCGCCACCGACTTTTATTTTATCCATTTAAGGAAAGGTTTATAAAAGAAACAGAAAAAGACCTTTAAGAAATTCTGGGTAAGGGGGTAGGTTATACAAAGGGAAGGTATTAGCACCCTTTGTATCCATGGTTATCCATGGGCTCTTTAATTTGCTTAGCTCACTTCTTTTGAATCACTTTTCTATTGCCTTGAAATGCTTGTATGTGGTTTCAAATACTTTTGTAAATTGACTTTGTAATGATCCTTGTGTGGATGTATACAAAGTGTTTTATCTTTCGAAAGATGTTTTGAAAAAAGAGCGTTAACTTCGTAATGATCCTCGTTTGGATATATACAAAGTATTGTCTTTTTGAAAGTTTTATTTTGAAAAACAATGATATATGAGAGATTTGTTTGTTTTGATCTGAGCAAGCAAATTAGGAGGTCTACCCTAAGTTATAAGGTCTTTTCCTATTTCCTTTAAAAAACTATCCTTTTACCGGATGTAAACGAAAGTTCGATTTTGCATTTGAAACAGTAGAATTTGATTTTGATTTTGAAAAGAGTAAAAGAGGGATTACCCTAAGAGGTGCAAGTGTGATTATATTTTGATTCAGGATATTTTATCTTTTGAAGTTAGTGATCTAACGATTCAATTTTTAATCTTTGGCATACACGCAGTTTTATATGTACTGGAATTTAAAATGCGGAAATGTGAAATGCGGAAAGTAAATCTACGCTATTACATCGATTTTGCGGGAAATGTAAACTACGCTATTTACATGAATTTGACAACCTATACACTTGATCTAGGAATTTAAATTGCAAGAAAATAAAATAAATATTTTTGGATTTTTTGATGATTGATTTTAATTAGAATTAATGCATGATTAATTTAATTAAAATGAGAAAAAGATGGAAATAAAATTTAAACCTAAAAATTAAGTTCAAAATATGTTCACAATGCTTATTAATTAATTTTAAAACAAAACTAATTTTTTTGGAATTTTTGAAGTAGTTTTTGAAATTATTAAGTTAACTAATATATAATTATGTAAATAATTACAAAAATAATTAAAACTTAAAGAGAAAATTATCCTACATATGTACAAAATTAGTCTATAATATATAAACTATATTTAATATAAAGAACAATTTTTTTTATGACTTTTTGATTGGTTAAAATAATTAAAAGACAAATATATACATATTATCTAATTAATTATACAAAATATTTAAATTATGAAGAAAAATAAAATATTTTTATATCAGAAAATAAAGTATTATTTTATCAACTTAAAAATATTTTTTGTGCATTTTTTGGATTTTTAGAACTATTTTAAAAATAATTTTAGAAGTTAAATTAAATAAAATAGAAAATATAAATAATAATGATCTGGTGTGGTGATTTATGAGGGAACATGGTGTAGCTGCGTGTTTTGGAACGTTGGATGAGCTGTCAGATTGATCAGGTGGTGGGAAGCCTAAAGGCGCATGACACACAAGACACCTGCAACACACTGAATTAGAAGAATTTGAATTTAAAAAAGGCGCGCGCGCAAGCCAATGGGGTGAGTGTTGCACCCCAAAATTTGCCCATATTTATTTCTAACTGGCTTAGGCACTTGCATTCATTTGCATACCTTCCACTAGGTCATCTAACATAATCCATGCATTCATTAACCAATAATTGGAGACATGGGATCAGAGGTCTTCTAGTGGATTAGAGTTCTATTGGTTTGAGGCTCCTACTTGAGATAAACTTGATTCACCTGGGTGTTCTTTGAGCACGGGGATCAAGGAATTAGGGTTTGATTCATGAAATACTTATTCATCAAGTTATGAGGTTCACCAGCAAAATGTAATTGGATCTTATGTCAAGGTGTCCTTCTGTGCTCCAATTCTCGTCTTCATCAAAAAGGCCCCTAAGCATTATAGTTATATGAAGGGTATCAACTGATGAAAGAATTTTGTCGCGGTACACAATACGGAGTCGTGAATTCATTGTTGTTAAGGCGTTTGCTTGGTATTGCTATGCGAATGGCTATTGAAAGTTGAATTGAGATTGGATTCATTAGTGTGGAATATTCATTTCAAGTGATCATGTGGGGCTATGAGTGCTTAATGCACAAGTTTGATGGGATTAAAGAGTCTGATGGGATTAGAGTGCGAATTGGAATTCAAGTTGCAAAAACAAAGCCTACCATGGAGTCTTATTCAAAGTTCACTTAAGTTGATTAAAAAGGTTATACAAGCAAAATTACGTCCACATTTAGTGTTCATCATTCATCATTAGTCAATGCAAGTCAACTTACGTGGTAAGGATCAATTTCAAATTACAAGGCCTAATCCCAAGGTATATCATCAAGACACAAGAAAAATGCAAGTTCCATAACATAAGAAAAAACTTCAGAATACATCTTCAAGACTACAAGAACACTTCAAGTTTGGCATCTAATACTTCAAAATGCATTTTCCCAAATGTTACAAAAAAGATATACAAGTGTTACAAAGTACCGGAGGTTTTGTTACATTCGGTCCATATTTTGAAATCTAAAACAAATTGCTAAGTCTACATAAGCCAAAATTTGTATCCCTTGCCAAAGCTTGCCTCGGTTCGTCTCTTCCATTTCTCCATTACACAAGCGAATTGCACCTGTACACTAAACAAAAAAACCACATCAGCAGCAAGAATTCATATCTAACATTCATTCAAAATCCACAAATAAATAGCCATGTTGCATTCACATATTCAGCCATGTATCATAAACCTAACAGCATATCCACACTAAAACAAACCACAAAAAGATCCTGGCAGCCATCACAACCATACTGCATATAAACCATTAACACACACATTCAGCAATAACCAGATAACCAACCTGTATAACTAACAAAACCGCCCCTAACCAAACTTAACAAACCAGTCCCAAAACTCATTTCAAACAGAGTTCAAAATAAAAGCAGTTTCTAACAGCAGCCCTAACATAGCCTATTTCACTACTAATCAACAACAGAGTCAAAAATTCCTCTAACTCCCTAACTCCTCTAACAGAATCAGAACGGAATCCTAACTGAAAGTGCCAACTCAGCCTAACTAACTCTAACAGTTACTAACCGATTTCTCTAACAAACTCAAAACAAAAATTTCAGAAGAGAGAAAGGGGTGAGAATCAAACCTGAAACCTATATATTCTGCTCCTCCTCCATTCAATCGGGGACACGCCATTTCCACCAATTCTCATCTTCATCACCTCCATCTTTTTCTCTTCACCACTTCCCCCATCACCTTCATTCATCTTTGCAATTCTACCATCTTCTTCACCATTCATTCATCTTCATCTCCCTTCATCACCTCCAACTCTTTCATTCTTCAATTCACTGCAAAATCATCACCTTCTGAATAGTCCCACACAATTCTTCATCGATTCATCTTTAAACTCAACCCTTCCAAATTCCTATAACAGAAAACTAGTCTCCTAACAGAATCAGTTACAGTCATAACTAACCTCTAACAACCTAGTTTACTTCATAACTAACTGCCAACAGAAAACTAACAAACTTCCTAACCAATCTCTAACTGAAACCTAACCACAGAACTAACAGAATTTCAGAAGAAGGGGAGGGAAATTCAGACCTGGACTCTATATAACAACAACTCAGTTTCACTTCAGAGGGGGGGACCATTCACCATCCACCACCATTCATCTTCTTCACAGAATCTCCATCCATTTCACCTTCATCATCATCTTCAGCGTCATCTCTACACTTTTCCCTCCACCACTTCCATCTTCATCTTCATTATTCTTTGGCTTCCTTTCTTCACTCCATCTTGCTTTTCAACCATCTTCTTCCTCTCCATTCTTCAATCTTCTCCACCCAATCACCACTCCTTCATCATATCTTCATCGCCATCGTCAATCATTACCTCCATCACTTTCTGCAAATCACCAAATCATCATCACCGAACAACCTTCATTCTACTTCTTCAAAAAACCTGAAACTGAATCGAAATTGAAGCAATCATCACTCAAAAACAACAACATTCAATTTCATACGCAACAGCGGCTCCGAACGATTCGCGCAGAGAAAAGAAGGAAATGAAAAAGAATAATCTGAAAACATAGAGAAGGCTTCACCTTGAAGTCGATCCTCTCTTCAATCTTCATCACAATTCGGTTCTTTAATCAATCGTAACATCATAACCGCCAATCCGTGAGTCTCCAATTGAGAATTCCCTATCGATCTTCAAAGCCATTGAATCGCTCTTCATCTTCGCGTCACTGACGCATCTGCAAAGGCAACACGAATTGGAGGGAAGAGGAGATCGGAACTTGAATCAGAGCAAAGGCAAGAGGCGGATGCGATTGTGTAATTCACGGTGGTGTTTGGTTTCGGCGGCGACGGAGGGAAGAGTATCGAGGCCGCCGCTGTGTCTTGTTCGCGAGAGGAGAAGGAGAATGCAAAAGGTCACAAAGAGGTAAACCCTAATCCCCTTTTCAATTGTTATTTTTCTTTTTTTAATATTTTTTATTTTAGTTTAATTCAATTAATTCCCTTTCAGTTGAATAACATAATCTGATATAATTGGTGCTGGATCAAGAAAAACAAACTCCATGGGCCAATAAACGCTATTCGCACACTCCCTTAGGCCCATGCTTTCTCAACAACAGAAAATCTGTGAACTAAAAAAATAAATCACCATTGGGCCAGTTCTGGATGGCCCTGCGCCCAGTTTACTGATTGCACCATCATCTTTAGTTTTCACCCCCCTGATCACATATCTTTCTTGTTAGAATATAGGTATTGACATAGTTTTTTGGTTATTAAATTTCTTTTGATAAAACATGTAAGATCATAATTTTCTCATTAGAATTTTTAGATAATAACAACATCTAGAATCATAATTTTTGTTTGATTTTTAGGTATTAAAAATGACATAGAAAACAATAAAATTGTTAGTTTTAGGATTAATAGATTTTTTTAACATAGTTAAGCTTGAATTAGATTTCCCTTATTAACAAAAAAACTCATAAAAATAGTAGTATTTTTAGACTAATTTTGTACTAATTTTTGAATGGCTTCTTGTATTTCTTTTGTACCATTTCCATATTATTTTCGTATAAATGTTGTGTGATTTTGTTGCTTGTTTTTAGCCATATTTTTGGCCCATGTTGTTAATACCATTTGTATGCTCCTCTTAGAATATATCCCATTAGTATGTTAACATTAGACTTAGACTAGAATAACGACAATTAGATTAGAGAATAGGTTAGTTCCCCTTGCTCATTTCTTTTTCTTTTTCAACTCTAAAATACTTAATAAAAAAAAAACCTGACAAAGATCACACTGTGACTTTTCTGATGTATAGTGAGAAAGAAATGATTGGGGTGTAGGCCCCGATGTACGTTCTTTCTCACCTAGTAGAAAAGAAATGATTGGGGTGTAGGCCCCGATGTACGTTCTTTTCTACTAAACGGAAAAGAAATGATTGGAATGTAGATTTCGATGTATTTCTTATCCGTTATTTAGAGAATCGATTGTGGTGTAGACCTCGATGTGCATTCTCTAAATAGTCAAAAACAAAACTCTTTTTCTTGGTGTGATCTAAGTCGCAAAGTAAATCTCCCTTAAAAAATACCCAACCAGAAAACATTCAAAATGCTTAATAAAGGCTTTGACTTAAAACAGAGTAAGGAAGCGATGCGAAGCCCTGTAGAGGGTCTTCGTCATCGTGGAATTACAATAAAAGACACAAACCAAACTTTTGCTTTTCTTTTGCCTTGTTAGGCGCTTAAGAACAAGTTAAGTCCTTTCCAAAACTAGGCGTATAAGTCTCCAAAGGTCGAGCATCGTGGATTGTGACCTTAACCGCTGTTCAACTAAAAAACACAAAACAAATGGAAACTATGGAGCCGAACTACGGTCGCTCTGATTCCTTGTAAGGGATACGTAGGCATTGGGTCGCGGGGCCTAAGCGAGCACACTTGTAAATAATTCCTTCTTTTCCCCGTATTTCTTTTACATTCATTCGCATTTAGGTTTTAGACATTAGACACCCTTTAGATAGAAACAAACATAGGTGGATACCATCGAGTACGATGGGCGTGAGGGGTGCTAACACCTTCCCCTTGCGTAACCGACTCCCGTGCCCTGTTCTCTGGTCGAAAGACCTTGTCCTTGTTTCGAGTTAGGTTTTCTGATATTCCTTTCCCTTTTGGGATAAATATATTAGTGGCGACTCTGATTCCATTTTTCGCGGTAGCGACAGCTGGCGACTCTGCTGGGGATGTGATAGACCAGTGCTGGTCCATTCTTAGCGAGTCGATCCTAGCCTGCGTTTGTTTGTTTATTTACTGGGTGTTTATTCGTTTTTATGTCTATACCTTGTATATATGTTTGCATGTTTATTCTTCTGCTTGCATATCATGTTTATTTCTGTTTGCACATCATGCATATGGATTATATTCTGTGTTCCTTGGGGTCTTCTGTTCTGTTTTGCAGGTTGGGTGGGATGTTCCTATGAGGTAAAAGGCCCAATACCCAGGCCAGAGTTGACACATAGGATACCTAGGATAGAGTGGATAGTCATGACGCCGATGAGATGTCAGGTCTTGTCTAGTGCGATCATGAGACCCACGCCCAGTCGAGGTCCAAATGGGGTATCATTGTTGGCATGTAGATGCAACAACATTGGTGCCTCAGGAGGACTGATAACGCTGGTTGCCACTTTGACCTACCCTGACCTAGATTCACCTGTGAGTGGGGAGGGATATACATGACAGGTACCGTTGGTGACTCAGGTTCTGTTGGTGACTATTGGTTCTCTTGGTATTCAAAAAGGTGTCGGACCTTTGATCTCATGACATTTGACCTACCGAGGCTTTACATCAGTTATTCAGAGGATTGTACAGTGGTTACTAAGATTATATGGACCTTGATCCCATGCTTTTGCATTGCATAACATCATTGTTGTATCCACTTCATTTGTGGGGGATCCTAAAGTATATTTCCAAAAAAAAGAGGAAACAAAAGAAGTAGAAAAATAGAAAAGATGGAAAAGAAAAAAAGAAAAGATACTATATGCAAAAAAAAAAGAATAAAAGAGAAACAAAAGTTGATGAAAAGACTTTAGGATCCCTTGGAAATGAAACATGCATTCATACTATCATGCATTTCATATTTCTCTCAGAAGCTTATGGGGGCCCTTTCTATTCAGATTCTGACTTCTGCAAACAAAGTTGACTTCTCACCGCTACGTGCTTAAAAGGTAACCATGGAACAACTCCGCGAGGACTTAACTCAGATGAGGACAGAAATGGGGATTAACCTGAATCAGTGTATGGAGGCCATTCAAGCCCTTGCTTTTAGACATGAAGAGTTGAGACAGGTTCTTCCGAGACCGAATGTAGATGTTAATCTCAATACAGAAGAAGGTCCTGTGAATCAGAATGTCAGAAATACTGTTGAGGTTCCAATTCCTACTAAGGAGACTTCGCATCATGAGAATGATTCTGAACTGGAAGCCTTCAGGTTCCCGATTGACGAGTTTGACAAAAGGTTCCACCTCCTGGATGAAAGGTTGAAAGCCATGGAAGGTCGTGATTCTATTGATCTGAACGCTGTTGGTTTATACCTAGTGCCTGGTATTAAGATTCCTGCTAAGTTCAAAGTCCCCAACTTCGAGAAGTACAAGGGTATCACGTGTCCGATAGCTCATGTCAAGGCATTTTGCAATAAAATGGCTCCTTATGCTGAGAATGACAAGTTATTAATGCATTTCTTTCAAGATAGCCTCAATGGTACATCTCTTGAGTGGTACAATCAACTCGAAAGAACCTATGTCCGAACTTGGAAAGAACTAGCAGAAGCCTTTGTCAAGCGTTACAAGCACAATAGTAACATTGCTCCGACCAGAAGGCAACTCCAAGCTTTGACTCAGAAAACTGACGAGTCGTTCAGAGAATATGCCCGAAGATGGAGAGAATTAGCTGCTAGAGTTCAACCTCCACTCTTAGAGAAAGAGCTCATGGATATGTTCAAGGATGTGATGGAAAGTCCGTACTACCAATGCTTGGCTGCATGTAAAGCTTCTGATTTTGCAGAATTGGTACTCGTTGGAGAACGAATGGAGCATGGTATTAGGAATGGTAATGTCCAAGTTTTTGGTACTCCTTCTGAATTCCCTAAGCAAATGGATGAAGAGACCAATGCAGTTTCTGATTATGAAGAGGAATCTCCTGATTATTCTCCTGATCATATCTCTTGTCATGAAGCAGTGGCAGTAACTCTTGTTCAGGATGACCCACAAATTTGTGTTGCAACTCTCAATCAGCCTCCCACTCGGTTTGTTCAACAGAAGCTTATCCCAAAGGATCAATCAGGTCAGTATGTGCCACAAAGGCGGAATTATCAACACAATCGTCACCCACAAGGTAGACAGAGGCATAGAAGGCCAAAAAGAGTGTACGATCCCATTCCTATGACTCGTGATAAGCTGCTTTCTCACTTGATCAATCTTTCCTTGGTAGAACCAAAGCAACCCAAGCAACCAAAGCCTGTTCATTTCCCGTATCATGTGGGATTTGACCCTAATGTTAGTTGTGGCTACCATGCTGGGGCACCTGGCCATTCGATTGAAGATTGCCAACCATTCAAAGATAAGGTTCAAGACCTGATTGATTCCAAGGCTATCACTTTCATACCCGAGGGCCAAGATTGAAGTTCTCTGTTGACTCAGTGGGTCTTCTGAAGCAATAAGGCCATACGGAGTCAAGTCTCCTCAACTATGGCAATCATCATTTCATTTCCGTATTCTCATTTCAGTACTTCCTATTTTGTGAAAAGCTATTTCCTTGTTTGAACTGGTTGGTATGATAATATTAAAAGCCCCACAAATTCTCAAGCAACTTTGTCAGAATCTTTTCAAAAAAAGGGAAATCAAGAATGTTTTGTAGAAGCATCTCTCATTCTCAAGGTTCTTATGCTCAGTTGTATCCGTGGAGATTGGTGTTTCAGTTGGTGTTTGAGCTCTCTTCGCAACAAGTAGTCTCTCTAAATTTGGTGACCACGCAAGGTTCCTCCATGTTTGATGGCAAATACTTCTTCAACGAATATGCTTGGGGCTCCCGCATGAGGGATAAGCAAGACGTACTCTTATCTTGAGCGTTGCCTCACTCGCATTGCTCAAATCCCTAAAGTAAAGTAAAAAAAGAGTAAAAAGAAAATAATAATTACAACTCTTGGGTGACTTCGTTGAAGTTTCCTTTTGAAGTAATCTGAAGTTTTTGGAAGGAACTGCAGAAAGTATTCGAAAGCAATAAGTCCATACGGAGTCAAGTCTCCTCAACAAGAGCATTCATTTAGCTCCACTGCATTTTCATTTGTAATATTTCTTTGTTTGTTTAAGCATTTCTAGCATGTAAAAATTTGTTAATTTCTGAATGAAAACCATAATACATTGTTTATGTTTGTCTTGAAGTAATTCGTTCGTTTTCACTCAATAAAAAAGGTTTGTGGCATTACGATACCAATATCTTGCTTAGGCAACGAGCGGAGGGAGAATGATGAAAAAAAATGTAAAATCCCTAACTGTGTGTTTTTGAATAAAACCCTACTGATGATGTACAGGCATCGTTTCAAATCCCCAAACACCGGAGATATAAGGGAGATAGACCCTCGTCAACCCCTTTGAGCCTGGAAGTAGGAGTTTCTTTTCTGATCAGAAAAAACCTTCATTTTTAACCATGGGGCAGGGTAGTGCTCATTTAACTTGATCGAGTGTTCAAAACTCACCAAATGATATACATTCAAGGATACAACAATGGTTATCCTTCCAAAGGTTGAGGAAAATAAAAAATCGTGATGGTTATCCTTCATCTATCAAGATGACAAAAGATGATGATACCACAATGGTAATCCTTCATCAACCATGGAATGAGGCAGTCGCAATCACTTCCAACGAATCAAAGACAATGAGAGGTCACACGACTTGTTCAAAAAAAAAAAAAAAGAAAAAAAAAAGAAGAAAAAATGAAAAGAAAAGAAACAAAATGCAAAAATATAGCAATAAAAAGAAAAAGGATGGTGAAAATAAAGAAAAAAACAAGGTCGTGTGACAATGAATCAGAAGAATAAAAGGTGAGTGACTGCCATGTCCGAAAAACCTCATTGATTCCTCAACTGTTTCAAAAATTTCTTTGTGAGAGATGAGCACTCATGTTGAGTTAATTGAACTTAGGAGTGGAGAACATCACGAAGGGGGTGGGCACCAAATAATTTTGAGCCTAAAAATCCTTTGTTTTTGAAAACCATGAAACCGGCCAAATTACAACCCTTAAAAGTCCTAATTGAAGTAGGGTTTATTTCAAAGGCGCACTCAGATGAGATAGTGTTTACTGACTCCCAATGAAGCGTAACACATATATGTTGGTATCGTATGCTCGCTTTATCTTTCATTCACAAGAGGTCGCAACCTCATTTCATAAAAAGTTTTAAACTTCAAGACTATCATAGGCTTTGCATTAGAATTATCATTCTTAGAATTAACATTCTTTTGCATACAAAGCATTTGCTTAAACATCAAGGAAGTTTCCATGATGAGAATCCATAAAGAGTTTGATCATGTCAAAGTAAGAGAGACTTGAGAATTCCGTAAAGTAAAAAGCTATCACTTCAGAGATCAAAGCAAGTTGTTTGAATACTCCGTTGAGCAGGAGCAGTGGATACTCTATTTGTTTGATTACCCTAAAAGTTTTGAATACTCTTCTGAGTATGGTAAAGTTACTTCCATGATTTGTGGGATCTTAAGGGAAGTAAACTTAAGGAGTCTGATAAGATGAATATAATCAGGGGCAATCACGACGAGGAATCTCTCTCGTGAGTTCAGCCTATCTGGGGCAATTAATTCGAGGTTTGACCTCTCAAATTTGACCAATCAGGGACAATCAAGTCGAAGTGTGATCTCTCCAATCCACTTAATCTGGGGCAATCCAATCGAGGAATCTCTCTCAAAATCCAGTCAACCTGGGGCACAATCTTTTGGGAATCATCATTCACTTGTAATGTGACCATCACATAATGAAGAAGTATCATAATGATTCCCCGGCAAGTTACTCTCCCCCAAACATAGGAGTTTATTTCTCCTGAGACTTTACTCCTCCCCAAGCATAGGAGTTTATTTCTCCTGAGATTTTGTTCCATTTTTCAAGCATAGGAGTTTATTTCTCCTCGAGTTGTCCCAATCTTCCCAACAAGGGTTCCTCATCAATATTTCTCATCCCCAACATGGTGAATTGAGGGAATCTCCTCAAGCTAAAAATTCTTCGAGCTATGGCACATGGTGAGAAGTCAAAATTTTCTTCAAGTCAACAATCAGAAGTGTATCCCGCAAGTCAAAGTCCAATGTTTATTGGCACCCCCACAGAATTCTTAACACTAAGGGGATTCTCCCTGGTGTTTACCTCTCCCGAGGTCAAAGATGAAATTCAATGGAATACTCCCCGAAGGGACCCCAATGATTTTGCTTCTCTATCACACTATTGCCTTTATTTGGCGCCTTGCATATAGTAATCATTGCATTCACATTGCATCTACAAAAATGCGTAGCATTTCCATGAAAATGGAGCATTACGCTAAAGAAAAATTCAAACATGCATCAATGCATAAGCCAGTTTGTGTACGCTCCAAGGGCACAATATAATATATCCCCAGAAGAAGTCTCATTTTCTCTCTCCAGTGTGGATTGAATACAAAGTCTTTCTTCATCAAGATCATTGTTTCATTGATTATTTCCCATTTGCAGAGATCAATCATTTGGATAAACCATACTTTGTGTGTGGCAATTTAAGTGATTGTCACTTTTGTATAATTACACCCGCCTTTGGCCTGAGGGATCCATGTAATTCTTATGCTTCGCAAGCGTCAATGTTTCCTTGCAAATACAGTGTTTGATAACATCTCCAATAAGAGTCTGGTCATTACTAGTCTTCTTGCAGTCAAGTCCAATGATTATTGGCATCCCTTTCAAGTCCCGTGGTTATGGGCATCCTTCGGTCAGGTCTAATATTGTTTAGTCCTCCCCGTTCAAGTCCGGTGGTTATCGGCATACCCCTTCAGATCTAATGAGATTCCAACCATCGAGTTGTGAGTCCATTGTTTTCCGACCTAGAGTCGTGAGTTTCCGACTTTTCGTCATGGAGATTCCAACCGTCGAGTTGTGAGTCCTTTGTTTTCCGACCTCGAGTCGTGAGTTCCCGACCTTCGAGTCATCAGTTTTCCGACCCTTGTGTTGTGAGTCCTTTGTTTTCCGACCTCGAGTCGTGAGTTTCCGACCTTTTGTCGTGAAGATTCCAACCGTCGAGTTGTGAGTCCTTTGTTGTCCAACCGTTGATTTGAGAGTTCTGAGATTCCAACCGTTGAGTTGTGAGTTTTGGGGTTTCCAACCTCGAGTCGTGAGTCTTTCAATCTTTGAGTTGTGAGTTCCAAGTTCCGACTTTTAGTCGTGAGTGTCCTAACCTTCGAGTTGTGGACGTTTGTCGTATACTCCTCAAAAAGTGTCATGGCAAACCAATTTCTTGCACTTGCCTGTTGCAAATAGGCATTACAAGGTTTCTTCTTCCCTTCGAGGAAATCCTACGGGAATATCACACAGTTACTTGCTGAAGCTTGTTAAGCGGAGGCATCCAAAAGGAAAAATAAATAATACACTCAGAGCGCAAATTTTCTGGTACTTTGGTATTTAATCTTCTTCTACCACGAATGTTCGAAAGGCTAACGCCAATCTCACCTTCAGGTCTAAGACGATTAAATAGGGGCAGCTGTTGCACCCCAAAATTTGCCCATATTTATTTCTAACTGGCTTAGGCACTTGCATTCATTTGCATACCTTCCACTAGGTCATCTAACATAATCCATGCATTCATTAACCAATAATTGGAGACATGGGATCAGAGGTCTTCTAGTGGATTAGAGTTCTATTGGTTTGAGGCTCCTACTTGAGATAAACTTGATTCACCTGGGTGTTCTTTGAGCACGGGGATCAAGGAATTAGGGTTTGATTCATGAAATACTTATTCATCAAGTTATGAGGTTCACCAGCAAAATGTAATTGGATCTTATGTCAAGGTGTCCTTCTGTGCTCCAATTCTCGTCTTCATCAAAAAGGCCCCTAAGCATTATAGTTATATGAAGGGTATCAACTGATGAAAGAATTTTGTCGCGGTACACAATACGGAGTCGTGAATTCATTGTTGTTAAGGCGTTTGCTTGGTATTGCTATGCGAATGGCTATTGAAAGTTGAATTGAGATTGGATTCATTAGTGTGGAATATTCATTTCAAGTGATCATGTGGGGCTATGAGTGCTTAATGCACAAGTTTGATGGGATTAAAGAGTCTGATGGGATTAGAGTGCGAATTGGAATTCAAGTTGCAAAAACAAAGCCTACCATGGAGTCTTATTCAAAGTTCACTTAAGTTGATTAAAAAGGTTATACAAGCAAAATTACGTCCACATTTAGTGTTCATCATTCATCATTAGTCAATGCAAGTCAACTTACGTGGTAAGGATCAATTTCAAATTACAAGGCCTAATCCCAAGGTATATCATCAAGACACAAGAAAAATGCAAGTTCCATAACATAAGAAAAAACTTCAGAATACATCTTCAAGACTACAAGAACACTTCAAGTTTGGCATCTAATACTTCAAAATGCATTTTTCCAAATGTTACAAAAAAGATATACAAGTGTTACAAAGTACCGGAGGTTTTGTTACATTCGGTCCATATTTTGAAATCTAAAACAAATTGCTAAGTCTACATAAGCCAAAATTTGTATCCCTTGCCAAAGCTTGCCTCGGTTCGTCTCTTCCATTTCTCCATTACACAAGCGAATTGCACCTGTACACTAAACAAAAAAACCACATCAGCAGCAAGAATTCATATCTAACATTCATTCAAAATCCACAAATAAATAGCCATGTTGCATTCACATATTCAGCCATGTATCATAAACCTAACAGCATATCCACACTAAAACAAACCACAAAAAGATCCTGGCAGCCATCACAACCATACTGCATATAAACCATTAACACACACATTCAGCAATAACCAGATAACCAACCTGTATAACTAACAAAACCGCCCCTAACCAAACTTAACAAACCAGTCCCAAAACTCATTTCAAACAGAGTTCAAAATAAAAGCAGTTTCTAACAGCAGCCCTAACATAGCCTATTTCACTACTAATCAACAACAGAGTCAAAAATTCCTCTAACTCCCTAACTCCTCTAACAGAATCAGAACGGAATCCTAACTGAAAGTGCCAACTCAGCCTAACTAACTCTAACAGTTACTAACCGATTTCTCTAACAAACTCAAAACAAAAATTTCAGAAGAGAGAAAGGGGTGAGAATCAAACCTGAAACCTATATATTCTGCTCCTCCTCCATTCAATCGGGGACACGCCATTTCCACCAATTCTCATCTTCATCACCTCCATCTTTTTCTCTTCACCACTTCCCCCATCACCTTCATTCATCTTTGCAATTCTACCATCTTCTTCACCATTCATTCATCTTCATCTCCCTTCATCACCTCCAACTCTTTCATTCTTCAATTCACTGCAAAATCATCACCTTCTGAATAGTCCCACACAATTCTTCATCGATTCATCTTTAAACTCAACCCTTCCAAATTCCTATAACAGAAAACTAGTCTCCTAACAGAATCAGTTACAGTCATAACTAACCTCTAACAACCTAGTTTACTTCATAACTAACTGCCAACAGAAAACTAACAAACTTCCTAACCAATCTCTAACTGAAACCTAACCACAGAACTAACAGAATTTCAGAAGAAGGGGAGGGAAATTCAGACCTGGACTCTATATAACAACAACTCAGTTTCACTTCAGAGGGGGGGACCATTCACCATCCACCACCATTCATCTTCTTCACAGAATCTCCATCCATTTCACCTTCATCATCATCTTCAGCGTCATCTCTACACTTTTCCCTCCACCACTTCCATCTTCATCTTCATTATTCTTTGGCTTCCTTTCTTCACTCCATCTTGCTTTTCAACCATCTTCTTCCTCTCCATTCTTCAATCTTCTCCACCCAATCACCACTCCTTCATCATATCTTCATCGCCATCGTCAATCATTACCTCCATCACTTTCTGCAAATCACCAAATCATCATCACCGAACAACCTTCATTCTACTTCTTCAAAAAACCTGAAACTGAATCGAAATTGAAGCAATCATCACTCAAAAACAACAACATTCAATTTCATACGCAACAGCGGCTCCGAACGATTCGCGCAGAGAAAAGAAGGAAATGAAAAAGAATAATCTGAAAACATAGAGAAGGCTTCACCTTGAAGTCGATCCTCTCTTCAATCTTCATCACAATTCGGTTCTTTAATCAATCGTAACATCATAACCGCCAATCCGTGAGTCTCCAATTGAGAATTCCCTATCGATCTTCAAAGCCATTGAATCGCTCTTCATCTTCGCGTCACTGACGCATCTGCAAAGGCAACACGAATTGGAGGGAAGAGGAGATCGGAACTTGAATCAGAGCAAAGGCAAGAGGCGGATGCGATTGTGTAATTCACGGTGGTGTTTGGTTTCGGCGGCGACGGAGGGAAGAGTATCGAGGCCGCCGCTGTGTCTTGTTCGCGAGAGGAGAAGGAGAATGCAAAAGGTCACAAAGAGGTAAACCCTAATCCCCTTTTCAATTGTTATTTTTCTTTTTTTAATATTTTTTATTTTAGTTTAATTCAATTAATTCCCTTTCAGTTGAATAACATAATCTGATATAATTGGTGCTGGATCAAGAAAAACAAACTCCATGGGCCAATAAACGCTATTCGCACACTCCCTTAGGCCCATGCTTTCTCAACAACAGAAAATCTGTGAACTAAAAAAATAAATCACCATTGGGCCAGTTCTGGATGGCCCTGCGCCCAGTTTACTGATTGCACCATCATCTTTAGTTTTCACCCCCCTGATCACATATCTTTCTTGTTAGAATATAGGTATTGACATAGTTTTTTGGTTATTAAATTTCTTTTGATAAAACATGTAAGATCATAATTTTCTCATTAGAATTTTTAGATAATAACAACATCTAGAATCATAATTTTTGTTTGATTTTTAGGTATTAAAAATGACATAGAAAACAATAAAATTGTTAGTTTTAGGATTAATAGATTTTTTTAACATAGTTAAGCTTGAATTAGATTTCCCTTATTAACAAAAAAACTCATAAAAATAGTAGTATTTTTAGACTAATTTTGTACTAATTTTTGAATGGCTTCTTGTATTTCTTTTGTACCATTTCCATATTATTTTCGTATAAATGTTGTGTGATTTTGTTGCTTGTTTTTAGCCATATTTTTGGCCCATGTTGTTAATACCATTTGTATGCTCCTCTTAGAATATATCCCATTAGTATGTTAACATTAGACTTAGACTAGAATAACGACAATTAGATTAGAGAATAGGTTAGTTCCCCTTGCTCATTTCTTTTTCTTTTTCAACTCTAAAATACTTAATAAAAAAAAAACCTGACAAAGATCACACTGTGACTTTTCTGATGTATAGTGAGAAAGAAATGATTGGGGTGTAGGCCCCGATGTACGTTCTTTCTCACCTAGTAGAAAAGAAATGATTGGGGTGTAGGCCCCGATGTACGTTCTTTTCTACTAAACGGAAAAGAAATGATTGGAATGTAGATTTCGATGTATTTCTTATCCGTTATTTAGAGAATCGATTGTGGTGTAGACCTCGATGTGCATTCTCTAAATAGTCAAAAACAAAACTCTTTTTCTTGGTGTGATCTAAGTCGCAAAGTAAATCTCCCTTAAAAAATACCCAACCAGAAAACATTCAAAATGCTTAATAAAGGCTTTGACTTAAAACAGAGTAAGGAAGCGATGCGAAGCCCTGTAGAGGGTCTTCGTCATCGTGGAATTACAATAAAAGACACAAACCAAACTTTTGCTTTTCTTTTGCCTTGTTAGGCGCTTAAGAACAAGTTAAGTCCTTTCCAAAACTAGGCGTATAAGTCTCCAAAGGTCGAGCATCGTGGATTGTGACCTTAACCGCTGTTCAACTAAAAAACACAAAACAAATGGAAACTATGGAGCCGAACTACGGTCGCTCTGATTCCTTGTAAGGGATACGTAGGCATTGGGTCGCGGGGCCTAAGCGAGCACACTTGTAAATAATTCCTTCTTTTCCCCGTATTTCTTTTACATTCATTCGCATTTAGGTTTTAGACATTAGACACCCTTTAGATAGAAACAAACATAGGTGGATACCATCGAGTACGATGGGCGTGAGGGGTGCTAACACCTTCCCCTTGCGTAACCGACTCCCGTGCCCTGTTCTCTGGTCGAAAGACCTTGTCCTTGTTTCGAGTTAGGTTTTCTGATATTCCTTTCCCTTTTGGGATAAATATATTAGTGGCGACTCTGATCCATTTTTCGCGGTAGCGACAGTGAGGACACGTCTTTGTCTTCAACCTACAGACACCACTTTTAACAGCGCTTTTATGCAAAAGCGCTGTAATTGATGAACCCTAAATCTGCAAAATAGCGAATAGGGGTAAACCACAATATAAATTTTTCGCGATATGCTCTTTTGACTGGGTTTTCTCCCCTGAATTCGAATATGGCCTTAGTTTCTTCTAATTTTGCTTGTAACGAAAATCTCTAAATAGGATCTAAGAACCCTAAAAAATGGTAACCTCGTATACAAGCATCCAAAACTCAATTAAACTTCCAGAAATGATCAACACATCAAGCTAAACTCAAATATATGTCTACATCTTGCTAAGCATGCGTGTATGATCAAATACGAATTGATTTTTGTTTGGACAAATCGTGACCTGTGTAGCTCGATTCAGTGAGTTTCAAGGCTTGCAATTGATCTGGTTATGTTTAGTGAGGGTTAGGGAATGTGTTTGAGTATTTAGTTTGTATTGAAACAAGCTAGAAATTAAAATTCGAGTTTTAGATTTCTTTGAAAAATTCAAGTTGATAAAAGTATGTTACAAGCATATGAATGGATCTCAATTTGTGTCTCTTTCATTACTGAAGTATGCTCCTTCATTTATAGACATAGAAGTGCTTAAGAACTATGCTAGGAAGCATTGATTGTTGTTGTTGAATTTTTGACTTCTTTAATACATGTAGCTTTGATTTCAAGCAACCATAGCTTGATTTTTCCACACCTCTTGCCCTAGCCTGTTGTACTTGCTTCTTGCTGTAGAATTGAGTCAATTGTGGAGGCTTTAGCTTAAGATTAAAGCTACATCATTATCCTTTACCATTTCTTTTTCAATTTAATTTCAAATGTGATAAAATTAAACCAAAAATAAAATAAAAATGTTATGGGCCTTAGGTTGGTCGTCGGAGGCCCTTTACATCATGGGAAACATGTTTGGACCATGGAAATTGGGTTTCATTTGGAAGAAAAACATTTTTGATCAATGTTGATTTCATGCATTTTCCCAAAATTTAGCCAACTTCAACAAGGTGTAAATCCCTCAATTTTCATCATATGGAGGAGTTCTTGCACTTTTTGGAAACCTCAAAGAGTCCTCTAACCAATGTCTTTGGTCTCATATCAAAATGATTTTCCATGCTCCTTGTGTGTCCTTTTGAAAAAAGTGACTTTTTGTTGACTTTGAAAATGACCTGTAATGTCTTTGTCCATATTTTTCAAATGGTGAATCTAATGACCATGGGACCAATTGCATTTGAAAGATAATTTAATTTCCTTCAACATGAGCTTTGGTTTGAATTTTTTGGATGAAGGATGAGAGAGTTATGGCCAGTCAAAGTTTAGTTGACTTTTTAGGAGAAAACCCTAATTTTGAAACTTAGGGTTTTGTTGATTTTTGATCTTTCCTTGATGAATTATGATCAACCAATGATCAAATGATGAATCCTTTGACAAAATATGGACTTTGACAAAAAATTTCATTTTTGACTGTCTGTTGACTTTTTGGTCAAACGGGTCGTCTGTTGACTGTTTGAGCTGCTGTCTGTGCGTCTGAGCGAATTGAAGTTTGAAAATTTTTATGATGGTACTTTGAGATATATGGAGGTCCATGAAATCCATTTGAAGTCTCAAAAAACTCGTTCTCCTGAAAAAAACAAAAAACCCTAGTTAGGGACTGTTTGTGTAGGAGACAGTTAAGCGTACCTGATTTTTGTGCAGTGCTGAGTCTCTGCTAATCATGTGATATTCAGAAGACTTATAGGACAAAAATCTTGGAATTTTGAAATGCAAAAGTTTGATTTGATTGATGGTACAAAACACGGAGAATTTCACTGTCAGCGGTTTGACTGTCAACTGACTGTTCAGGCATGTAGCAGTTAAAGTGAAAATTCAACAGTCAAAGTTAATATTTTTGTTGTTTTTGTTTTTGGTTTTGTTTTTTTTTGTGTTAATGATGAAAATTTATTTACATGAGTGGTTAGTAAAACACAGACATAGTAAATAAATAATAAATACTGTATGCGAGCAAAATTACCAATAATGACCCTGAAAATCATTTAATGCACAGAAAATTAAATATTTAACTGGCAGAAAACACACAAAATATTATCTGGATAATTAAGCAACAATACGACAAATAGTACAACATTTAATACTGACAGTATAAATATTACATACTATAATGAATAGTACAACGAGTAAACGGTACATTAAGAAATAAGAGATACGGCAAACTTTAAGAATGACGATTAATAACCCATGCTACAAATAATAACATGTAGATGATTGGGAGTGTCAACATCCCAGGTCCACATTTTTCAGGGCTATGCAGACAGAAGAAAGACATGATTACCACTACGACGGTGATGATCATAAGGAAAGACGTCTCTATCCGCTTCGCCATTTTTGCCGGGGAAAGAAGAGAGAATGAATATGAAGTAGAAATTTGAGAGATGAGTTAGAATTTGATGTGAGATTTTATGGAAAAAATGAGAGGTATTTATAGAATGAAAAGAAGGATAGAGACGTTGGGGAATGAAGTGATTCCGTACAAAAGGAAAATTTGAGTGGAAGTAGGATTTGAAAGAAAGTGTATGGTAGGGTTTGAAAAAAAGAGATGTATAGAATAAAGTTAGGATTTGATTTTGAAAGAAAGAGATTTGAATAGAAAGGAAAATATTTTGAAAATAATGGAACATAGTACAAAAATTAGTGGGAAACAAAAGATAATAATAATTTACTTGTTACCAGTACAGTCTGAATCCCCGGACTATGCGCCTGCAAAAGATTTAACTCTGTACTAATTGCGTCAGTATTATTTATCTATAAATAAATATCAAATAAATAGCGTGTGTGAAGTAATAAACAGTACTTGGCGTTTGCGTAAGAATAAACTCAACAGCGAGCCAAAATACCGTATAAGAAAAATTCTAAAAACCAAGTATTCATAAATCAGGATAACAAAATCCAAGATTATATGAAACTCTTAATTTTTAGATTGAAGTTTTCTTGAAAAAAGATGCGGGCAAATTTTGGGGTATAACAGTTTCCCCTATTCAATCTTCTTAAACCTGAAGAGATTGTTTGAAATCTGAAGGGAGAAGATGATTGAATATTTTAGATGCCCTGAAAATTTGCACTTACCTTGACCAGAAGTGATGCTGGAATTGCATTTGATTATTGTATGAGAAATGTTGTTGGCAGATTGAAACATTACCTGAGATGGGCTTTCAGATGCCATCTGGCAGATGTATTTGATGGTTTGTTCACCAGAATGAATCCATTGATTATATCTTGATGAAGGATTTGAAAACCTCTGCGTTAACTGTTTCGGAACCGTCCAAGGTTACCGCTTTAAGTCTAGGAGGATGATCGTTACGGAACTGTCCAAAGTTTTTCCGCTTTAGATTTTGAAAGTTGATCGTTGTGGAACCGTCTGAGGTATCAGCTTTAGATCTTCGATGGTAGATCGTTCTGGAACCGTCTGAGGTATCAGCTTTAGATCTTCGATGGTAGATCGTTCTGGAACCGTCTGAGGTATCAGCTTTAGATCTTCGATGGTAGATCATTCTGGAACCGTCTGAGGTATCGAGTTAGATCTGTGTTGCTTGTTTTTTGAGTTGATAGGTGATTTGTAAGGAGAGATTTCTTCAGAATGAATCTTCGGCTGATTATATCTGAGAGGACTGCTTATCTGAATAGAATTCAAGGGGAACACTGCATGTGTTTGAGAACATCTTTGCTGAAGACACCCGTCTGCCTGAAAAAATCAGGTTAGTGATTTGCAATGTATGTAATGTATGAGATTCTCGAACTAAAGGAGAAATATGCATGTTATGTTGTGTATGAATATGTGTATGATGTATGATGTACGATGTATGATGCATGATGTATGATGCATGATGTATGATGTATGATGTATGATGTATGATGTATTGAGCGTATCAAGCTTCTGATTGGGAAAATAAATGAAGGCATTGTGATCGTTGATGATTTTTGTCGTCTTGTTTGAATACCCTCGGCTGGGGACCTTCTTTGAGAACCAGGGTGCTCTGTTGAAGGATCTTTGATTACCGCTCGGGGATGAAAAGTAATTTGAAAGTTCTGACTTTGATGCCCTTTAAAGTGGGAATGAGGAAGATGCATAATCCTCCGATGCACTATTTAACCAAGTCCTGGTGTGGAGATCACACCTTATGGGGATAGCAATCTGGAACAGCCCTGCTGGGGAATAAGATTTCTCGAATCACTTTGTTGAATTTGCTGAGAAATGCACTTCTTGTTGGGGATTTTTCTTCTGATGCTGGTTTCGGGATGATGTCCAAATGATCGGGACATTACCTGAATGCTATTCCTGTTTTTCCTGGTAAACATCAATCATATTCAAATGCACATGTTCATTCAAAATTATCATTGGGACGTTTACGTATTCAAAACAGAAAAAGTGAAAATGTTGATTTTGAGCATAAGATGAAGTGATTTTTGAAAAAGAGCCATAATAGGCTGATTAGTACAAAGAGACAAAAATCCTAGTAGTAGGAAATTGTCATAAAGTTTTGAAAAGTATTTATAAAGAGAAATAGCTATGTGAAAACAATCCAGTCGAGTTTCAATTCTGCTATTGCCAATCTGTCTTCGAGCATCTCATCCCTCACTTGTTGGAAGAAAGTAATTGGACTGATCGGTGTCTTTGATGTGTTGAACCTTGAAGGTGAGTAGGTAAATAAACGGAACATAGTTGTACGCTTTATTCCCTAACTTTTGCTTAGGCTGCCCTTTTAGGTTTTCAGCCTACCGGGATAATTTTATTTAGCCTCTAATTTTTGCCTGGATCGCCCTTTCGGGTTTTCAATCCACCGAGACGCTCATTTTTGCCTAAGTTGCCCTTTCAGGTTTTCAACTTAACGAGCTTTTCTTTAAGCGAAGTACTTTTTGACTATGTCCGCATTCACAGGGTGTGGGAAATCCTCGCCATCCATGGTGGTAAGCAACATGGCTCCGCCGGAGAATATTTTCTTGATTATAAACGGTCCCTCATAAGTGGGAGTCCATTTGCCCCTGGGGTCACCTTGTGGTAAGATGATGCGTTTGACAACCAAGCCACCAGTTTGGTATGCCTGACTTTTGACTTTCTTGTTGAAGGCTTTGATCATACGTTTCTGGTACAACTGACCATGACAAATAGCTGCGAGCCTCTTCTCATCAATCAAATTTATCTGGTCCAACCGAGTCTGAATCCAATCGTCTTCGTCTAGATCAGCTTCTTTCATAATCCTTAGGGAAGGAAACTGAATTTCAATTGGAAGAACTGCCTCCATACCATAGACTAAGGAGAATGGAGTTGCCCCTGTTGAAGTCCGCGCAGATGTGCGATTGTCATACCCCAAAATTTGCCCTCCATGTTCCATTCACAATGATTCAAGGTTCAAGATTCAATGCCAAAGCTTTGCTCAAACAATCCCCAAGATCCACAGTCAGCTGATTCAAACCTGAAGGTCAACTGCAATCAAAGCATGATTCAAACTATGATCATTGGTCAAACATCAAGTATAGAGGTGCATAATCATCATTTGATCAAAGAATGATCATGATTCCATTAATAGAAACTCAGAGATGAACAAATACAAAAAGGTTCAAATTAGGGTTTCTTAGGAGAAAGTCAACCCAACTTTGACTGGGCATAACTTTCACATGGAACATCAAAAATGCCCCACTCAAAGCCTATTTTGAAGGAAATTGGATTCCTTACAACTTTCTCTCTCACAAGCCAGGGCTAGAAATGATTCATTTGAGAGATACAGTGCAAAAGATTACAGGTCATTTTCAGGCATCCTTCAAAAGCGGTTTTTTGTCAGAGAGGATATGATCAAGATAAAAGCTCCAAATGAAAAATATGTTCCAAATTGGCTTGTAGAGGACACTTTGAGGTTTCCAAAAAGTATTAGAACTCCCTCATAGCTTAAAAATTGAGTGAGATATGCTTGATCAAAGTTGGGTGATTTTGAAGGACCAAATGTGAAAAAGGGAGGTTCAAATTAAGAAATTTTGTAAATAGGCCTATGGTTTTATAATAAAAACTTGGTCCACAAGTCATTAGCATGCCCAAAACAAAAGGCCACGAAATTTAACATATTGTTTGATTTAATATAATTTTTTATTTCATTTTTATGATTTAATTAAGTAAAAAAATCAAATATTATGTTAAATTACTCACATAGGCCAATCCCAATCAACATTAATGGTAAAATATATTTCAATTTTCGTGCATAACCTAATGGGGAAAGATTTATACAAATTTTGGCCAAAATAGAAGGTTTGGAATCAAGAGGCAAATCAAATTTTCACAAATATGGCAAGATTGGATGCAAAGGCTTTGGGCTCTTTTTGTTGACCTAATCTTGTTCCCTATAAGTAGTAAAGACAAGCCAAAGGACTAGAGGACGAAAATTCTGGGCAGAGGCACACCTTCAAGAACCAAAAAAATTCATCAAAAAAATGGAATTCGGATTTGGAGATTTCGTGGCTTGCAAGAGATTGTAAAGGGTGCAAAAGCTTCCTCAAGGCATTCTGAAAGTATCTGGATCCTTACTCTGCGACAATACCCCCAGAAACACCTCCATTAAAGCCACGGTAAGTCTCTTTAAAAACTGAATCGATCGTGTGAATTCATGCCATGTTCATGTATTTTGATTGCATATTCTGTTATGTCTTGGCATCTTGAATGTTTTTGGACTGGTTAATTAACTTTCAAGTGCTTAAAATGTATTCGGCCATTGGAGGCCGAATTAGGGTTTCCAAGTTTGAATTTAGGGCTTTTTGTTTTGGTTAAAATTAGAAGAAATTAGGGGTATAATCAAACTCAGGGGCCTTGGACGAAGAAGTTAGGACAGTCGCGAATCGTTTATGTGCGAGTATGTGGTTTTTAGCATTTGCAGGTGGATTGGCTACGAAGGAATTCGTAGCGAATTCGTAGCAAAAATTGCAGGGTTTTACAGGTCTCTATGGAGAAGATGATTGCGTGGCAACGTGTCACTGGTTTATTTAAACTTCGCGCGCGTTTTATCCCCATATCTTTTTGTTTGTTTATATTATTTGTTGAGTGCGTTTCTTATATCAAAAGGGCGTGTATGGTTGAGTGGTTGGTGGGGGCGTGTGTAAACGAAAAGGGCGTGGGTTCGAACCCCCCCCTCCAACATATTTTTATGAATTCGTTTGCTCCTTGATTACCTGCTGCGCCAGTATAGCAGCTCACCATGCATTCCTCAGATCTGAACCTTAGAAACATCAACAACCTAGATCTGACACCCCTTGGCTAAGGACCATGGTATGTATCATTAACCTAGCCACACTGGATTCAAACCTCAATAAAACTTAAATAATTTTAATTATTTATCTTGTTTTAATTGAAATATTTTTTTTAATATATTAATTATATAACTAATTTTTTTTTAAAATAAAATTAGTATATAATATTTATATTAAAAATTTTAATTTGTTGTTCGTGCCGGTTAAATCGATTAATCGCTATGGTCAACAATGATTTTAATTAAAATACTATTTAATTAAAATACAAGTCAAATTATATTCGATTAAATGGTTGCAATTATCTTATTGATTGTGATGATTAATCCTCCCTTGTTCTAAATTTAATTTGTTATTATTTGTAATCGTATTAATCAGTTATGAGGGGTAACAATACAAAATAAAATTCACAAAAATAATAAAACACATTAATTCATTATTAGTGATAATCGAATCAATCGATTTGAATTGGTAATGGTGCAAAACCTCTAATCTCTTAACTATGGTGATCAAACCTATTGATCATTGCGGTTAATTGTGCCAAATCAGGGTTGTACGCCCGAATCTTAAAATATTTCTTAAATCCATTCAAAACCACAATACTAAACTATGGATTTTCATCCTCATCAATTAGAAAATTCAAAAACGCTTTTCAAAGCACAAACAATTTCAAACACTTTCAATTCTAATTCTAAGGCGTACAACCCTCCCCGAACTACGTTGACTCTGATTCTCCATAAGGAGATACGTAGGCACTTGGCAACAAGGCGAGTCCCCCTCCTCCAAATCTTAATCATGTCCATAATTAAGCATTTAACCCTATTAACTATCTGTCACCTTTCTTTATGTTTTTGCCATAACCCTTATCTTTGCAATGTTAACCTTTAGGAAAGGGTTGAGGGTGCCTAACACCTTCCCTTAGCCTAATTATAATAACTTACCCCGAATCTCGCGTCTGCGTAAGGTTTCCTATTCGCCTTGGTAGAATAGGTGGCGACTCTCAAAGCTATAATTTTTAGGCAGGTTGCTACAGCTGGCGACTCTGCAGGGGACAACACTATTAGGTTAATTATTATGCTCCTAAGGCTTGAGTGGGTTTAGGTTTGTGGTTTGTGTTTTGTGGCTTAGGGTTTGTGGCGCATTTTAGGGTTGGCAAATTTGCCACATTTAGGGTTTGGGGAGGTTTATCTTTTAATGAACATTAAATCATTTAATTATTTATCTGTTTTATGTTTGTTTATCTGCCTGAAAATATTGGCTTTTATTATTATATATATGCTTTGTTTTTATGTCGGTTAAACCTTAAGTGTGGAGGTTAACTTTGAGACCAAAAGGGGACATGAATCGCCTTACGAGTCTCACTGATAACTCCACTCGGAGTGGGTTAGGTATTTGGAAAGGTCCGAAACGAAGCTTAACTTTGTGGAGGGCTGGACTGGATACTTAGCTGATCTCTCCGGGAACCTACCCCAAAAATTCGAACCTCATGGATTAAATGAGTTGTTCTAAAATACGAAGAGACAAAAAGGTTGGCTCCCAAGAGCCGCTACGTCGAACCTATGAACCTGGATTTCTTGAAATATTATGATATGATTTGCATCTTTGCCTTATATGATTTGTTTTTGGTTTTTGTTTGTTGCTACATCTTTGTGTTTTCATGCATCATGCATCATGGGCATTCTTGCATCATATTTTATTCAAAAAAAGGAAAGGAAAAAATATCATACATATCATGCATGGCATGCACATCATTTTCATGGCATTAAGAGATAATTTCTCTTCTATCTCCAGAGCAAGGAACCATTGGGAAGGATAGTCTAACATCCCGCCCATATTATCAAACAAGGTTTCAGCAGAAGAAGTCAATGGATCAACTTGAACAGAATCAAGCCGCCCTTCGTGAGGAAGTGGATCAACTAAAGGTTAGCGTGGAAGAGGTTAAAGGAGGTATGGCTCAGATGCTAGAATTCATGAAGGCCCTCCTAGACAAACAAGACAAAGCAAAAGAGGTTCAGTCTGGGGATACCCTGGTTCAGGATGAGATCTGTAACACCCCGTTAATTCTAGTGTATTAATTTAATTATTTTATTAATTAAATTATTAGAATTAATAATCTGTGGGAATTATTTGGAAAATAATAAAAATATGGTGTTGGGCTGAGTGTGATAGTAGTAGAAGGGGGGTGTTAACTAAGCAAGCCCATTAAGAATATTTTATTTTATTTTTCATAAAATAAAGAAATTTGGGAAAGAAGCAGTAGAAGCAGATTTTGGAACTGAAGAACACGTGAAAGTGAGAAGAGCCTGAAGGGAAGGAGAACTTCGAAGATTCGACTCTGAGGTAAGGGGGGATTCTTCGGGTTAGTGATCCTTATGCGATTGTAGGTAGTAGGATTGATTAGGATTATCGTTTAGTTCAATTGTACGTGTCGGGTTGGGAATTTTGTTAGGTTTTGATAATCTTGTATGAATTGACATGATTCTGTTGATACTTGTGACATATGATGTTAATACATGTCAATAACTTGTTGGGAATGTGTAATTGTGTGAAAAACAATGATAATTGTGTGCTATGTTCGTATGTACCTGAAATTGGGGTTATGGGATAGGGTAAAAGCTGTCAAAATGGTGATTTTTGCTGTGCAGGTACGTAGGAACCGGTTCCCATGTGGGACGAACCGGTTCCCCCTTGTAAAAACAGAGAAGTATGGATTTTGGGCAACTGGGAACCGGTTCCCATGTAGGGACAACCCGGTTCCCCATAGTAAAAACCAGGGACGAGACTTTTGAAGCTGCCAGGAACCAGTTCCCACGTAGGGACAACCCGGGTTCTGCAGCATTTTTCTGAAAATGTTTTATCTTTGAAAACCCATAACTTTTGATCCGAGCATCCGATTTATGTGCCGTTTTGGGCGTTGCGAAGCTAATGAGATGCTTTATCTGATGAAGTGATAATACGGGCAGTTGCCGACTTGTTTATTTATTCAATTAAAATATTGTTGAATTGGATTATGATGGCAATTAACATTAATGTGATGTGTATGTTGTTGTGATGATGTGGTGTTGTATGTGAATGATTGAATGATGTTTATACATGTACATACTTGTTGTGACGTTATTGGAAAGAGGTAATAAGCGATGTTAAGCATCGGGATGATGATGATGTATGATGATGTAAGTATGTGTCATGTGTGCATTATTCATAAATCATTTGCATTGGAAGGCTAATTCCCATTGTGCGGAGATTAGCGGGAAGTCATCGTGTGCCCATGTGGGGTGTGAGCGATGAGGCAGTAGTCGTGTGCCCATGTGGGGTGTGAGCGACTAGAGGGCAGTATCAAAGAGAGAAGTCCTGTGATATGATTCACGAATTTTGGTACCACATGCATAAGTGCCGTTTCATTCATTGCATTATAACATGATATAATTGGATGATTTTGTGGTGTGATAGATGATGTTTATACACTGATGCTTGTTTGTTATAATGATTCCGATTATATGTATGTTGAATGGATGATAGTTGCTATGAGATTTTATTGCTTATGATTGTATAATGGTTGTTAATTCGAATGAAACTCACCCTTACTTTGATGATTTCAGATTAAGGATGTAGCAGCGTTTTGATTGGGTGAAGATAGCTTATAGGCTAGCCCGTAGTTCGTGTCGAGTCATGCTCTGATTGTAACACTGGGATCGACTAGTCTTAGCGTTACTTGTTAAACTTTGTTGTCTTTTGGCTATGGATTTATGTATGGAGTATTTATGTGGAGATGTCCCTAATACTGTTGGTTTTAAGTTCCGCTGTGCTAAACACCTGTTTGTTATTGGTTAATTTTTAATAAAGGCATGACAATCGACTTTGATGTTTTATTTATTTAATAATTGTAGCATCCTTGCTGTTTAATTACTCTGATTATATTATAATTCCGAGGGGGTTTAGAAGGGTGTTACAATAGTGGTATCAGAGCATAGTCGGTCGTTAGAGTCAGAGTCTTAGTGTCAGTGTTCCCTTGTATGCGACTAGTGTAAGGTAAACACTGTCGATACTTTTATTCTGATGAGATTGTTTTGTGATTTAGCAGAACAATGGCTGGAAGAGGTGGAAGGAATGATGATGCTATCGCAGAGGCTCTAGGCATGATTGCTGGTGTATTGGGAGGGAATGCTAATGGAGCTGCGATTGGTGCTGACAGGCAGTTGAACAGCTTTCAGAGGAACAATCCTCCACTGTTCAAAGGCACTCATGACCCTGATGGTGCTCAGAAATGGTTGAAAGAGATCTAGAGGATCTGCCGAGTGATCGATTGTGCAGAGAATCTGAAGGTGAGGTACGGTACTCACATGTTATCAGAAGAAGCTGATGACTGGTGGGTTACTACTAGGACTGAATTGGATTCAGATGGGATTGCGATTACTTGGGCCATATTCAAGAGAGAATTTCTGAGGAAGTACTTTCCTGAAGATGTGCGGGGAAAGAAGGAAATTGAGTTCTTGGAACTGAAACAGGGTAGTATGACAGTGCCGAAATATGCCTCCAAATTTGTGGAATTGGCTAAACACTACGTGCACTACACCAACGATGCAGCTGGAGAATTCTCTAAATGTATCAAGTTTGAGAATGGTCTACGTGATGAGATCAAGCAGGGTATCAGGTATCAAAGAATTCGCCGATTTGCTGATTTGGTGGACTGTAGCAGGATCTTTGAGGAAGACAGTCTTAAGCTGAAATCATCTCACTCTCGCGAGTTAGTTGATAAGAAGGGGAAGAAACCTATGGGCAGAGGTACACCATATGGTAGGGGAAACCCAAGAGCTGGTAATTGGAAAAGGCCTAGTGGGGGAGAATCTGGTGCTCCCGTTAGGTGCTTCAACTGTGGTGAAACAGGACATAAGAGGAATGAGTGCAAGAAAGAAGAGAAGAAGTGCTTCAAGTGTAACAGAATGGGTCATATTGCTGCTGACTGCAAAATGAGAACAGTAACTTGCTATAACTGTGGAGAAGAGGGTCATATCAGTCCGCAGTGCACCAAACCAAAGAAGGACCAAGCTGGAGGGAAAGTCTTTGCTTTGTCTGGATCAGAAACTACTCCGGAGGATAGACTGATTAAAGGTACGTGTTTCATACATAACACACCTTTAATTGCGATTATTGATACTGGTGCGACTCACTCGTTTATTTCATTGGATTGTGCTAAGAGGCTAAATTTAGAGATATCAAAGATTAGTGGAAGTATGGTTATTGACACTCCTGCGTCGGGTTCAGTGACCACTTCATCTGCATGTTTGAACTGTCCTGTTGATATATTTGGTAGGAAGTTTGGAATGGACTTAGTGTGCCTTCCACTCAAACAACTTGACATTATTTTGGGAATGAACTGGTTGCAATTTAACCGAGTTCATATCAACTGTTTTACAAAGACGGTCATCTTTCCTGAAGAAATTAATGTTGATGAGTTGGCAATGACTGCAAGACAAGTGGGCGAAGCAATTCAAGACGGGGCAGCCGTGTTTATGCTCCTTGCATCGATGGAAGTGAAAGGAAGAGTGGTGAGTAATGAATTACCGGTGGTACGAGAATTTCCAGAAGTTTTTCCAGAAGATGTTAGAGAGCTACCACCTGAAAGGGAAGTAGAGTTTGCTATTGAGTTAGTTCCTGGAACCAGTCCTATATCAATGGCACCTTATAGAATGTCGGCATCTGAATTGACCGAATTGAAGAGTCAATTAGAAGAATTTTTGGAGAAGGAGTTCATTCGTCCAAGTGTGTCACCGTGGGGTGCACCGGTGTTATTAGTAAAGAAGAAGGAAGGATCTATGAGGTTGTGTGTAGACTACAGACAACTGAATAAAGTTACAATCAAGAATCGGTATCCACTGCCGAGGATTGATGATTTGATGGATCAGTTGGTCGGAGCTAGTATATTCAGTAAAATTGATTTGAGGTCTGGGTATCATCAGATTCGTGTGAAGGCAGATGATATTCAGAAGACTGCGTTCAGAACGAGGTATGGTCATTATGAATACACTGTGATGCCGTTTGGAGTTACTAACGCACCTGGTGTTTTCATGGAATATATGAATAGAATTTTTCATCCTTATCTTGATAAGTTCGTCGTGGTGTTCATTGACGACATTCTGATATATTCCAAAAGTGAAGAAGAACATGCAGAGCATCTCAGAATTGTACTGGGAGTGTTGAAAGAGAAGAAGCTTTATGCCAAACTGTCGAAATGTGATTTCTGGTTAAAGGAAGTGAGTTTCCTGGGTCATGTAATTTCTGAGAATGGTATTGCCGTAGATCCGACAAAGGTAGAAGCCGTGTCTCAATGGGAAGCTCCGAAATCCGTTACAGAAATTCGTAGCTTTCTGGGTCTTGCAGGTTACTATCGAAAGTTTATAGAAGGATTTTCAAAGTTAGCTCTACCATTGACGAAGTTGACTAGGAAGGGTCAAGCGTTCGTTTGGGACTCGAAATGTGAAGAAGGATTCCAAGAATTAAAGAAGAGGCTGATTAGTGCTCCTATTTTAATTTTGCCGAATCCGGCAGAATCTTTTGTGGTGTATTGTGATGCTTCATTGATGGGACTTGGAGGTGTGCTAATGCAGAATCAGCAGGTAGTTGCTTATGCGTCGAGACAACTTAAAGTGCATGAGAAGAACTACCCGACTCATGACTTAGAGTTGGCCGCGGTGGTGTTTGTGTTGAAATTGTGGAGACATTACCTTTATGGTTCACGGTTCGAGGTGTTTAGTGATCATAAGAGTCTGAAGTACCTATTTGATCAGAAAGAGCTCAATATGAGACAGAGGAGGTGGTTAGAGTTCCTTAAAGATTATGACTTTGAGCTGAATTACCATCCGGGTAAGGCGAATGTCGTTGCTGACGCTTTGAGTAGGAAGTCCTTGCATATGTCGATGTTGATGGTGCGGGAACTAGATTTGATTGAGCAATTCCGGGATTTAAGTTTGGTATGTGAAGGCACTTCAAATAGTATCAAGTTAGGTATGTTAAAGCTGACAAGTGGAATTCTTGATGAGATCAGAGAAAAGCAGAAAGATGATGTGGGACTAGTTGACAAATTGACTTTAATTAACCAAGGGAAAGGAGATGAGTTCAGAATTGATGAGAATGGCATCTTGAGATTTGGCGACCGTGTTTGTGTTCCTGATGTTACTGAACTGAAGAAGAGTATCTTGGAAGAAGGACATCGTAGTGGATTGAGTATCCACCCTGGTGCTACCAAGATGTACCATGATTTGAAGAAGTTATTCTGGTGGCCTGGAATGAAAAAGGACATAGCTGAATTTCTTTATTCTTGTTTGACTTGTCAGAAGTCAAAGATCGAACATCAGAAGCCGCATGGAACTATGCAACCTTTATTTATTCCTGAGTGGAAGTGGGATAGCATATCCATGGACTTTGTATCTGGATTGCCAAGAACAGCTAAGAACTATGAAGCCATTTGGGTTATTGTGGATCGACTGACGAAGTCTGCTCATTTCATACCGATGAGGATGGATTATTCGATGGAAAGGTTGGCACAGTTGTACATTGAGAAAATAGTAAGTTTGCATGGTATTCCTTCGAGCATAGTATCAGATAGAGATCCAAGATTTACGTCCAGATTTTGGGAAGGGTTACAGAAGGCCTTGGGTACTAAATTGAGGTTGAGTTCTGCTTATCATCCACAGACTGATGGACAGACTGAAAGGACGATTCAATCATTGGAAGATCTATTGCGTGCTTGTGTATTGGAAAAAGGTGGTACATGGGATAGTTACTTGCCGTTGATTGAATTTACTTACAACAATAGCTACCATTCAAGTATTGGTATGGCTCCATTTGAAGCTTTGTATGGTAGAAGGTGTAGGACACCACTGTGTTGGTATGAATCTGGTGAAAGTGCAGTGATTGGACCAGAAATTGTTCAAGAGACGACGGAAAAGATTAAGATGATTCAGGAGAAGATGAAAGCTTCTCAGAGTCGTCAGAAGAGTTATCATGACAAGAGGCGGAGAACACTTGAATTTCAAGAAGGAGATCATGTGTTTCTGAGAGTAACTCCTACGACGGGTGTTGGTCGAGCACTGAAGTCAAGGAAGTTGACGCCGCGTTTCATTGGTCCGTTTCAGATTACAGAAAGAGTAGGAGAGGTTGCTTATCGTATTGCTTTACCAACAACACTTGCAAACCTACATGACGTATTCCATATATCACAATTGAGGAAATATATTGCGGATCCGTCTCATGTAATCCAGGCAGATGATGTGCAAGTGAGAGATAATATGACAGTTGAGGCGTTGCCTATGAGGATTGAAGATCGGAAGATAAAGCAACTACGTGGTAAAGAAATAGCTTTAGTCCGAGTAGCTTGGGGAGGAGCTGCAGGTGGAAATGTTACGTGGGAGCTGGAAAGTCAGATGAAAGACTCTTATCCCGAACTCTTCGTTTGAGGTATGTTTTCGAGGACGAAAACTCTTTTAGTAGGGGAGAGTTGTAACACCCCGTTAATTCTAGTGTATTAATTTAATTATTTTATTAATTAAATTATTAGAATTAATAATCTGTGGGAATTATTTGGAAAATAATAAAAATATGGTGTTGGGCTGAGTGTGATAGTAGTAGAAGGGGGGTGTTAACTAAGCAAGCCCATTAAGAATATTTTATTTTATTTTTCATAAAATAAAGAAATTTGGGAAAGAAGCAGTAGAAGCAGATTTTGGAACTGAAGAACACGTGAAAGTGAGAAGAGCCTGAAGGGAAGGAGAACTTCGAAGATTCGACTCTGAGGTAAGGGGGGATTCTTCGGGTTAGTGATCCTTATGCGATTGTAGGTAGTAGGATTGATTAGGATTATCGTTTAGTTCAATTGTACGTGTTGGGTTGGGAATTTTGTTAGGTTTTGATAATCTTGTATGAATTGACATGATTCTGTTGATACTTGTGACATATGATGTTAATACATGTCAATAACTTGTTGGGAATGTGTAATTGTGTGAAAAACAATGATAATTGTGTGCTATGTTCGTATGTACCTGAAATTGGGGTTATGGGATAGGGTAAAAGCTGTCAAAATGGTGATTTTTGCTGTGCAGGTACGTAGGAACCGGTTCCCATGTGGGACGAACCGGTTCCCCCTTGTAAAAACAGAGAAGTATGGATTCTGGGCAGCTGGGAACCGGTTCCCATGTAGGGACAACGCGGTTCCCCATAGTAAAAACCAGGGACGAGACTTTTGAAGCTGCCAGGAACCGGTTCCCACGTAGGGACAACCCGGGTTCTGCAGCATTTTTCTGAAAATGTTTTATCTTTGAAAACCCATAACTTTTGATCCGAGCATCCGATTTATGTGCCGTTTTGGGCGTTGCGAAGCTAATGAGATGCTTTATCTGATGAAGTGATAATACGGGCAGTTGCCGACTTGTTTATTTATTCAATTAAAATATTGTTGAATTGGATTATGATGGCAATTAACATTAATGTGATGTGTATGTTGTTGTGATGATGTGGTGTTGTATGTGAATGATTGAATGATGTTTATACATGTACATACTTGTTGTGACGTTATTGGAAAGAGGTAATAAGCGATGTTAAGCATCGGGATGATGATGATGTATGATGATGTAAGTATGTGTCATGTGTGCATTATTCATAAATCATTTGCATTGGAAGGCTAATTCCCATTGTGCGGAGATTAGCGGGAAGTCATCGTGTGCCCATGTGGGGTGTGAGCGATGAGACAGTAGTCGTGTGCCCATGTGGGGTGTGAGCGACTAGAGGGCAGTATCAAAGAGAGAAGTCCTGTGATATGATTCACGAATTTTGGTACCACATGCATAAGTGTCGTTTCATTCATTGCATTATAACATGATATAATTGGATGATTTTGTGGTGTGATAGATGATGTTTATACACTGATGCTTGTTTGTTATAATGATTCCGATTATATGTATGTTGAATGGATGATAGTTGCTATGAGATTTTATTGCTTATGATTGTATAATGGTTGTTAATTCGAATGAAACTCACCCTTACTTTGATGATTTCAGATTAAGGATGTAGCAGCGTTTTGATTGGGTGAAGATAGCTTATAGGCTAGCCCGTAGTTCGTGTCGAGTCATGCTCTGATTGTAACACTGGGATCGACTAGTCTTAGCGTTACTTGTTAAACTTTGTTGTCTTTTGGCTATGGATTTATGTATGGAGTATTTATGTGGAGATGTCCCTAATACTGTTGGTTTTAATTTTCGCTGTGCTAAACACCTGTTTGTTATTGGTTAATTTTTAATAAAGGCATGACAATCGACTTTGATGTTTTATTTATTTAATAATTGTAGCATCCTTGCTGTTTAATTACTCTGATTATATTATAATTCCGAGGGGGTTTAGAAGGGTGTTACAAGATCCCTAATGACGAAAACCCGTTGCTAGGGTTTGTTTCAGGCTTTGGCCCAGCTAAGGACAAATCTCAGGCCCGATCTGTCAGGAGAGCTATCCAGTTCCAAGAGAAAGGAGAGACCTCCCAAGAAGGATTTGTCCCTACTCCACAAACGAAAGGGACAACCCGCACAGTTCGCATTCCTGCTAGCAATGTCCCTAGGGATGAAGAGTACCTGGATTTACAGTACGGAGTGCAAGGGGTGGACAATACAGACCAAGCACCTCAAACACAACAGTCTATTCCTAACTCTGGGGAAGACTCCAAGGACAGTGAGCAAATCAAGGCGCTAGAAGAGAGACTAAAAGTGGTAGAAGGATACGATGTCTTCGACGTGGATACCTTCGAAATGAGCTTGGTCTCAGACTTGACTATCCCTCGCAAATTCAAGATTCCCGACTTCGAGAAATACAAAGGACTCACATGTCCGAGGAATCACTTGCGCATGTATGTGCGAAAAATGGCTGCCTACGCCCACGATCCAAAGCTAATGATACATTTCTTTCAAGAAAGCTTAAGCGGAGCGTCTATTGACTGGTACATGCAATTAGAGAAGTCTTCTGTCCGAAGCTGGAATGATCTGGCCAACACCTTCTTAAAGCATTACAAGTACAACCTGGACATGGCACCCAACCGGATGCAATTACAAAATATGTCACAGAAGAAGGACGAATCATTCAAGGAGTATGCCCAAAGGTGGAGGGAAATGGCTTCTCGAGTCCAACCTCCCCTAATGGAAAAAGAACTGGTGGACATATTTATGAGCACCTTGCAAGGACCATACTACGACAAGATGGTCGGAAGCATATCTTCAGGGTTCTCGGACTTGGTAGTTATTGGTGAGAGGATTGAAGATGGAATCAAAAATGGGAAGATACAAGGGGCACCCTCAGGTTCCTATCACACAATGAAGTCATATGACGGAAAAAAGGAACCCAACACTGTTGGAGCGATCCTGGTTAATCAGACACCGACACTACAACAGAAGGATCAGCAAAAACAACAGGGTGGCCAACGCCCCTGGAGGTCCAAGCCAAAACGATCGTTTACCCCATTGCACATGCCGCTGTCTCAAGCTCTGCAACATCTGCTCAGTCAGAACCTGGTAACACTGCTGCCTCCATACTCAGCTCCAGCTAACCCCGCTCCCGGGTACAAGCATCATGCTAGGTGCGCTTATCATTCAGACAGTCCTGGCCATGATACAGAGGACTGTGGGCCGTTAAAGCACAAGATACAAGATCTAATTGAAGAAGGGCTCATTGAGTTCGAAGATCCTAGCAAGTCTAAAGCCATAAGTGGCTAGAAAGAGGATTTCTTAGATCATTAGTTTTGTTTTCATTCGCAATTTCTTTCCGTTTGTTTAAACATTAGTCTTACGACATATGCTGTGTACTTTACAATAATCATTAATGCATTGCTTATGTTTGTCTTGATTTACTCCTAGTGTTCTCACTATATTTAAAACTGTGTTTTTACCTAGTTTTCTTCTTTGTGATATTCAACTCTCGTTAAAGTTGTACACCTTTTGAGGGAGAATGACGAAAACGATACCACAATTTCATACACTACGCTTTCGAACAGACCATGTTGACGATGTACAGGCATTGTTTCAATTCCTAAATAAAGGAGATATAAGGATGTTAATCCCTCGTCAACCCCTTTGAGCCTAAAGAAGTAGGAGTTTTCCTTCATATAAAATAAAACCCTTAATACATAACCTAGGGTAGGGTAGCTGCTCAGTTAACTTAATCATTCCAAACTGTTCCTTTGAACATAATCACCGATGGTTCCCCGTCATCATTAAATCCGGCAGTCAATATCCGCAAAAAAAAAAAAAAAAAAGCAATGCAAGGGCCTGTTAAGTCAAAACCTATTAAGGAGACTTAGGCAAAATTGGGGCAGCCTGCTGACTGTAGTTTTAAAACGAACAGTTCAGGCAAAATTAGGGATAACAAAGTCGAAAAAAGGTTACTATGTACCTTCGACAAAAGGAAAAATTACAAAAAAAGGAGAATGATTGCCTTTGCAGATAAACCTTTGGTTTTTGAACCATCATAAATGCCAATGTCATAATTCCCAAAGTCTTTTGGAGCCTAAACGCATAGTCAACTGAGCATAGGACTGGAGAACATCACGAAGATGGGGATGGGTACAAATAAACTTTGAGCCTCTATCTGTTGTTTCTTTAAACCGTGAACCAGGCCACGTTACAACCCTTAAAAGTCCTAACTGAAGCATGGTTAGTTCGAAAGCATATCGTTACCAAAGGTATCCCGACTCTTTAAGGTCTACTATAACTCTTGAGTTGATATCACTTTCTTACAAAAAAAAAAACTTTGTTTTACTCAAAAATGTTTTTAAACTTTCAAGACAGACGTATGCATTTGCATTTCATTATAAAGTACACTTGTCTATATAGATTTAAATGTTAACATTAGGGAGAAGTTGCATGAGGCATGGCTAATGACTAAAAAAATCCTACCGACGGATGAAATAGCTTCCAAAAAATAAGCTTATTAAAAGAAGAAGCATCTCTTGCACATGACTGAGATAGCTAAGATATACACAGGGCATAACCCGTCATTTTCCCATTTACATGGGGCAATCTAATCAAGATCCATAGAATCTCTCAAGGACGCTGAATAGCCCATGGGGCAGGTCCATTACCTGGGGGCATATTGCAAAGGTCACTCAGTATCAGGTGGTGTAAATGCCACTCTCACATCCTTTCCAAGAACCTTTATAGGATATTTCTCAATCTGCTCATATAGTCTTTTTTAAGACATGTTCAAATACTTCTCACCCTTTCCAGGAACTTTTTCAGATAGTCTTTTAAGACACATTTTCCTATCCCTTCTATTTTCAAACCCTTTCAGACAGTCCTTTAAAGACCCACCTTCTTATCCTTTCTATTTTCAAACCCTTTCAAACAGTATTCTCTAAGACATATTCCTTTCTACGAACCTTTTCTAGGTAGTCTTCTGTAAGACATCTCCTAACTTTTTCAGTTAGTCTTTTAAGACATATTCAAACTTCTCCTATGCTTTCAAGAACCTTGTCAAACTTTGTTTGAAGTACCGAGTCTTCTCTAAGACAGTTCACCTAGGGCGATCTTCTTCAAGATGTCTTTCCCTAAGTTTTGTTTAAAACACCGCAAAAAAAAAGCAGTCTTTATCCTCTATGGGAATATTTTTGACCCTTTGCTCAAACACATCCCTTCGAGCTTTGTTTAAAGCGCAGTCTTGTTCAAGACAATTTCCCATTCTTTCCAGGGACCTCTTCAGGTAGTCTTATAGAAGACATCATCTCATTCTGAGTACTCAGCAAATTACTGTCCGTCAGGATGCAACCGAAATGCATGACTCATTTTGAAAAGCATCTGCTTCACATTCAAATCAACACTTAGCACCGAGGAGACCTCGAAATTGGTCTAATCAAAGACGATCATTCCTAATAAAGACTCTTGAATGGGGAAACCACATCCAGAGGGTTTTCCTAAAACAGGGGCATATCTTTCAAGGATTCAAACACTGGGGCAATGCATATCAGGCAATAAATGGTGAAACTCGAGTTCTCTCTAAAGGTCCCTCCTTCAGATAAAGGGGCATCTCTCAAAGTTTCTGATATTGGGGAAATCACACTGGCATCATACCAAGAGCATTGTTGCATAATTGATCTTCCCACGCTTGTGCTATTTACATCCCACAGTGTGGGATAGGCATACATGCATAATTCTCATTTATTTTGAGAATCTCATTACATGACGCATGCATCATGACATTGCATAAAACTAACGCTGCCTTTTCAGGTCACTTCATATTCAAAAGGATGTTATCATCCAATTACAGTGCAAATACGATCGTATCAACGATTCAATCTTAACAGATGCAATTCTAACACTTCATTCCAAGTCTTTCTTCAAAGACAATCTAGAAGCAATCAAAGAATTTCCTACCTCTCCAGGTAGTCTTGTCCAAGACAATTATCCTAACCTTTCCAAGCAGTCTTGTGTAAGACGTATCCTGACCTTTTCAAGGTAGTTTTGTTTAAAAAGTCCCACGACCTTTATAGGAACCTTTCTAGGTAGTTTTGTTTAAAGCGTCTTATGTCCTTTATAGGAACCTTTCTAGGCAGTTTTGTTTAAAATGCTTCGTATCCTTTATAGGAACCTTTCTAGGTAGTTTTGTTTAAAACGTCTCACGACCTTTATAGGAACCTTTCAAGGTAGTTTTATTTAAAACATATCGTGCCCTTTATAGGAATCTTTCTAGATAGTTTTTGTTTAAAACGTATCGTTCCCTTTATAGGAATCTTTCTAGATAGTTTTGTTTAAAACGTATCGTTCCCTTTATAGGAATCTTTCTAGATAGTTTTGTTTAAAACGTATCGTTCTCTTTCTAGGAACCTCTCTAGGTAATCTTGTTTAAGATATCTCGTATCCTATCCAGGAGCCTTCCCAAGTGAGTCTTGTGTAAGACGTATTACATCCACTCCAAAAAAAACCTTTTCTAAGTCAGTCTTATTTAAGACACATCATGCCTTCCTAGGTAGTCCTCTTAAAATACTTACCCAATCTTTTCTAAGACACACTTAGTTCTTTTAAAGAACCCCTCAGTTAGTCTTCTCCAAGACATTCTTCCTGAGCATTGTTCGAAACCTAAGCCTCTTCGCATCACCCTCCGATACATCCTATTCAGGAACCTCTTCAAGTAGTCTTATGTAAGACATTACTCCGTATCTTCAGATACAATTAATATGATCCTGGTATGAAGAGCATATGCTCTGGACAAGCATCCTGTCAAACAAATGGGTGGCATCTATAAGCCCATCTCCTGCGGAACTCCTGCCCTACGCAAGCAAATTTCAGGGCATTTCAGTGTCCAATCATCTTCTACCTCTTCAGGTTCAAGAAGATTGAACAGGGGCAGCTGTCATACCCCAAAATTTGCCCTCCATGTTCCATTCACAATGATTCAAGGTTCAAGATTCAATGCCAAAGCTTTGCTCAAACAATCCCCAAGATCCACAGTCAGCTGATTCAAACCTGAAGGTCAACTGCAATCAAAGCATGATTCAAACTATGATCATTGGTCAAACATCAAGTATAGAGGTGCATAATCATCATTTGATCAAAGAATGATCATGATTCCATTAATAGAAACTCAGAGATGAACAAATACAAAAAGGTTCAAATTAGGGTTTCTTAGGAGAAAGTCAACCCAACTTTGACTGGGCATAACTTTCACATGGAACATCAAAAATGCCCCACTCAAAGCCTATTTTGAAGGAAATTGGATTCCTTACAACTTTCTCTCTCACAAGCCAGGGCTAGAAATGATTCATTTGAGAGATACAGTGCAAAAGATTACAGGTCATTTTCAGGCATCCTTCAAAAGCGGTTTTTTGTCAGAGAGGATATGATCAAGATAAAAGCTCCAAATGAAAAATATGTTCCAAGGTGGCTTGTAGAGGACACTTTGAGGTTTCCAAAAAGTATTAGAACTCCCTCATAGCTTAAAAATTGAGTGAGATATGCTTGATCAAAGTTGGGTGATTTTGAAGGACCAAATGTGAAAAAGGGAGGTTCAAATTAAGAAATTTTGTAAATAGGCCTATGGTTTTATAATACAAACTTGGTCCACAAGTCATTAGCATGCCCAAAACAAAAGGCCACGAAATTTAACATATTGTTTGATTTAATATAATTTTTTATTTCATTTTTATGATTTAATTAAGTAAAAAAATCAAATATTATGTTAAATTACTCACATAGGCCAATCCCAATCAACATTAATGGTAAAATATATTTCAATTTTCGTGCATAACCTAATGGGGAAATATTTATACAAATTTTGGCCAAAATAGAAGGTTTGGAATCAAGAGGCAAATCAAATTTTCACAAATATGGCAAGATTGGATGCAAAGGCTTTGGGCTCTTTTTGTTGACCTAATCTTGTTCCCTATAAGTAGTAAAGACAAGCCAAAGGACTAGGGGACGAAAATTCTGGGCAGAGGCACACCTTCAAGAACCAAAAAAATTCATCAAAAAAATAGAATTCGGATTTGGAGATTTCGTGGCTTGCAAGAGATTGTAAAGGGTGCAAAAGCTTCCTCAAGGCATTCTGAAAGTATCTGGATCCTTACTCTGCGACAATACCCCCAGAAACACCTCCATTAAAGCCACGGTAAGTCTCTTTAAAAACTGAATCGATCGTGTGAATTCATGCCATGTTCATGTATTTTGATTGCATATTCTGTTATGTCTTGGCATCTTGAATGTTTTTGGACTAGTTAATTAACTTTTAAGTGCTTAAAATGTATTCGGCCATTGGAGGCCGAATTAGGGTTTCCAAGTTTGAATTTAGGGCTTTTTGTTTTGGTTAAAATTAGAAGAAATTAGGGGTATAATCAAACTCAGGGGCCTTGGACGAAGAAGTTAGGACAGTCGCGAATCGTTTATGTGCGAGTATGTGGTTTTTAGCATTTGCAGGTGGATTGGCTACGAAGGAATTCGTAGCGAATTCGTAGCAAAAATTGCAGGGTTTTACAGGTCTCTATGGAGAAGATGATTGCGTGGCAACGTGTCACTGGTTTGTTTAAACTTCGCGCGCCTTTTATCCCCATATCTTTTTGTTTGTTTATATTATTTGTTGAGTGCGTTTCTTATATCAAAAGGGCGTGTATGGTTGAGTGGTTGGTGGGGGCGTGTGTAAACGAAAGGGCGTGGGTTCGAACCCCCCCTCCAACATATTTTTATGAATTCGTTTGCTCCTTGATTACCTGCTGCGCCAGTATAGCAGCTCACCATGCATTCCTCAGATCTGAACCTTAGAAACATCAACAACCTAGATCTGACACCCCTTGGCTAAGGACCATGGTATGTATCATTAACCTAGCCACACTGGATTCAAACCTCAATAAAACTTAAATAATTTTAATTATTTATCTTGTTTTAATTGAAATATTTTTTTTTAATATATTAATTATATAACTAATTTTTTTCTAAATAAAATTAGTATATAATATTTATATTAAAAATTTTAATTTGTTGTTCGTGCCGGTTAAATCGATTAATCGCTATGGTCAACAATGATTTTAATTAAAATACTATTTAATTAAAATACAAGTCAAATTATATTCGATTAAATGGTTGCAATTATCTTATTGATTGTGATGATTAATCCTCCCTTGTTCTAAATTTAATTTGTTATTATTTGTAATCGTATTAATCGGTTATGAGGGGTAACAATACAAAATAAAATTCACAAAAATAATAAAACACATTAATTCATTATTAGTGATAATCGAATCAATCGATTTGAATTGGTAATGGTGCAAAACCTCTAATCTCTTAACTATGGTGATCAAACCTATTGATCATTGCGGTTAATTGTGCCAAATCAGGGTTGTACGCCCGAATCTTAAAATATTTCTTAAATCCATTCAAAACCACAATACTAAACTATGGATTTTCATCCTCATCAATTAGACAATTCAAAAACGCTTTTCAAAGCAAAAACAATTTCAAACACTTTCAATTCTAATTCTAAGGCGTACAACCCTCCCCGAACTACGTTGACTCTGATTCTCCATAAGGAGATACGTAGGCACTTGGCAACAAGGCGAGTCCCCCTCCTCCAAATCTTAATCATGGCTATAATTTTTAGGCAGGTTGCTACAGCGATAACCAAGAAGAGCAAAAGGTAACATCTCATGCCAGTTTTTGTAGGTTACTGTCACCTTTCTTTATGTTTTCTTGATCTTCTTGTTGGCAGCTTCCACCACGCCATTCATCTTTGGTCGATATGGAGAGGAATTATGATGTTTGATCTGGAACTGTGTGCAGAGTTCAGTAATCATTCTGTTGTTTAAATTTGTGCCATTGTTTGTGATGATCCTTTCAGGGATGCCATACCGACAAATGAGATTGTGCTTGATAAATCGGGCCATAACATTCTTGGTGACTGAAGCAAATGAAGCTGCTTCTACCCACTTTGTGAAGTAATCAATAGCGACCAGGATAAAGCGATGTACGTTGGAGGCAGTAGGCTTGATTTCTCCAATCATATCAATACCCCACATTGCAAAAGGCCAAGGAGCCGTCAGGATGTTCAACGGGACTGGAGGTACATGTACTTTGTCGGCATATATCTGGCATTTGTGACAGGTTCTGGAGTGACGATGGCAGTCTGTCTCCATGGTAGACCAATAATAACCTGCTCTCAGAATCTTTTTAGCCATTGTATGTCCACTTGAATGAGTACCCAAGGTACCATCGTGTATGTCTTCCATAATTTGTTCTGCTTCTTTCTTGTTTACACAACGAAGTAAAGTCGAGTTATGGTTGCGTTTGTATAGGGTTCCATTACTTAGAAAGAATTTGGCAGTAAATCTTCTTAGAAACTTTCTATCGTTAATGGATGCCCCTTCAGGGTATTCCTGAGCTTCGAGATATCTTTTTACTTCATGGAACCAGGGTTTTTCTTCTGTTCCTTCGGCATCGATCTCATTGCAATAGGCTGGTTCATCTTGTCTGTAAATGGTGATCATTGGCGCCTCATTGTCCCACCTGACTTTGAACATGGATGACATAGTAGCTAGGGCATCAGCTAGTTGATTTTCTTCACGCGGGATATGTTCAAAAGTGATTTCTTCAAAGTAAGGAATCAGACTCAGCACATATTCTTTGTAAGGAATTAGATTCGGGTGCTTCGTGTCCCATTCCTCTTTGACTTGATAAATCACAAGCGCCGAGTCTCCGTAGACCTCCAGGAACTTGATTCTTAGATCAATTGCAGCTTTGACACCCAGAATACATGCTTCGTACTCGGCTATATTGTTAGTGCAGTTGAAGCATAATCTGGCAGTGAAAGGTGTATAACCTCCTGCAGGGGAAATGATCACAGCTCTGATGCCATTGCCAAGTGCATTAGAAGCTCCATCAAAAACCATAGTCCATCGGGATCCTGGCTCGGGTCCTTCTTCCGGTCCTGGTTGTTCGTAGTCAGTGACTAGCATAATGTCTTCATCTGGGAAGTCAAAGTTCAATGCTTGATAATCATCCACTGCTTGATGAGCCAGATGATCAGCTACCACACTTCCTTTGATTGCTTTTTGTGAAGTGTAATGGATGTCATATTCTGTTAAGATCATTTGCCATCGTGCTATTCTTCCAGAGAGAGCAGGTTTTTCGAACACGTACTTGATAGGATCCATTTTGGAGATTAGGAAAGTGGTGTGATTTAAGATATATATTGTCTTAGTCGGCGAGCCGCCCATGCTAAAGCACAACAAGTTTTATCGAGAAGTGAGTATCTGGTTTCACAATCGGTAAACTTTTTGCTAAGATAGTAGATTGCATGCTCCTTTCGGCTGGACTCGTCATGTTGCCCCAGTACACACCCCATTGAGTCTTCTAACACAGTTAGGTACATTATCAAAGGTCTTCCTTCCACCGGAGGTAACAAGATTGGCGGTTTTTGGAGATATTCTTTGATTGTGTCAAAGGCTAATTGGCATTTGTAATTCCACCTTTCCACTTGATCGTTCTTCAACAGTTTGAAGATCGGCACACAAGTAGTAATCATATGGGCAATAAATCTGGTGATGTAATTCAAACGTCCCAAGAATCCTCTGACTTGTTTCTCAGTACGGGGTATAGGCATCTCTTGAATGGCTTTGACCTTAGCAGGATCAACTTCAATACCTTTGTTGCTGACGATGAAACCTAAGAGTTTGCCGGATCTTACTCCAAAGGTACACTTGTTCGGATTTAGTCGCAACCTGTATTTCTTGAGTCTGTCAAACAGTTTGTGCAGATGAACCAGATGTTCTTCTTCGGTGTTGGACTTTGCAATCATATCATCAACATAAACCTCTATCTCCTGATGAATCATATCATGGAACAGAGCTACCATTGCACGTTGATATGTAGCTCCCGCATTCTTTAAACCAAAGGGCATTACTTTGTAACAAAAGGTTCCCCAGGGTGTTGTGAAGGTTGTTTTTTCCATGTCTTCGGGTGCCATCTTGATTTGATTGTACCCTGAGAATCCATCCATGAAGGAGAATACCTTGTATTGTGCGGTATTTTCAACCAGTACATCGATGTAAGGTAAAGGGAAATCATCTTTGGGGCTTGCCCGGTTCAGATCTCTGTAATCTACACACATTCTGACTTTCCCGTCTTTTTTAGGCACAGGCATTATGTTAGCTATCCAAGAAGGATAACTTACAACTTTCAGAAAACCGGCATTGAATTGCTTTTCAACCTCGTCTTTGATCTTTTTTGACATATCGGGCCTACTCCTCCGTAGTTTCTGCTTAACTGGAGTGCTACCTTCTTTGATTTGCAGGCGATGAACCACAATATCCGGTCGGGATGATGTCTTTAAGGGAGACTTGTGCATTCTGCCGAGTAGTGTACTGTGACAGAAAATAACCCTCGTTATTTGGTGTTTCCCTGGCTTCTTCAAGAGTAAAATTGTCGTCGTAATGTTCATCCCATCCAGTTGGGACAATGTCTTTAATGGCGACTTGTGAGCTCGGAGGAGCGGAATATTTCACCATAAAGTCATATTTGCCACTTGGCTCTCCTAGCGTATCCCAAACTTCTTTAGGTGGATTTTGATATTGCTCAGTGATGGAACTTGTGAAACTTTTGTTATTTTCAAATTGATCACCCCATCCGGTTGGGGTAATGTCTTCCATAGCAATAAAAGAACTCTGAGGTGCGGTATACTGAAAATTATACCCGCCGCTTGGTTCTCCCAAAGTATCCCAAACTCCCATGGGAAGGGTTGGAACTTCATTTGGATATGGCTGAATGATATGGTTCAAGAACACTCCATCGTCTTCAATATCATTTACTCCTTGACTGATGAAATGTGACATTAATCCTCCAGAACAAGGACTTTGATCGTTCTTTTGATTTCCATTAGCATAGCCCAGGCCTAGCTTGTCGGACTTGTAAGGTATATCGAGGAGTTGTCCCCATACTGTGCAACCACCTTTTTCAATCACAGCTTTGGCATCTTTGAGAGAAGCCATAGTTGTAGTTGGAGTAGCAGAAATATGCTTGGTAGTAGAGACATCTGGAGAGACCACCTCAAAAGATTGGCAGGGAGTTTCGATGAATTCGTCATCCAATTCAACATACTTGGAATTGCTCAGGTGACTAACCACATATTCCTCTTCGCCATAAACTGTGACAATCTTTCCTTTTACTGGATACTTCAACTTCTGATGCAGGGTAGAAGTTATAGCATTTTCCCCATGTATCCAAGGGCGTCCCAGTAAACAGGAATATGCTGGGTGAATTTCCATTACATAAAAGGTAGAATCAAATATCTGAGAGCCCAGTCTGATTGGGAGATTCACCTTTCCGTACACTATTCTTGTTGACCCGTCGAAGGCTCTTACCACAACATCGCTTGGTTGTAACACAATTCCTTCAAAGTCAAGCTTTTCTAGTACTGTTTTTGGTAATACGTTCAAAGAAGAACCGTTATCTACCAGCACATGAGATAGAGTGGTGCCATTACATTCAATGAAGATATGTAGGGCTTTATTGTGATTCTTTCCAGCAGGGGTTAGATCAACATCAGAGAAACCGAGACCATTATTCACTGTTAGACTGGCAACACAATTTTCAAATTGATCGATTGAAATCTCTTGTGGTACATGTGCAGCTTTCAGGAACTTCATCAGGGCTTTGGCATGAGCTTCTGAATACTTTAGCAGAGATAGCATTGAGATTTTTGAAGCAGTGTGCCCCAGTTGTTCGACAATATTGTAATCACTCTTGCAGATGATTTTCAATATTTCTTCCATTTCTTGCTTTGATGGATCCTCAATAGTGACTTCCACCGGTATTTGAACTGGTTCAACTTGTGGCTCTTTGCCTCGAGCGTTGATATCTTGATTAGGAACTGGGACCTGGACTGGATTAGTAGCAACATTTGGAGAAATTTCTGGTGAAAAGATCCTTCCACTTCTCGTAATCTTACTGGTATCCACAATATTATCAACAGTTGGAGTAGTAAAATTCGTGGCCTCTTCGGTCAAGGTATCCTGTTTAACTCCATGGACATAAACATTAGTGTCATAACTCCACGGGACAGCTTTGTCTGAGGAGTATGGAAATGGAGTCGGACTGGTAATGATTACCGATGCCACTTTGGGTGTAGCAGAAATTTTGAAAAGAGCTTTGGTAGGGATTTTCAATGGTATGTTAGAAACCACTGAAACGTCCTCTATTCTCATCCCGTTTGCAAAGACTTCACATAAAACGTCCATGGAAGGGAGCCTCTCAAACATAATGATACGGCGATCCATCCATTTTTGAATTCCCATTTTCAAATTCTCACAACCATTGGGTAGGTGTGTGCAATAAAAGCAATCAGGGTCACAACCTGGAAAGTAACCATCTTGGATTAGCTTTCCTTTGACTTCAAGGAGCGGAGTTGACAATTCCCTCACATCATAGATGTAAACAGTGTCTATGATAGCACTGACGGTCTTGTCGTGCTTCGGCAGAGGTGCCGTGATGACATTTGGAGTCTCTGGAGGATCGAACTCAATTTCCCCAGCATCTATCATGTCTTGTATTTTATTTTTCAAGGCCCAACAGTGATCTGTGTCATGTCCTGGACAGTTAGAGTAATACGCACATGTTGCATCGGGGCGATAACTCGGAGAGGAAGTGTTGACATTCTTTGGAGGGTCTTTCAATGTGATCAGATATGCTTTTAACAAATGTTGCAATGCTTGAGAGACTGGCATATTGATTCTGGTGAAATTTCTTCTTGGTGCATCTGGTCGACGCGTATATTTTGGTGGTTGATCTTTTTGAGGTGCAGATGTGGAGATCAGAACTGCCCCTACAGATTGGTGATGCTCATTTTTGTGACCTTTCAGACTGTGCAGTGTGTTGACCTCATTCCTCCCACCGATGGGCCTTTTTGTAGAACCAGAGGAAGAGCCTATTTGAATTTTTCCATTTTGAATGCCGCTTTCGACACGCTCTCCAGTCAATATCAGGTCAGTGAAACCTGATGATGAGCTTCCCAGCAAATGGCTATAGAAAGGGCCAGTTAAAGTGCCCATGAACATGTCGACCAGCTCGCGATCAGATAAGGGTGGTTGAACCCTTCCAGCCAGATCTCTCCACTTTTGTGCATATCCTTTGAAACTTTCTTTCGGTGCCATGGACATGCCCCTTAGTTGAGTACGGGTTGGTGCAAGGTCAGCATTGTATTGATACTGTTTGTAAAAAGCAGCAGCTAAATCTTCCCAGGTATGAACTTTTGTACTTTCCAGTTGGTAGTACCACTCGAGTTGTGTACCCGCCAGACTTTCTTGGAAGAAGTGAATCCACAATTTGTTATCTGCTGTATGAGGTTGTATCTTCCTTACATAGGACCTCAGATGTAGTTTTGGACAGGAAACTCCATCATACTTTGCAAAGACAGGAACTTTGAACTTTGGAGGGATAACAACATCTGAGACGAGTCCCAGATCATCGAAATCTAAACCAGGTATTTTTTGTATCTCCATAGCTTTCATGCGTTCTTCCAACTGCTGGTATTTGTCATCATCCTGTTCGTCTCCATAATGATAATCTTCTTCATTAGAAGAGAGAGAGGGTTTGGCAAAACCCTGGTTGTTGTGATTGTCTCCTTGTTCACCATCACCGACTATTTCAGGGATTGGTGGTTTTTTGGGCTTTTTTTTCTTCTTGGTCATCAGGGCTTTCAGTTCTTGTGGCCCCTTTGCTAATTCCAGAATTGCTACCTGAACTTGGGCGTTATGTGCTTCGAGATTCTTAATGCTTGTTTCAGATTCCATCTCTTATAACTGAAATAAACAGCGAGGAGATGAGAAATCCGTCATGTGAACCTGTTATGCAATGTTTATGAATGAAATGTATATGCAATGTTTATGAATGGAATGTATATGCAATGTTTATGAATGAAATGTATGTGCAATGTTTTCAAGGATCTTAGAGTTTAGATTTGTTAAAACAAAAGAAAAACAAACATTTGTTAGTCAAACAATTTTTTTCTTTTTTTTTTTTTTGCCTCATTCGGGATTACAAAACAAAAATAAAGAAAATGAAGGATCCCTCAGGTCTCCCATGGACGCTTTCTCTTTGCACCCAGGAATGTGTTGATCTGCTGTTCTTCTTGGAGTTGTCCGGTGAGCTCCAATACTTTCCTCTCATAGTCTTGACAGTGTGCTTTGAAGGTGTCTCTTTCCTCTTTTAGTTGAACCCAAGATTTCTGCAACTCTTCCAGGTCAGTTGGCATATCCGGATGTAGGATAACTCGAGGTTCGTCTCCTTCGACTTCTGGCTCGATAGTCACAGGTAGAATAGCGGGATATGGCATGATGAGCTTCTAAGCATGAGTACGCACCCATCTGAGGTAAGGTTCCATAGGAATAGAATTCCATTGCCCCAAATTTTTGCTTTCTATTCTATAGACACTGCCCCACGCATGTATGAACCTTCGTCGGTGTCTATGTGAATCATCCTCGTAATCAAACACAATGCCACGGATAATCATGTCGTGAGGACCGTTTCTCCGTGCATATCCGAATTGGCGTAAAGCTAAAGAGGGGTTGTAGGTGATGCCTCCCCTGATGCCAAGTAGTGGCACATTAGGGTACTCTCCACAATGGTCAATGATAGTAATGTCTCTCTGAAAGAAGTTGTTCCACCGGATATCTGAATGAGACAAAGACATAATCCTGCGAGACCATTGCATCCTTTGTTCATTTCTCAACACTGATCGGGGAAGGTGTAATGTAAACCATCTAGCCAGTAGTGGTACACAGCACATAAGAGTTCCTCGTTTCTTCATGGTACGAGTGTGTAGAGAATGTTTAATGTCTCCCAGCAAGGTCGGTACCGGGTTACGGGTTAAGAAAAGGTTGATAATGTGCACACTTATGAACTGGTCGGGATTAGGGAATAAAACCAACCCATAAATCAAAAGAGCCACAACTTCCTCAAAAGCTGGGTAACTTTTGTTTTTTAGTAGTAATCGAGCCTTTTCCATTAAGAACTTAGCAAGCAAACCCTCGATTCCACTCTTTGTTTCCCAATTGGACTCGATTTCTGACTTTCGCAAATGTAAGGCAGCAGCAATGATTTCAGGTTTTGGAATCCTTTCTAAACCAGTGAAAGGTAATTGATCTCGAACAGGTAATCCAATTAGTTCAGAAAACTCTTCCAAGGTGGGTACTAACTGGTAATCAGGAAAGGTAAAGCAATGATGTTCGGGATCAAAGAACTGGAACAGGACCCGTATCATGTCTTCTTCAAATTTTGAGGTAACCAAATGGAGTAGGTGACCGTGCTTTTCGGTGAATTGAGCATTCCTGGGAAACTCCGATATTAAGTCTTTTAGTTCAGATGGTACCGTTGAGATGTTGATTCGGATATAATCTCTGGTGGCGGGAGCCATTACCTGCAATAACAAAACAAAGGTAAACTCTTTGATCCTTGAAATGATTAGTGAGAAAATGATATGCTTATGATGCTTATGATGTTATGATGTCAAACATGTGGCACACACAAACAAATCAAACAATAGCCTTAGGTTTAAAGGCTTGCATGAAGTTCATAGGTGATACCCTCCCCACTGAAGTTGAGTTGGTTAAAACCTGTCCTAGAATAGTATTCGGGTTCTATGATCCTTGGAGACAACATCTCAATACGGCGCTCGGACGGCCGATCAAAAATATTCCTTGAGGATAACTAACTTCGATCAATTTCAAAGCTAGCCACTTAATAGGCCACAAGTCAAGTTCAACTAAAAGGTTCTAAGACAAATTAGTGTGTAATGACATTTTGGAAGCCTAATATACTCCTTGATCGTTTTCAAGGGACATCAGTATAAACCAAAGTATCGCACTAACGGTGACTACCAGATCAACCATATCGGTACTGTGGTGGTCGTTTTCTTTACCTCCCCGTTTAACTTGGGAGGACGGCACGCTAAACCCTTCACGCGAAATTTGGAAGGAGAATGCGCCCGTGGTGGGATGAATTTTATTTCAGTTCTTCCTACGATATCACACGAACTTTCTTATTGGTCCTACGAGTAGGAAAGGGGAAAAAAGATCTCAACTAAACCCTAGGAGTTTGCTAAGTGTGGGGATTTCACCTAGACTAGAAATTCTGGAGTCCGGGGGGTCGGTTATACATAGGGAAGTGTTTAAACACCCTACATATCTGTAGTACTCTACAGGAACCTTCTCTGTGTCATTTGTGATTGTGTTTGCTGCTAATGATTGGGAAAGTTTCTCCTTTGTGTTAGGAGAAGGAATTGAATTGATTAAAGAAAGACAGACAGGCAGACAGACTAACTATTTTTGGTATTTTATTAGCTCGCTGAGATTCCTTGTGAACCTCATGCCTACATATCCCTAGCGGAAGTCAGAGCTTAATGTAGTTCGGGGAACTAACTAGGGAAATTACTTGTTTTTGGTGCCTTGCTTAAAGCTCAAGGTTGAAGCTTGGAATTAAATCTCTGTTTACAGTAAAGAGACATGAAATCATCTTTACAGAGAGGTATTTGTACTATTCTACCACAAACATTTAAAGGAGTGACAGAATAACTGGATTCATTTCATTCAAGAGGGGGACCTTACTTGTGTATGTGCAAGTATACCAGTCAAATGCCTCTTAAATGAAAGAAAGATGCTCATCCAAATTAGGGAAAGTTACCACATGTCTGGGTTTTACTGCCAGCTCATGCCTTTCAAAATCCTAAATGGGAGACTTGATTAAAATTGAAATTGAAATGGAAATGTTTGTTTGTTTGAATGTGGTAGAGTAGTAAAAATATCTCTCTATAGAGATAAGCTATGTCTATCTACTGTATAAAAGATTTGACTTTAACTGGCTTGTATGAGGCCCAAGCTTGAGGCTTTTTGATTGATTAATTAATTATTATTGACTCTGGGAGATGACTCCACTGGGGATTAATTACAGGGTATTTTTGTGTTCTGTACAAAGCCCAGAATTGGGGCTGACTCTACTTAGGGAGACTCTATTTATGTGCCTTGTACAAAGCCCAAGGTTGTGGCTAACTGTTGAGGATAATTGAATGAATGACTCTATTTTATGTGCCTTGTACAAAGCCCAAGGTTGTGGCTGACTCTAGCTAGGGAAAACATTATTTTCTGCCTTGTACAAAGCCCAAGGTTGTGGCAGACTCTTAAATAAACTGAGTATGGATGACTCTATGGGGAAAAGATCCTAGGAATTAGGAATCTTTGACACATGAAAATATGGTTTATCTGCCTTGTACAAAGCCCAAGGTTGTGGCTACTGAGTGATGAAGAACTCACTGGGGAGACTCTATTATCTGCCTTGTACAATGCCCAAGGTTGAGGCTGACTCTTGACAGGGGAGTTTTATTGTTTGGGTGCCTTGTATGAAGCCCAAGGTTGAGGCTAACTGTTTTTGTTGGTTTTGACTCTACTGAGGAGATTTTATTTATTAAAAGACTGTTTTTCTTTGGAAGCTAACCCTTTCCAGGGATTTTGACTCAGCTGGAGAAATTATTTGGTAAAAGACTGACTTTATCATGTTTTTTGGAGGCTGACCCTTTCCAGGGGTTTTGACTCTTTTGGGGAAATTATCTCCTAAGAGAAATGAATCTTTATTTTTTTGACATTTTATTAATTGACTTTGGAGGCTAACCCTTTCCAGGGATTTTATTAAAAATGAAAGAATGTGTGGAAGCTAACCCTTTCCAGGGATTTTATGATTGAAAAATGGATGGCAGAAAGATTATCTAATGGAGACTTCTTGTTTAAAGCCCAAGATGAAGGCTGACACATGCTGAGGAGAAAATAAACATAGATCCTAGACTCCGCTAAGGAAGATTGATGAAGATAAGGGTGACAGAGACTGTCCATGTCTCTCATTCCAAAAGGTGTACTCAATGTGAAATTGAGACAAACTTAGCTTGTTTAAAGTCTGGTTTAAATTGGAAGAAACTCACCAGGGTAGGCTAAAAGGTGACTAAAGACCTGTTCCTATGTTTATAAGAAACCTGATGGGTCCTTGTATACAAGCTCAAGAGGAAGCTGGAAATGCTTTTAAGAAGCCTGTGGGTCCTTGTACAAAGCCCAAGAGGAGGCTAATCGAGGGTCCTTGTTATAGCACAAGAGAAAGCTATGTAGTTTTGAACTTATTTTGGCTCTAAGCAAATGGGTAAGAGGTTTCACCGGGAATAATTCCTCTTTGGGTGGATGTGTCCTATATTTTGGATTCTAAGGTTTTTGCCAAGATGTTTCACCGGGAATAATTCATCTTGGTGGTTTGAACTACAGATCTCTAATTAGGAAAGAGCCTTCACCGGGAAGACATTCTCAATCCTAGGCCATATTCCTATAATATATATATAGTTTAACTGTCCTAGGGTTTATACTCAAACGTAGTTCTAAACTAATATATATGCACAGTTTATATTTGACAGTAATTTAAATAAAGACTGTAAATTGAAAGCTTGTAAAGCCTAACCTGGATGGAGTGGAGGCCTTTGAAGAAGTATGTACAGAGCCTCAACAGTATTTTTGTTGTTTTGTTGATAATAGTTGAATATTTATGATAAACAGTTAATGGTTTTTGAAAACAGAAGAAGTGAAGATGGACAAAGGTCACATAGGTATCTGAAGAGTTTCACCGGGAATAATGCCCTTCAAATACCAGAAGAATGTTTTGAAAACAGAAAGAAGATTTTGAAAATACAGTTTTGAAAACAAGCTAAGAAGAGAAGGTTTTTGGGACTTACACTCTATTATAGGCCCAGTACTTTACAGTACTGGTGTGAAAGCAATTTGAAAAATGATTTGGAATGATGCAAGGTTTTGTTGTTTGAAAACCTTAATCATCCGTTTAATCAGAGATTGAAAACAGTTTTGAATATTGACAAAAGTCAACTTAATTAAGGCAAAGATGAAATCTATACCCAATTAAGACCTAAATAATTAGGGTTTTATCATAAAATTATTCACAAAGTAATTAGGTTAAAACAAAATTAAAATATATATATTTTAAAGTATTTAAGAAAACATTTAAAACATACTATTTTAAACCTAATTAAAATACATGAAATAAATAATATTTTTATGATTTTTTTGATTATTCATAAAGTAAGTATATTAAATAGCAAGTGTGTGAAAAATGAAGTGAAAATGATTTGATTTGATAAGTTTATTAATTGTGTGAAGTTTGTATAAAAAAAAGATAAAAATGGATGCTAAAAAATTGGTTTGGCCCTAGAGAGGTTCGAACCCACGCCCTTCATGATCACATTTCAAAACTTAACCAACTGAGCTGCGCGCGCAGCTTGTTAACTATATACACTCAATATATTATATTTTCAGATAAGCCAGGAAATTCAAATTTTACGCGCGCCATGTTCATCTTCTTCCTCGAGCTTCAGATTTTCAAATTCCTAACTCTCTGGTTTCTCAACTAAATGGCATGATGTAAACATCAATCTCACTCGTTTTTGGACAAGGGACATGATTATGGGCTCAGAATTCATTTATTCTAAGTGTAACTAACGAATTTCATTATGAACACGAAGAACACATAAACTCTAATTTTAAAATTAAATGATGCACAAGATGAATAAATGAATGATGATAGAGGGTTTTCAATCCTCTGATGATGCTGAACAAGATAGAATCTAGCTTTACCACAAAGAGTGCTTAAATTAAAGAGGTGGAGTTCAGAAACTTACCTCTGATAATGGAGGTCGTGAGGATGATGGAGAGCACCTGGGCTTGAATGAATGATCTCAATAGCTTCCCTGAGACTCAATGATGCTAACTGAATGCTTATTGCAGCCTGAATCCTTCTGAATTGTTCTATGGACCTCCCTCGATTTCAGCTTCAAGTGAACATGGAGGGTGTTGATTCTTGAGTTACAGATGAGCTGCAGCCATCTGGTTAGCTTCACTATGACCTGAGGAGTGTGCCTGGATGATTGGCTTGGCTCGGAACCTCCTGAATTACTCCATGGACCTCCAACTGCAAATGCTCCAAAGTGAGAGCAACAATGGTGTTCCTCCACTTACAGAAGTGATCCAGGTGCTTGGATCACCTCAAATGACCTCCCTTGAGATGTTAGAATGTTCACTTCCCAAAGATGAGCTCTGGTTTGAAGAAATCGATTCTTCTTGCCAAAGAACTTTGAAAAACAATGAACATGAGAAGAGAAAGAGAAAGCAAGGAATATGGTTGCTTTGGTGTCATTTGTATGAAGGATAGCACTTCTATTTATAGGCAAAGAAAAGGGTATGTTAGGCATTATGTAACTTTGTAGCCAAGTTTGTGATTCTTGTAAGAAAGGAATATCCACTATGACATAAGAAAAAGATTCCTATATGACATAAGCCATGTGAATATATTTTCATGTCATTTTATGATATCTCTAAGTTGTAGAAGTTTATGACATAAAAATCTTTCTTTGACTTTCTTTGACTTTTGACTTTTGACTTTTCCTTTTTCCCCTTTTTTTCGAAAAATATGGCCTCCATGTGGGCTTTTGGGCTTTTTGAATTATTTATTTGACTTTTGCTAATTCCACCCTTTTTGTTTCTTTTTCATGTGAATGAGTATTCTTGAAGAGAAAGCATGAAGAAACTTGAACTTGAAGAATGTAAACTTGAAGATTGAAGAATTCAAGAAAGCATTGGAGACTTTTCTTTCCTTTTGTTCTTGTAATTCCAATAGAACTTCAACTTTAGAAGTTGCATGAACTTGAACTTTGTATGAATGGAAACTTTGGAATAATGTAATCCTTGAGTTTTTTTTTTGGATAAAGTCCACTTGTAGTTCATTTGAAATTTAGAACTTGCTCCATGTTAAAAGAATTCCATTTGTAATGCTTAAACTTCTTTTGGAATCTTGAATGAAAGTTGCTATTCAAACATGAAGTTTGAATATTCTTGAGTGAAATTGTTATTCAAGCATGAAGCTTTGAATATTCTTGAATGAATTTGAATTTAGAAATCCAATCCCTTTTGAATAGAAAATGATAAGAAATCCTTTGAATTTTAGGCCTTGAAACATGTTCTTTGCCATTGTGGATCTTTGAAATGATATTGAATTAAAATCCTTGGATCCATGGTCATGAACCATACTTGAAACAATTCTTTCAAAATGGATTAAAAATATTTCTTGCAATTTTGATGAAAATCCCATGAACGACCAAATAATTCACATGAGCCAAATTTCTTATCATGATGAATCCATAGATCAAGAGTTGCAAAATAAATTCCAAACACAACTCTTGAATCACACAAAATGGCAATGGCGCCTTAAAAATGAAATCCTTCATGAACATGAATTATCTTGCAAAGAATGACTGAATAAATGCAGTCTCGATCATGGCTTCCAAACCGATCAAGAAACATTTTTGAATTTGACGTCAATGATGTGACATCTCAGGGGGGGTCAAAATTAGGGTATGACAGATGCCCCTATTTAAGTTTCTTTTATCTGGAGGGAGAGAGATTGAGATCTCGATCTCTCCTGCGTAAAAGAGACTTAAATATCAAAGAATGCCCGAATTTTGGGCGCTCCTGAGATGATAAAATCTTTGCATGATTTGATCCCGTTGTCGCACTTGGCGGGGATGAGGAGACAAACTCCTGCAGAAATACTTGATGTGGATTCTGGTGAATGGATGGCAATGTAGGATGCGCAATCCATCTTCTTTAACTAAGTGTTGATACTTAGAAAAAGGTAAACAACCTCCCCTTGTTTCGGATGTCCATATCTCGAAACTGGTCTTAGTTGTGTTTGGACAATATCTCAGATAAAGAGAAAATTTCCAACGGTCTGTTTCCTCATCAAACTTCTTACCAGCACTTGGAGGTAAGATACCATTTGATGGTAAATAGAAACTTCAAAGGTTTGTTTTCTCATCAAACTTCTCATCAGCACTTGGAGATGAGATACCATTTGATGGTAATAAAGAAACTTCAAAGGTTTGTTTCCTCATCAAACTTCTCACCAGCACTTGGAGGTAAGATACCATTTGATGGTAATAAAGAAACTTCAGAGGGTTGTTTCCTCATCAAACTTCTCATCAGCACTTGGAGGTAAGATACCATTTGATGGTAATAAAGAAACTTCAGAGGGTTGTTTCCTCATCAAACTTCTCATCAGCACTTGGAGATGAGATACCATTTGACGGTAATAAAGAAACTTCAAGGTTTGTTTCCTCATCAAACTTCTCACCAGCACTTGGAGGTAAGATACCATTTGATGGTAATAAAGAAACTTCAGAGGGTTGTTTCCTCATCAAACTTCTCATCAGCACTTGGAGATGAGATACCATTTGATGGTAATAAAGAAACTTCAAAGGTTTGTTTCCTCATCAAACTTCTCATCAGCACTTGGAGATGAGATACCATTTGATGGTAATAAAGAAACTTCAAAGGTTTGTTTCCTCATCAAACTTCTCACCAGCACTTGGAGGTAAGATACCATTTGATGGTAATAAAGAAACTTCAGAGGGTTGTTTCCTCATCAAACTTCTCATCAGCACTTGGAGATGAGATACCATTTGACGGTAATAAAGAAACTTCAAGGTTTGTTTCCTCATCAAACTTCTCATCAGCACTTGGAGATGAGATACCATTTGACGGTAATAAAGAAACTTCACCATCTTCCCTTTTGACCTGGCATCTTTGAAAGATTGTCATATGGGCCCGCGCTCTTTTGAAGGGCTAATGACTTTGTTTGAAGGCGGACGAACTGTTTTCGGGGTGGAAACTGCCATTCGTCGACTGGTGCCTGGGGAATCAACAAACTGTTTTCCTAAGGGGAAAACTACCATTTATCGACTCTGTGGGAACTAAACATCCCTGAAACAGACAAACTGTTTGAAGAAACTGCCATTTGTCGATCTCTTGAATATTTAACAGACAAACTGTCTTTCCTTGGGGAAAGACTACCATTTGTTGACTCCGCTGGGGATCATGAACTATCTTCTGGATGAAGACTACCATTCACTGATTCTGCTGGGGAATCATTTGTCGATCTGCTGGGAGATTCTGAATTATTTTCTTTGACGAAAAAGTGGCATCTCTCGACCTTGCTGGGGAAATACCAAACCTCTAGGGAATTCCAAAATGCGAAGCAGACTATCTTATCTGAAGAAGACTGTTGAATGTCGCTCTGCAGGAGAATCTCGGCTGAGGAATTCCAAAAGTGAACAAACTATCTCTTTGAGAGAGACTACCATTTATTGACTTGCTTGGGGAGATCCTTGTGTATGAACTGTTGTCTCGAAGGAAAAAGTTTCCCCGGAACTTACAGGGGAAACTCGAGTTCATGCCTCAATGACTTAGGCATTCACAGGATCAAAGCCTGATTCGGCTATGCAATTATGATGTAATGTATGCATGAATATTATGACAATGATAAAATGTAAAGTGAATGTGAATAGAATTGTCGCAGATGTAAAATCCTATGATACGACTTGAATTCTTGTTGATCAGAAGATGTCCTCTTCTTGTAGTTCGAACTCTGTTGGGAATACCTGGTTATCAGTTGTCCGCTGTCCGAAATGAGTAATATGAATTGAAGTAAAGATCCGTCATCGGGAGATGTTCGCAAAGCGACCTCATGGGGAAATCTTGGTTCCCGGAGTCTCAACCGTTCTCGGAGCAACTGTTTGCATTCTTCCTATTGTTTGTAAACCTTAGAAAGAAATTTCACCTTTATTTTTGCAAGTAAATTCATTTTTATTTTATGAAAACATTTGTTTCAAGAAAATGACTGTTTAAACTTAAAATGCATTTCAAGAAACTGAATAAGACTCGATTTGCAAAGAAAAAGCACAAGGCTCAAATTATTATATATGGAATGGTAATCAGCCAAATGCTTGATTCCATGGAGTATTTACAAAGTTGGAAATTGGTAATTTTCGGGAAAAGGGCTACGATGAAACGTGACGACCGTTATCTCTCCCTTCTACTCCGAGTTGCGCTGTATTCGTGCTTCGTAGAAGATGACCTACTGCTGATGAATACTCCACTATGGATTTTGAATGATCAAGTTTGTCCTGAACACAGTTACTTGCCATATATCCCTAACTTTTGCGTAAACTACCCCTTTCGGGTTTTAAGTCTACCGGGATTGATTATTTATTTTTTTATGTCTCTAACTTTTGCCTGAATCGCCCTTTCGGGTTTTCGATTCACCGAGACGCTCTTTTTTGCCTAAGTCGCTCTTTGCGAGTTTTCAACTTAGCGAGCTGTTTTTTTTTTTAATTATTTAGGCGAAGTATTTCTTGACTGCGTCGACGTTCACAGGACGGGTGAATTCTTCTCCATCCATAGTCGTGAGTATTAAGGCTCCTCCTGAGAAAGCTCTCTTGACCACGTAGGGGCCGTCATAATTGGGAGTCCATTTCCCTCTCGAATCTGTGAGAAAAGATTGAATCTTTTTGAGTACAAGGTCGCCTTCTTTGATTGTGCGAGGTCGAACCTTTTTGTCGAAAGCTTTCTTCATTCTTTGTTGATATAGCTGTCCGTGGCATAAAGCTGTCAGGCGCTTTTCTTCGATTAAGTTCAATTCATCGAATCTGTTTTGACACCACTCGGCTTCTGTTAATTTTGCCTCCATCAAAACTCTTATTGATGGAATCTCAACCTCTATTGGTAGGACTGCCTCCATGCCATATACAAGGGAGAAAGGAGTTGCTCCAGTCGAAGTACGTACTGATGTACGGTAACCATGAAGAGCATACGGGAGCATTTCATGCCAATCTTTGTAAGTGATGACCATCTTCTGAATGATTTTCTTGATGTTTTTGTTAGCTGCTTCTACAGCTCCATTCATCTTTGGTCTGTAAGGAGATGAGTTGTGATGTTCGATCTTGAATTCTTCACAAAGCTCCTTCATCATTTTGTTATTCAAATTTGACCCATTGTCAGTGATTATCTTGCTAGGAATGCCATAGCGACAGATGATGTGATTCTTGATAAACCTGACGACAACTTGTCTTGTAACGTTTGCATATGAAGCTGCTTCAACCCATTTGGTGAAATAGTCTATGGCTCTTTGATATGTTGCCCCTGCGTTCTTTAGTCCAAAAGGCATAACACGGTAGCAGAACATGCCCCAGGGGGGTGATGAAAGCTGTTTTCTCCATGTCTTCAGGTGCCATTTTGATTTGGTTGTATCCTGAAAATCCGTCCATGAATGAGAACACTTTGGATTTTGCTGTACTGCCTACCAACATATCAATATGTGGTAAAGGAAAATCATCCTTAGGGCTAGCTTTGTTCAAATCTCTGTAGTCGACGCACATGCGGACTTTTCCGTCTTTCTTAGGAACGGGAACAATGTTAGCTAACCACTGAGGGTATTCTGAAGTGACGAGGAAACCTGCGTTGATCTGCTTTTGAACTTCCTCTTTGATTTTCATGGCCATCTCCGGATGAGTTCTTCTTAATTTTTGCTTGACCGGAGGGCATTATGCTTTTAACGGCAAGTGATGCTCCACTATACTGGTATCCAACCCTGGCATATCCTGATAAGACCAAGCGAAGACATCTGAGAATTCTTTGAGCAGCTGTATCAAACTCTCTCTGATCTCTGAACTGAGCGAAGCTCCAATCTTAACCTCTTTTCTGTTTCCATCGGAACCAAGGTTAATGATCTCTAGGGGCTCATTGTATGGCTGAATGGCCTCTTCCTTTTGTTGAAGTAATCGTGAAATTTCCTTTGATATTTCTTCGTCTTCTTCTTCCTCTGCCTCGAATACAAGAAACTCAAAGCTTGGAGAAGTCATACGGTCGCACGTTTCAACGGGGTATTTTATGATTAATCTGCATATGTGTGATAAGTTTTATTTTAGACAACGAGGGAAGACTCGGTGTATGCAGTTAATGATATTTTTGATGTTTTTTAAGGGTGTTTTTTAGGATTACCAATTTCCGAAAAAAGAAAAGGGAAAACTAAACGAAGGAACAGAATGACATTTTTATTTATTGACAGTCACTTCTTGAAACAAAGACCCTATAAAACAAAACTCTATTGCTTTGGGCGAAGCAAAGAGGGACATTTTCCTAAGAAATAGTAAAATGCAAAGCCCTATGAAACATCTCTTCACCCTGGGCTATGGTGAGAGGACAAAATAACGGTGAAAGTTCCTACTTAGGAGTGCGAACAACAGTTGAAACTTCAACAGCTGTCCAGTAGTGGCGAACCCCATTGTGCACTAAGTAATCTGGAACCTTAGGCTTAAGCTGGCCTGTGGTAGGTCTTGATTTACCAACCACTGTCTTTGCAACACTCAGACGATCTTCTTCTACTTCAGCAGACTGAGCGGTGTGAGCATACCCATTTCCAAGTGGAGTATGTCGAACTTTCTTTTGAGGAAACTTCCAATCTTCTGAATGGAGAGACTCGTTGTCGGAGACACTTTCGAGATCGTCCTCTTCTGTATTTTGGTCTTGCTCTTCTCCCAAGATGGCATTGACTAGATATGTGAACTCTAGATCCGTAGCCTCGGAAGGTGACTTGGGGATATAATCCTCAATGATGATTTCACCAGTAGATGATGATGAATAGCAAGGGTTATACATCTCTTTTGGCTGAGAGAGGTACTCATAATCAATGTTCCATCCAGTTGGAACAATGTCTTCAAGAGAGATTCTTGAACTTTCAGGAGCGGAGTATTTCACCATGTAGTCGAATTTTCCGTTTGGTTCTTCTAATGTATCCCAAGTCTCTTCGGGGATAGGAGGAACTTCTTCTGATGAACCATGATTTCTGGTGGTGAAGCTGTCAGTAACTTCATCACTGCTTGGTTGAGTCTTACTTTCAGATCCTCTAGTTGGATAACAGCAAGGTGAATCAGACTCTGGTAGGGAGATATATCCTGCTCTGTTAAGATAGGATAACCATTCCTCTTCATCGGTGTTTTCCGTACCGATGGTATTGACTGTTTGTTGAACAGGTTGAAGAAAACCTCCACTGCAGAAAGTTTCTTGAATTGGGAGAACTACCTCAATTCCTGGAATAGCTTTTGATGATGTTGGAAAGAATCCAATTCCTGTTCTGTTCTTGTTGTTGGTAGGAATATTAATGTGCCCCCAACCACTGGTAGTGCCATCCTTTACAACTTGGATTGCATCTTTGTATGAAGAGATAGACGCTGCTTTCTCCTTTCCTTTGTCTAAGGAAAGTGCTTGGAATTTAGTTCCAACAACTTCTTTTGGTTCTATGTCGGAGAATGATGATAGGTTGCTGACGATCAGAGCTCGTTCTCCACATACGGTTACCAATTTGTCATTTCTTATGAACTTCAGTTTCTGATGAAGTGTTGAAGTAATTGCCCCAGCCTTATGAATCCATGGGCGACCTAGCAAACAACTGTATTGTGCTGGAATGTCCATAACCTGGAAAGTGATTTTGAACGTCTGAGGTCCAATAGTTATGGGAAGATCTACTTCTCCGAAAACTGACTTTCTTGATCCATCAAATGCTTTGACGATGACATGACTTTTTCTTAGAGGGTAATCTTCGAAAGATAATCTTGATAATGTTGATTTAGGCATGACGTTGAGCGAGGATCCATTGTCTATTAGGACTCCTGTGAGTGTATCACCCATGCAGCCAACTGAGATGTGAAGTGGAAGATTGTGGTCTACTCCTTCTTCAGGAAGATCTTCGTCACAGAAACTCAGATTAGTTCCGGCGGAGATGTTGGCAACGATGTTGTTGAATTGTCCTACAGTAACACTTGGTTCTACAAAAGCTTGTTCCAAAACTTTCTGTAGAGCTTCCCTATGAGCCTCAGAACTCAATAGTAGGGAGAGAACAGATATCCTAGACGGAGTATGTAGTAATTGATCTACAATGTTGTATTCACTCCTCTGGATTAACTTCAAGATCTCATCATTTTCTTTCGCTTGAACAGCATTGGTCGGATGATTGTCTTGCCTATGTGGTACTTCCTCCGAAGGTTTCTCCACATTTTCTGTTGTTCTGTTGAAGACTCGTCCACTTCTGGTGACTCGACTAACATCAGCAATGTTGACAACAGACGGTAATGGTATTTCCTTACCATTTTCAATGAATGTAGCGTTGTACTTGTATGGTATAGCCTTGCTAGACTCATACGGCACAGGACCTGGTAAGTAGATGACTAGTGGTGCAACTGCTGTCTTCCTGCTATCATACTTGACTTGCATTGGTTCAACTTGATTAATTTGAGGAGATACGGTGAAGACTTCATCATCTTCTCTGTTGGCAAGAACAGTAATGGTATTGTCATCCATCAGCTTTTGAATGTCGTTGCGAACACGCAAACATCCTCGTGAATTTCTTCGACAGATTTCGCATCTACTGTAAGCGTGGAAATCTGTTCCAAAGTAGGCAAGTCCATTTAAAGTTTTGTGGAACCTGACTACCGATCCTTCAAGGTCTTCAACTTTGTAGATTTTGTATTCTCTTGGACATCCTTGAACCATGTTGATGTCATGCTCAGTTCTGACTCGGATATGTTGAATCCATCCTAAGTCCATTTGTTCTTGTAATGCAGCTTGAACTACGGCACATCCTTGATTATTCTTTGGACAAATTTCACATGTGAAGTAGTTGTGAGGTGGTACATGACCGTACCCAGCTTGTCTAGCGTGCATCCTGACAAGATTTTCCCCTATCTGACGAATGTCGTAGATTTGAATGACATTGGGGTGTTGATCTATCAGATTTACTGAAGCTTCTTTATGCTGCGGCAAAGGATTTGCTTGGACGTTTGGATTAGTATCTTTGAAGGATAGCATTCCGCTCTTCACTAATCGTTGGACGTCAATCTTGAAAGGGAAACAGTTCTCAATATTGTGACCTGGTGCCCCCTGATGATAGGGACAAGATTGGTCAGCCTTATACCATGGTGAGGAACGGTTTGTAGGATTTGGAGGACTCCTTGTCTGAATGAGTCCTTTTGCCAGTAATGTTGGAAACAATTCTGCATACGGCATCGGTACGGGGTCAAAGGCAGGATACCTTGGAGCCCGATTGTTGTAATTTGGAGGTCGAACCTGCTGCTGAGGTTGCTGCGACCTTTGTTGAATTTGTTGTTGTGAAACCTGAGGTTGATAAGCTGGCGCTGAGTTAACAATCGGAGTTATTGCTGCAACTTGAGGTTGGAATTTCTTCTTGATTTTGTGCAAGACATTGCTGACATCTTGATCCTTTTTCTTCTGGAAAGAACTTCCATACTTCCTCGGACCAACAGAAGATTCTGGTTCTTTGTTCAAGCGTCCTTCTCGAACTGCTTTTTCTAAACGCACACCCATGTTTACCATCTCAGTAAAATCACTTGGTGCACTTGCAACCATTCGTCCGTAGTAAAACGGACTCAAAGTTTTGAGATAGATTTTTGTCATTTCTTTCTCTTCAAGTGGTGGACAAATTTGAGCAGCAACTTCACGCCATCTTTGAGCGTATTCCTTGAAGCTTTCTCTATCCTTTTGAGTCATGGCCCGGAGTTGATCTCTGTCGGGAGCCATATCCAGATTGTACTTATACTGTTTGACGAAGGCCTCTCCGAGGTCTCGAAAAGTACGAATCTCTGAACTGTCCAAGTTCATGTACCATTTGAGTGCAGCACCAGTCAGGCTGTCTTGAAAATAATGAATGAGCAATTGTTGATTATCAGTCTGAGTTGACATTCTTCGAGCGTACATCACAAGATGACTTTGTGGGCATGAATTCCCTTTGTACTTCTCGAATTCTGGTACTTTGAATTTGTGAGGAATCTTAACATTTGGAACCAGACAGAGGTCTGCAGCATTCTTTCCAAATAGATCTTGTCCTCGGAGAGTCTTGAGTTCCTTCTGCATTTGCAGAAACTGTTCTTGGAACTCGTCCAATCTTTCATACACGCCAGCATCCTCACTTGGAGCGTGATGATATACTTGTCCGCCTTGCGGGGGAAAAGTATGCATAATGGGCTGTGGAGAAGCCATGACAGCAGATCTTGGAATCTCAGCATTCTGTTGTGCGAAACCCATTGCCGTTGCTCTTGGAACTTCAATTTCCAGAGGTTTGTAACCCTCCGGTGGACGCATATCCATGGTGACTTTTGGAGCTTCAGAAGCTGGAGGTATGTACCCTTCTGGAGTAAAGTTATACGGCATGCCCCAAGGTCGATCAGGCGGCATGGTATACTGAGGAACAGGAGTAGAAACAATCTCGGAAACCACAGTCCTTTGCGGTTCTTCTGGCGTTGGTCGATTATGCGCAACTACCAGGGCTTCTACCATACTATTGAGTCTTTCAACAGTACCTTTGAGAGTATTAATCTCTTCTCTGAGTTCTTCATTCTCTTGCTCAAAGTCTTCCATTCTTTTCTTGCGACTTGAACGAGTGTTGTATGGATGAGACAGCTTGAAAGTCTTGGTTCACCTCCTTCTCCTCCTCTCTTTCTGGAGAAAGGAAAGTAACTCTTAGATCCGCGACAATTCTCGTGTCAGTGCGTACGACTAAAGCGATGTATGATATGCAATTAAGTTATTATTTTTCAAGGAAACATTATAATTACGTTATGAAACATCAAAACTTTATTAATTAAGCGAAAAACGCCGTTTTTACACACTTTGAAAATGGAAATACAGAGAAACTGAGAGAAAGGACTCTAAAACTTTGATGAAGAGCCGACTTCACGTTCTAACATCTTCTTCTGTTTCTTGAGCTGAGCGTTCTCTGATGTGAGCTGATCGATGATCCAGGAAGCAGGAGGGATATGATGAGAAAGTGACGATTGTGTCACTTGTCGATCGAGCACTTCAAGTAACTCATCCTTCCTTCTTAGGATGTTTTGAATCTCAACGTTTTCCGTGTTGACAATTCGATACTTGTTCCTCCAAGCATTCCTTTCTTGGCATACCTTGTTTAATGCCGCTTGCAGTTTTTCAACATCAGTGGAGAAAAGGTAAATTGGTTCCCTTAGGGGAATAGGTTCTTGATGTTGATATGGCATCCTGAGCTTGAATGCTCTGATGCGTACCCATTGAAGGTAAGGATCCAGGGAGATGCAAAGATGTTTTCCTAACAATCTTCTCCCTTTGCTGTGAACAAGACGCCAGGCTTGGACAATTTCCTTCTTCAGCATGTTGCCATGATCGTCGATGTTCTTGAAGAACAGACCCTCCAATTGGATGTTACTTGGAATATTTTTCATGGGATAGCCGTATTGACGACGGGCTAAAGCTGGATTGTAACTGATTCCTCCCTTAGTTCCAATAAGGGGTATGTTGGGAAAACTTCCGCAACTGAAGATGATCTTGGTTTCGTCGTTGTCAGGACTACACCACTCAATGTCTGTATGAGTGAGAGACATGATTTTCTGTGACCAGTAAAGGCCATCCCTCATATTCCAGAAAGTGCTAGACTTTGGTAGGTGTGAAACGAACCATTCGTATAACAATGGTATGCAGCATGTGATTAATCCTCCTCGCTGCAGGTTTCTTGAATGCACAGAGTGATAAGCATCCGCAAGCAAGGTTGGAACTGGATTTCCAATTAAGAAGATCTTAATTGCGTTGATGTCGACGAAATCGTTAATGTTAGGGAACAAAAACAATCCGTAGATAAGCAAAGCCAAGATTTCCTCAAAAGCGCTCATATCTTGGATGCTGACGAAGTACCTAGCTTGATCAAACAGGAATTTGGAGGGAAATCCTTGAATTCCTCCTCTACTCACCATATGAGTTCTGATGTCGACTACGTTCAAAGGAGTAGTTGCAGCAATGATAATGTCGTCAGGATTCTTTTCCAAATCGGAGTACGGATCTTGCGCGTACACGGGTATTCCAATCAGACAAGAGTACTCCTCTAACGTAGGCATGAGCTGATAATCTGGAAAGGTGAAGCAGTGATACGTTGGATCGTAAAACTGTACCAAGGTGGGAAGGATCCCATCCACCATGTTGGTATTGAGCAAAGGCAGAAGTTTTCCATACTTCTCCTTGAAAGCCTGGGGGTTGACCACCAGTTTTCCGAGCTTTCCCAGTTCCTCGACCTGGGGAATCTTGAAGGTGTATTTCCTAGCTCTCTTTCTTCCGTAATCCATGGTATAGATCCTTAAGTCCTTTCTCCGTTTCTCTCTTTCTATGAAGTTCAAAACGTTCGTTATTTAGTTTCCTTGAAAAACGACTCGAAAAAGACTCTTTTTTTGTTTTTAGTTGTTTATTAATGAATGATGCATGAATGCATGAATGCACACACAAGAGTTTTAAATAAACATGGCGTTGAAGGGTATAGTGGTCATGAAGTCAAAACGCAATCCCCGCCCCAATGGTAAACTAAGGTTAAGGATTTTTGTACCTGTAGAACGGGTTCTAGGGGTCTCAGAGTTTTTGCTCAACCTTAAAGATACGTTGATTGGTATCTATAAGAGAGTTTTCTCTGAGTGTAGTATCTGCGTGACAATTACTTCCGTAATCACCGCTCTACGTCCTAAAAAAAAGGCTTTAAGTGGGGTTAATGTGTTTCTAGGTCCTCTTGGTACAAATCAGTCTCGGAATGCAGTGGCGCAGTTAATCACAACCAGCCAGGCAAATCCCAAGAGTAGACTTGGAAACCAAGATTAGAGGGCCTTCACCGGGAAGACATCCTCCATCCTATCTTATGTTGCACTCAAATCCGGGTATAGGATTTCTCACCACAAGGGGGAATCAAGCCCTATCCCGATACAGAATAAACAAAATAAACAAATATATATGCAACAAACACATGATATGACACAGAGGTTAGGCAGGACCTCTCTTGTTTGAGGGGGAATTTGGCATCCCTAATTCCTCATTGGGGCTGGACCAGCAACAGGTCAACCATTGGTTTGGATGAAAAACCAAGGTTTTTAACACTTATATCCCCAGCAGAGTCGCCATTTTTCTGTGGTGGTCGTTTTCTTTACCTCCCCGTTTCACTTAGGAGGACGGCACGCTAAACCCTTCACGCGAAATTTGGAAGGAGAATGCGCCCGTGGTGGGATGAATTTTATTTCAGTTCTTCCTACGATATCACACGAACTTTCTTATTGGTCCTACGAGTAGGAAAGGGGAAAAAAGATCTCAACTAAACCCTAGGAGTTTGCTAAGTGTGGGGATTTCACCTAGACTAGAAATTCTGGAGTCCGGGGGGTCGGTTATACATAGGGAAGTGTTTAAACACCCTACATATCTGTAGTACTCTACAGGAACCTTCTCTGTGTCATTTGTGATTGTGTTTGCTGCTAATGATTGGGAAAGTTTCTCCTTTGTGTTAGGAGAAGGAATTGAATTGATTAAAGAAAGACAGACAGGCAGACAGACTAACTATTTTTGGTATTTTATTAGCTCGCTGAGATTCCTTGTGAACCTCATGCCTACATATCCCTAGTGGAAGTCAGAGCTTAATGTAGTTCGGGGAACTAACTAGGGAAATTACTTGTTTTTGGTGCCTTGCTTAAAGCTCAAGGTTGAAGCTTGGAATTAAATCTCTGTTTACAGTAAAGAGACATGAAATCATCTTTACAGAGAGGTATTTGTACTATTCTACCACAAACATTTAAAGGAGTGACAGAATAACTGGATTCATTTCATTCAAGAGGGGGACCTTACTTGTGTATGTGCAAGTATACCAGTCAAATGCCTCTTAAATGAAAGAAAGATGCTCATCCAAATTAGGGAAAGTTACCACATGTCTGGGTTTTACTGCCAGCTCATGCCTTTCAAAATCCTAAATGGGAGACTTGATTAAAATTGAAATTGAAATGGAAATGTTTGTTTGTTTGAATGTGGTAGAGTAGTAAAAATATCTCTCTATAGAGATAAGCTATGTCTATCTACTGTATAAAAGATTTGACTTTAACTGGCTTGTATGAGGCCCAAGCTTGAGGCTTTTTGATTGATTAATTAATTATTATTGACTCTGGGAGATGACTCCACTGGGGATTAATTACAGGGTATTTTTGTGTTCTGTACAAAGCCCAGAATTGGGGCTGACTCTACTTAGGGAGACTCTATTTATGTGCCTTGTACAAAGCCCAAGGTTGTGGCTAACTGTTGAGGATAATTGAATGAATGACTCTATTTTATGTGCCTTGTACAAAGCCCAAGGTTGTGGCTGACTCTAGCTAGGGAAAACATTATTTTCTGCCTTGTACAAAGCCCAAGGTTGTGGCAGACTCTTAAATAAACAGAGTATGGATGACTCTATGGGGAAAAGATCCTAGGTGTTAGGAATCTTTGACACATGAAAATATGGTTTATCTGCCTTGTACAAAGCCCAAGGTTGTGGCTACTGAGTGATGAAGAACTCACTGGGGAGACTCTATTATCTGCCTTGTACAATGCCCAAGGTTGAGGCTGACTCTTGACAGGGGAGTTTTATTGTTTGGGTGCCTTGTATGAAGCCCAAGGTTGAGGCTAACTGTTTTTGTTGGTTTTGACTCTACTGAGGAGATTTTATTTATTAAAAGACTGTTTTTCTTTGGAAGCTAACCCTTTCCAGGGATTTTGACTCAGCTGGAGAAATTATTTGGTAAAAGACTGACTTTATCATGTTTTTTGGAGGCTGACCCTTTCCAGGGGTTTTGACTCTTTTGGGGAAATTATCTCCTAAGAGAAATGAATCTTTATTTTTTTGACATTTTATTAATTGACTTTGGAGGCTAACCCTTTCCAGGGATTTTATTAAAAATGAAAGAATGTGTGGAAGCTAACCCTTTCCAGGGATTTTATGATTGAAAAATGGATGGCAGAAAGATTATCTAATGGAGACTTCTTGTTTAAAGCCCAAGATGAAGGCTGACACATGCTAAGGAGAAAATAAACATAGATCCTAGACTCTGCTAAGGAAGATTGATGAAGATAAGGGTGACAGAGACTGTCCATGTCTCTCATTTCAAAAGGTGTACTCAATGTGAAATTGAGACAAACTTAGCTTGTTTAAAGTCTGGTTTAAATTGGAAGAAACTCACCAGGGTAGGCTAAAAGGTGACTAAAGAACTGTTCCTATGTTTATAAGAAACCTGATGGGTCCTTGTATACAAGCTCAAGAGGAAGCTGGAAATGCTTTTAAGAAGCCTGTGGGTCCTTGTACAAAGCCCAAGAGGAGGCTAATCGAGGGTCCTTGTTATAGCACAAGAGAAAGCTATGTAGTTTTGAACTTATTTTGGCTCTAAGCAAATGGGTAAGAGGTTTCACCGGGAATAATTCCTCTTTGGGTGGATGTGTCCTATATTTTGGATTCTAAGGTTTTTGCCAAGATGTTTCACCGGGAATAATTCATCTTGGTGGTTTGAACTACAGATCTCTAATTAGGAAAGAGCCTTCACCGGGAAGACATTCTCAATCCTAGGCCATATTCCTATAATATATATATATAGTTTAACTGTCCTAGGGTTTATACTCAAACGTAGTTCTAAACTAATATATATGCACAGTTTATATTTGACAGTAATTTAAATAAAGACTGTAAATTGAAAGCTTGTAAAGCCTAACCTGGATGGAGTGGAGGCCTTTGAAGAAGTATGTACAGAGCCTCAACAGTATTTTTGTTGTTTTGTTGATAATAGTTGAATATTTATGATAAACAGTTAATGGTTTTTGAAAACAGAAGAAGTGAAGATGGACAAAGGTCACATAGGTATCTGAAGAGTTTCACCGGGAATAATGCCCTTCAAATACCAGAAGAATGTTTTGAAAACAGAAAGAAGATTTTGAAAATACAGTTTTGAAAACAAGCTAAGAAGAGAAGGTTTTTGGGACTTACACTCTATTAGAGGCCCAGTACTTTACAGTACTGGTGTGAAAGCAATTTGAAAAATGATTTGGAATGATGCAAGGTTTTGTTGTTTGAAAACCTTAATCATCCGTTTAATCAGAGATTGAAAACAGTTTTGAATATTGACAAAAGTCAACTTAATTAAGGCAAAGATGAAATCTATACCCAATTAAGACCTAAATAATTAGGGTTTTATCATAAAATTATTCACAAAGTAATTAGGTTAAAACAAAATGAAAATATATATATTTTAAAGTATTTAAGAAAACATTTAAAACATACTATTTTAAACCTAATTAAAATACATGAAATAAATAATATTTTTATGATTTTTTTGATTATTCATAAAGTAAGTATATTAAATAGCAAGTGTGTGAAAAATGAAGTGAAAATGATTTGATTTGATAAGTTTATTAATTGTGTGAAGTTTGTATAAAAAAAAGATAAAAATGGATGCTAAAAAATTGGTTTGGCCCTAGAGAGGTTCGAACCCACGCCCTTCATGATCACATTTCAAAACTTAACCAACTGAGCTGCGCGCGCAGCTTGTTATCTATATACACTCAATATATTATATTTTCAGATAAGCCAGGAAATTCAAATTTTACGCGCGCCATGTTCATCTTCTTCCTCGAGCTTCAGATTTTCAAATTCCTAACTCTCTGGTTTCTCAACTAAATGGCATGATGTAAACATCAATCTCACTCGTTTTTGGACAAGGAACATGATTATGGGCTCAGAATTCATTTATTCTAAGTGTAACTAACGAATTTCATTATGAACACGAAGAACACATAAACCCTAATTTTAAAATTAAATGATGCACAAGATGAATAAATGAATGATGATAGAGGGTTTTCAATCCTCTGATGATGCTGAACAAGATAGAATCGAGCTTTACCACAAAGAGTGCTTAAATTAAAGAGGTGGAGTTCAGAAACTTACCTCTGAAAATGGAGGTCGTGAGGATGATGGAGAGCACCTGGGCTTGAATGAATGATCTCAATAGCTTCCCTGAGACTCAATGATGCTAACTGAATGCTTATTGCAGCCTGAATCCTTCTGAATTGTTCTATGGACCTCCCTCGATTTCAGCTTCAAGTGAACATGGAGGGTGTTGATTCTTGAGTTACAGATGAGCTGCAGCCATCTGGTTAGCTTCACTATGACCTGAGGAGTGTGCCTGGATGATTGGCTTGGCTCGGAACCTCCTGATTTACTCCATGGACCTCCAACTGCAAATGCTCCAAAGTGAGAGCAACAATGGTGTTCCTCCACTTACAGAAGTGATCCAGGTGCTTGGATCACCTCAAATGACCTCCCTTGAGATGTTAGAATGTTCACTTCCCAAAGATGAGCTCTGGTTTGAAGAAATCGATTCTTCTTGCCAAAGAACTTTGAAAAACAATGAACATGAGAAGAGAAAGAGAAAGCAAGGAATATGGTTGCTTTGGTGTCATTTGTATGAAGGATAGCACTTCTATTTATAGGCAAAGAAAAGGGTATGTTAGGCATTATGTAACTTTGTAGCCAAGTTTGTGATTCTTGTAAGAAAGGAATATCCACTATGACATAAGAAAAAGATTCCTATATGACATAAGCCATGTGAATATATTTTCATGTCATTTTATGATATCTCTAAGTTGTAGAAGTTTATGACATAAAAATCTTTCTTTGACTTTCTTTGACTTTTGACTTTTGACTTTTCCTTTTTCCCCTTTTTTTCGAAAAATATGGCCTCCATGTGGGCTTTTGGGCTTTTTGAATTATTTATTTGACTTTTGCTAATTCCACCCTTTTTGTTTCTTTTTCATGTGAATGAGTATTCTTGAAGAGAAAGCATGAAGAAACTTGAACTTGAAGAATGTAAACTTGAAGATTGAAGAATTCAAGAAAGCATTGGAGACTTTTCTTTCCTTTTGTTCTTGTAATTCCAATTGAACTTCAACTTTAGAAGTTGCATGAACTTGAACTTTGTATGAATGGAAACTTTGGAATAATGTAATCCTTGAGTTTTTTTTGGATAAAGTCCACTTGTAGTTCATTTGAAATTTAGAACTTGCTCCATGTTAAAAGAATTCCATTTGTAATGCTTAAACTTCTTTTGGAATCTTGAATGAAAGTTGCTATTCAAACATGAAGTTTGAATATTCTTGAGTGAAATTGTTATTCAAGCATGAAGCTTTGAATATTCTTGAATGAATTTGAATTTAGAAATCCAATCCCTTTTGAATAGAAAATGATAAGAAATCCTTTGAATTTTAGGCCTTGAAACATGTTCTTTGCCATTGTGGATCTTTGAAATGATATTGAATTAAAATCCTTGGATCCATGGTCATGAACCATACTTGAAACAATTCTTTCAAAATGGATTAAAAATATTTCTTGCAATTTTGATGAAAATCCCATGAACGACCAAATAATTCACATGAGCCAAATTTCTTATCATGATGAATCCATAGATCAAGAGTTGCAAAATAAATTCCAAACACAACTCTTGAATCACACAAAATGGCAATGGCGCCTTAAAAATGAAATCCTTCATGAACATGAATTATCTTGCAAAGAATGACTGAATAAATGCAGTCTCGATCATGGCTTCCAAACCGATCAAGAAACATTTTTGAATTTGACGTCAATGATGTGACATCTCAGGGGGGGTCAAAATTAGGGTATGACAGGTACATGCCGTACAGTTTCCTTGGTCTATTGTCACATACTTAAGGTATCTCGAGATTCGGGTTAGAATCTTTCACACAAGCAAAATACCCAAACAAACCTTTGAAAAATAGAGCAATCAAATCAAGCAATTGAAAACATCGAAATGATCTAAACTCTAAAGGTAACCCCTTTTGAAAACATTTTGTTTTTAGAAATTAAGTTCCCCAGTAGAGTCGCCACTTCTGTCATGCGCTCGGTTTTCTACCGTACTTCTCGTGTGAGAGATACGCGAACTGACTCTTTTCTTTCTGCTTTTGTGTTTTTGAAAATCAGAGAGTCGCAACCGACTTTTATTTTATCCAATTAAGGAAAGGTTTATAAAAGAAACAGAAAAAGACCTTTAAGAAATTCTGGGTAAGGGGGTAGGTTATACAAAGGGAAGGTATTAGCACCCTTTGTATCCATGGTTATCCATGGGCTCTTTAATTTGCTTAGCTCACTTCTTTTGAATCACTTTTCTATTGCCTTGAAATGCTTGTATGTGGTTTCAAATACTTTTGTAAATTGACTTTGTAATGATCCTTGTGTGGATGTATACAAAGTGTTTTATCTTTCGAAAGATGTTTTGAAAAAAGAGCGTTAACTTCGTAATGATCCTCGTTTGGATATATACAAAGTAATGTCTTTTTGAAAGTTTTATTTTGAAAAACAATGATATATGAGAGATTTGTTTGTTTTGATCTGAGCAAGCAAATTAGGAGGTCTACCCTAAGTTATAAGGTCTTTTCCTATTTCCTTTAAAAAACTATCCTTTTACCGGATGTAAACGAAAGTTCAATTTTGCATTTGAAACAGTAGAATTTGATTTTGATTTTGAAAAGAGTAAAAGAGCGATTACCCTAAGAGGTGCAAGTGTGATTATGTTTTGATTCAGGATATTTTATCTTTTGAAGTTAGTGATCTAACGATTCAATTTTTAATCTTTGGCATACACGCAGTTTTATATGTACTGGAATTTAAAATGCGGAAATGTAAAATGCGGAAAGTAAATCTACGCTATTACATCGATTTTGCGGGAAATGTAAACTACGCTATTTACATGAATTTGACAACCTATACACTTGATCTAGGAATTTAAATTGCAAGAAAATAAAAGAAATATTTTTGGATTTTTTGATGATTGATTTTAATTAGAATTAATGCATGATTAATTTAATTAAAATGAGAAAAAGATGGAAATAAAATTTAAACCTAAAAATTAAGTTCAAAATATGTTCACAATGCTTATTAATTAATTTTAAAACAAAACTAATTTTTTTGGAATTTTTGAAGTAGTTTTTGAAATTATTAAGTTAACTAATATATAATTATGTAAATAATTACACAAATAATTAAAACATAAAGAGAAAATTATCCTACATATGTACAAAATTAGTCTATCATATATAAACTATATTTAATATAAAGAACAATTTTTTTTTATGACTTTTTGATTGGTTAAAATAATTAAAAGACAAATATATACATATTATCTAATTAATTATACAAAATATTTAAATTATGAAGAAAAATAAAATATTTTTATATCAGAAAATAAAGTATTATTTTATCAACTTAAAAATATTTTTTGTGCATTTTTTGGATTTTTAGAACTACTTAAAAAATAATTTTAGAAGTTAAATTAAATAAAATAGAAAATATAAATATTAATGATCTGGTGTGGTGATTTATGAGGGAACATGGTGTAGCTGCGTGTTTTGGAACGTTGGATGAGCTGTCAGATTGATCAGGTGGTGGGAAGCCTAAAGGCGCATGACACACAAGACACCTGCAACACACTGAATTAGAAGAATTTGAATTTAAAAAAGGCGCACGCGCAAGCCAATGGGGTGAGGACACGTCTTTGTCTTCAACCTACAGACACCACTTTTAACAGCGCTTTTATGCAAAAGCGCTGTAATTGATGAACCCTAAATCTGCAAAATAGCGAATAGGGGTAAACCACAATATAAATTTTTCGCGATCTGCTCTTTTGACTGGGTTTTCTCCTCTGAATTCGAATATGGCCTTAGTTTCTTCTAATTTTGCTTGTAACGAAAATCCCTAAATAGGATCTAAGAACCCTAAAAAATGGTAACCTCGTATACAAGCATCCAAAACTCAATTAAACTTCCAGAAATGATCAACACATCAAACTAAACTCAAATATATGTCTACATCTTGCTAAGCATGCGTGTATGATCAAATACGAATTGATTTTTGTTTGGACAAATCGTGACCTGTGTAGCTCGATTCAGTGAGTTTCAAGGCTTGCAATTGATCTGGTTATGTTTAGTGAGGACAGGGAATGTGTTTGAGTATTTAGTTTGTATTGAAACAAGCTAGAAATTAAAATTCGAATTTTAAATTTCTTTGAAAAATTCAAGTTGATACAAGTATGTTACAAGCATATGAATGGCTCTCAATTCGTGTCTCTTTCATTACTGAAGTATGCTCCTTCATTTATAGACATAGAAGTGCTTAAGAACTAAGCTAGGAAGCATTGATTGTTGTTGTTGAATTTTTGACTTCTTTAATACATGTAGCTTTGATTTCAAGCAACCATAGCTTGATTTTTCCACACCTCTTGCCCTAGCCTGTTATACTTGCTTCTTGCTGTAGAATTGAGTCAATTGTGGAGGCTTTAGCTTAAGATTAAGAGTCTGTTTGGTAAGACAAAAAAAGAGCTTTTAGCTTTTCAGCTCGTATTAATAAAAAAGCTCTGTTTGGTAACTCTATTTTAGCTTTTAGCTTGTAGCTTTTTTACTAGCTTTTAGCTTTTTTTTCAAAAGCTATTTGAAGTAGCTTTTGAGCTTGTAGCTTTTAGCTTGTGAGTTTTTCTTCCATTAATACCCTTATTATTTTAACTAAAATATATTATTACCCTCATTAATTAAAATGCCATTAATGTCATTTTGTATCTATCAGCTAATGAAACAGTTAATTTACCAAATAGTCACATTAGCTTATCAACTATCAGCTACCAACTATCAGCTACCAGCTACCAGCTAAAAGCTACCAGCTATCAGCTATCAGCTATCAGCTAGTTTTACCAAATAGAGCCTAAAGCTAGATCATTATCCTTTACCATTTCTTTTTCAATTTAATTTCAAATGTGATAAAATTAAACCAAAAATGAAATAAAAATGTTATGGGCCTTAGGTTGGTCGTGGGAGGCCCTTTACATCATGGGAAACATGTTTGGACCATGGAAATTGGGTTTCATTTGGAAGAAAAACATTTTTGATCAATGTTGATTTCATGCATTTTCCCAAAATTTAGCCAACTTCAACAAGGTGTAAATCCCTCAATTTTCATCATATAAAGGAGTTCATGCACTTTTTGGAAACCTCAAAGAGTCCTCTAACCAATGTCTTTGGTCTCATATCAAAATGATTTTCCATGCTCCTTGTGTGTCCTTTTGAAAAAAGTGACTTTTTGTTGACTTTGAAAATGACCTGTAATGTCTTTGTCCATATTTTTCAAATGGTGAATCTAATGACCATGGGACGAATTGCATTTGAAAGATAATTTAATTTCCTTCAACATGAGCTTTGGTTTGAATTTTTTGGATGAAGGATGAGAGAGTTATGGCCAGTCAAAGTTTAGTTGACTTTTTAGGAGAAAACCCTAATCTTGAAACTTAGGGTTTTGTTGATTTTTTATCTTTCCTTGATGAATTATGATCAGCCAATGATCAAATGATGAATCCTTTGACAAAATATGGACTTTGACAAAAAAATTCATTTTTGACTGTCAGTTGACTTTTTGGTCAAACGGGTCGTCTGTTGACTGTTTGAGCTGCTGACTGTGCGTCTGAGCGAATTGAAGTTTGAAAATTTGTATGATGGTACTTTGAGATATATGGAGGTCCATGAAATCCATTTGAAGTCTCAAAAAACTTGTTCTCCTGAAAAAACAAAAAACCCTAGTTAGGGACTGTTTGTGTAGGAGACAGTTAAGCGTACCTGAATTTTGTGCAGTGCTGAGTCTCTGCTAATCATGTGATATTCAGAAGACTTCTAGGACAAAAATCTTGGAATTTTGAAATGCAAAAGTTTGATTTGATTGATGGTACAAAACACGGAGAATTGCACTGTCAGCGGTTTGACTGTCAACTGACTGTTCAGGCATGTAGCAGTTAAAGTGAAAATTCAACAGTCAAAGTTAATATTTTTGTTGTTTTTGTTTTTGGTTTTGTTTTTGTTTTGTTTTTGTTTTGTGTTAATGATGAAAATTTATTTACATGAGTGGTTAGTAAAACACAGACATAGTAAATAAATAATAAATACTGTATGCGAGCAAAATTACCAATAATGCCCCTGAAAATCATTTAATGCACAGAAAATTAAATATTTAACTGGCAGAAAACACACAAAATATTATCTGGATAATTAAACAACAGTACGACAAATAGTACAACATTTAATACTGATAGTATAAATATTACATACTATAATGAACAGTACAACGAGTAAACGATACATTAAGAAATAAGAGATACGATAAACTTTAAGAATGACGATTAATAACCCATGCTACAAATAATAACATGTAGATGATTGGGAGTGTCAACATCCCAGGTCCACATTTTTCAGGGCTATGCAGACAGAAGAAAGACATGATTACCACTACGACGGTGATGATCATAAGGAAACATGTCTCTATCCGCATCGCCATTTTTGCCGGGGAAAGAAGAGAGAATGAATATGAAGTAGAAATTTGAGAGATGAGTTAGAATTTGATGTGAGATTTTATGGAAAAAATGAGAGGTATTTATAGAATGAAAAGAAGGATAGAGACGTTGGGGAATGAAGTGATTCCGTACAAAAGGAAAATTTGAGTGGAAGTAGGATTTGAAAGAAAGTGTATGGTAGGGTTTGAAAAAAAGAGATGTATAGAATAAAGTTAGGATTTGATTTTGAAAGAAAGAGATTTGAATAGAAAGGAAAAGATTTTGAAAATAATGGAACATAGTACAAAAATTAGTGGGAAACAAAAGATAATAATAATTTACTTGTTACCAGTACAGTCTGAATCCCCGGACTATGCGCCTGCAAAAGATTTAACTCTGTACCAATTGCGTCAGTACTATTTATCTGTAAATAAATATCAAATAAATAGTGTGTGTAAAGTAATAAACAGTACTTGGCGTTTGCGTAAGAATAAACTCAACAGCGAGCCAAAGTACCGTATAAGAAAAATTCTAAAAACCAAGTATTCATAAATCAGGATATAAAAATCCAAGATTATATGAAACTCTTAATTTTTAGATTGAAGTTTTCTTGAAAAAAGATGCGGGCAAATTTTGGGGTATAACAGTATTCTATGAAGAAGGTTCACAAAGACGCAAATTACCTGAGTTTTTACAGTGAAAAATGGTGCTGAACCGCAGGTTTTTGGACGCCAAAAAATTCATATCTCACAATCCGCTCGCCCGATTCAACTCATTTTTTAACTGTAGCTTCGTCTCATTATTATCAATATTTCATATGTTCGAACCTTCGATCATTTCTTCACCAAAAATCCCTGAAAATTACAAGAGCGATTTGGTTTTCCAACAAAAATTGTGTTTTCGGGTACGTCGCGGCAAGTTTGAAAATTCATAACTTCTTCGATTTTTATCACATGAAGTCCATTTAGATGGCATTCTCTCCGAAATTTTGTTAGCTTCGGCGATTTTTCGAGCTGAAGGATGAATTTTATCGCATTCTTTGAGCGGTACTCACGAAATTCTACACAGTTGCGTCAGATGAACCGACGTTTCTCGTCATTCAGGCGCGCATAAATTTTTGACCACTTACCGTCTTGAGACGATTCTCGCGGCTACGATCTATAAATTTGGTCATCTTAGCGTTGGCATTGGTTTCGTTTACGAATTTCACATCGAGTCGCATTTCCCCCAAAACGAGCTAAAAAGAGATACGTTAAGGGCATTTTGGAATTTCTCTTTCACACTATATATTTCATTTTGCTTCTATTTTCATTCATTCAATACTCACCATTATCTCTCCTCACAAAACTTTTCTCTCTATTCTCTCATAACTCTCAAAGATCAAAAACCATAAAAATACTAAAATCATTCAATCTTCATCACACATTCATCAAGAATTCAAGAACAAAGTGCAAAGATTCAATCAATCCTCACTCATTTTTCCGGATTCTCCTCCGATTCAGCACCTCACGGTCCGCCTCCGTCCGAGACGCCAACTCCGCCGCGATACACACCACCGGTCGCCGATGGACCGCCGCCACTCCCTCCAATCATGATCGCGAACGGCGCGATCTCCTCCTCCTTCCGTCACGATTTCAACCGCGACATCTTCTCCGTCTTTGCACTCTTGGTTCATTCATTGATTCGGTAACTTCTTGAACCTTAATTGTTGATTTGTTCATGAGTTATGTTTAAATTGTTGAATTGAGAAATATTGATGCTTATAATTGTTGATGATGATGTAGGAATTTGATTGTTGTTCGTGAATTTCAATTGTTGATGATATTGTTACTTAATTAATTGAAACTATAAAAAATTTTGTTGATTGTGTTGTTGATATGCTGATGTTGCTTATAATCAAAATAGATGCTTACTACATGTTTGATTAAATGAGTGTGAGAGGGTGTTTTTGCCTATAATTGATGAGATAATTGTTGGTATTGGTTTTGTTGCTAATTATTGATGCTCATTCATGATTTAATGTTGATTTAGTGACTTTTTAGTGCCAATTCAATGATTTAATAATGCTGGAATTTTATGGTGTTAAAATGTTGTGTTTTGTTGCTTAGAAGTTCATGAAGGTGTAGAAAATAATGACTAAATTTGTTGGTTTGGTTTAATGCTTAATTGTTGAATGTGTGAGCATGAATTTGAGTTTGATGAATGATAGAATAAGTTGCTGGAAATTCAAGTGGTGAAGTTCTTGTTGTTTTGCTTAAGAAAAATGTAAGAAGAGATATTAACACAAAATGACACAAAACTTGTTTTTGCTATAACTTTCAAATCGTGAGGAGTTTTCTGGAATTTTTACAGTGAAAATCGACTTTCTCGAGTGTTTCAAATCTTTTGCGGGAACGGAATTTCAATTCGGACAATTTTCGGTCAGTTCTGGAAGTTTTGACAGCAAGTGCAAAAATTTGACTTTTTGGATGAAAATTGACCGAATCGGTCATTTTTCCGAGTCCGATTGCATGGAAACTATTTCGAAAATTCCGGTAAATCGTGATGTCTCGTTCTGGAACTTTGTGACTGTTTTGGATGGCGTTGTAATGCGTTTGCTTGTTATGTTGCAATTTTCGTAAATAGACGTAATTGTTTCGGTTTCGTGTTTTTGTCATAACTTCTTGACCATTTAGACTTTTTGCGAATATGAATAATTTTTCTCGAGTCGAATAATAATTCCGCAGCTGTTGGTGAGGTTTATTTTCGGTTTCGGGCGATTTTTTTTACCGTTTTCGCTACTGCCCCAATCTCGAAAATCGTGCTTCCGAGCCGATTTAATAGATTCCGACTGCATATTTGAATTCTTTAACACGTTCCTAGATTACCATAAAATTTTGATTTAATTCCGAGAAGTTTAGTTTTTACCCTTTTTACCCGGTTTCGCCGTTTCGGTGTACCGTTTGACTAATAAATATTTACTTTGGTTTCCATAAACTTATGTACACATTCGGTTAACATTTAAGTGCGGTTCCATATTGCTACCTTGATTTTCTTCGGTTTCTGCTTAAGAAGTGTATTAAATGTCAAATTCCCTCTTAAAACTCGTATATGTTGTTTCTACTAGTGTTTTGTCCGCTTGCGGATGTTTGTTGCTTAATACAATATGATTCATGTTTGTTTCCTTGTGTGCGTAGTTGCTGCCCCATGCTTGATGTCGTGCTTCTAACGCACATTTGTTATCCGTTGTTCATGATTCATTCCATTTTGTGCCTAAATATGCGGTTGTGCAACTCCGGTTGCATTTGTTTGTGTTTCTAATGCCTTTGTTAGTGTATGCGAGGTACTTTTAGGAGATTTATCGTTTGATACGAGTTGCTTCGTGTTCCACTTTATTTGTGGGACACGACATTATGATATCTACTCTGTATACGTTATGTGTTCATTTGTAGCTGTTGTATGGATGTGTTGATGTGCAATCTGATGCGACGTGCGATTTATTTTTGTGACGTCGCCATGCTTTGATATATTGCTTTTGTGGGTGCCTGATGTCACTTGTTGCTTTTGGACAACTGTTACATGAAGTTTTCGGGTTTTTTACTATTTGACTGCTTGATACGGATTTGTATCTGTGCGGTACCGTTTCTTTTCCCTTTTACTTTTTTGCGCACCATATGATGCCATGAAAAGAAGGGTAGGCATACATCATCTTATCTTGCCATGAGAAGTAGGACTTAGGCATGCATTGCATCTGCAAATCCTTGAGGCGTGTGTCAGAGGTTTTGTTTTCCCTTTTTTTCTCCCTATTTATTATTAGCTTGTCTCGGGTGGCTTTCCCTGTTGACAGTGGCTTCGGAGGACTTTCCCCGTTAGCTAGAGCTTGTTGTGTGCTTGTCTCGGAGGACTTTCCCCATTGAAGGTGGCTTCGGAGAATTTTTCCCGTTAGCTAGAGCTTGTTGTGTGCTTTTCTCGGAGGACTTTCCCCATTGACAGTGGCTTCAGAGGACTTTCTCCGGTAGCTAGAGCATTTCCCCTGTCCCCAGGTCACTACTTCGGTAGTTGTTTGCTTTACGGGCCGAGCTCGATTGTATGCCATTGTGTGCTATTGTCGTGTACATGCTTGTTGTGCGTTATATGGAATGCCTTTTCTTATTTGCGATGCTTGTTAGTATGATATCACTTGTGATGCTTGTTCACACACCCACATTCGTGTATGCCTGTTACATGTTTGTCTTTCTATATGTGATGCATGTTCGTATGGTATCTTTGTGATACCTGTTCACATCTTCGATGTATGCTCACCATGTTTATTTTCTTATCTATGATGCCTATTCATATGTCATGTCTGCTAGGATCTTTGTGATTTCCTTGTTTGTTGCATGCTCCCTTAGGGTGCTCGGTTCCGTTTCTCTAGGAGACGCGAATTGAGATAGAAACAAAAACTTTTGAGCCAAACTACGGCGCTCTGATTTCTCCATTGCACGTTCGGGGTACGTAGGAAAAGGGTACGACCGCCCTAGCGAGAGAATTTTTTTCTTCTTATTTTGTTCGGACTTTTCTTTTCTTATTTTTGTTCGACTTTTCCTTTTATATGTATATCTCTCTATTGCATGTTTCCCTTAGCATATTGCATGATACACACACACACACACCCTTAGATTAGAAACTAGCAAGAATGGATCCTGTGGAGTACCACAGACGTGAGGGGTGCTAATACCTTCCCCCCACGTAACAGACACCCTTACCCTTTCTCTGAGACCATTGCTTGTTTATCTGGTTTTCTTTGGTATTTTCCATTCCTTCGTGTAGGATAAATATATGTTCGATGGTGACTTCATTGTTTTGTTTGGATGGGTTTTCCAGTTGCTTCAGATTCAATCGAGTGAAATGCTTTGAAGAATTGGGAGGCTCTTGCAAAGGAGTAGCATGAGACTGTGAATCAATTGGTAATATTGGGTGACAAAAACTCACAATTTGGATTCGACCGAGTGAAATCTTTGAAGAACAATGGTTTCTTGCAAAGGAGTAGCACGAGGCGGTGAATCAATTGGCATTTGTTGGGTGACTTGATCAAACTCAAATAAAGGAAAGAGAAGTGCAAGGATCAACATCAAACATAGGGTTTGTAGGGTTAGATTGCTTTACACCTCTTGTAAACAATTTTTTTCATAGTAAGATTGATATCTCAATTACAAATTAAAATTGGGGGCAGACGTAGCCATAGCGAGGAATATCGAGGAACTGCCTACACAACTCCTCGTGTCCTCTGCCTCTCTCTATATTTCTTTATCTCTTGCATTTAAATTTTCATTTTCAAATTATTAAACATGTTGATTTAGAAATTGATTTATAACGATTTTCCATTGATTGTTAAAAGTAATATTATTTGTTGATTGAATTACAATCTAATAGATTGTAAGATGATTTTGATATCAATAAACTTAAAAGGAAAATCTAAAAAAATAATTGCATGCTAAGTGCTCGATAAATTGATACATTAAATTTTTCTATTGAATTCATTGGAAATTGGTTGCTTAGATGATTTCATTAGAATTCTTGATTGAGAATTTAATTGGTTAATCTTTTGTATCATTGTTATTATATACTAAAGGTTGTGAGTATATATGAGGTTCCAATAATCGGTTCATTTTAGACGACTTTCGATCTAATCACGATACTTTCGCTTGCCAGAGTTTTTAAAGTTTCTAAACCTTTTAAAAACTGAGATTTATTCTTAGGGCTCTATTCATCCCCTATAGATAAGTTGTTGTCGTCTAAAAAGTGAAATTAAGAGATATGTTTTATTCCTTTCTTCAAAGAATTATTAGATAATGGCTACAAAACCTAAAGGGGTGTACAATAGAGCTTCTATTTTCACCGGTGAAAACTTCCATTATTGGAAAGTTTGTATGCACAATCATATCAATTCATATGATAATAGTGTGTGGGACGCCAACAGCTTGAACTATTTCGCATGAAGCATGGTGAAACCATTGGCGAAATACAAAATAGGTTCTCTCATATCATTAACTGTTTAAATGCACCTGGGAACCCAATTTCCAATGCAATTTCTACTAACAAATTTTTTAGGTGTCTTACTAGGGATTGACAACCAAAGGTTACGACGATCAAGGAAGCAAATAGACCCAATACACTTGACCTCACTACTTTGTTTGGCAAGCTCGAAGAACATGAGAAAGACATCACTTGCTTAGATAAACATGAGAAAAAAACATGAGAAGAAGTTAAAGAAAGAAAAAAGCAAGGACAATGAATAAGGTATAAAAGAAATCTATTGGTCTAAAGGGTTCTAGTTCGAGGTCCTCAACAAATGAGCAAATGAATGGTGATACTAGTAATGATGAAGATTCCGATGATAAAGAAATAAGGTTATTTGCAAGAAGGTACAATAGGTACTGTTGGAATATGCCTTAAAACCTTTGTTGACGAAGAGAAAGAAAACATATTTCGAGTTTGTCAAGAATTCAGAAAACCAAAAAGTAATTTGGTTCGAGCGATTTACGGTATCGGGTTCGGTCGGTTCGGTTCATTGATCCATTCATTAATGTTAGAATATTTTATATTAATTTGAAGATCATATAAGTTAATATAAAAAGATATTATAAGATATTTATAATATTCTAAAAGATATTATAAGATATATTTATAATAGTCTAAAAGATATTATAAGATATATATTTATAATAGTCTAAGAGATATTATAAAATATTTATAATATTTGAGAGATATTATAAGATTATAATAATATATTTTATTCTAACAATTAAGGAGATATTTTTGGGATCTAGTATTGATTTGTTGGATTTTGACTATTATAAATATGTATCTCTTCTATTATTATAGTGAGACAATCTTAGAGCTTACAACAACAAGGGAGAATAAGGGTTTAAGGAATTCCAAGAGAAAACTTAGAAAGGCAAAGGTTTTTGGGAAACCTTTGGAGTTATCTAAGGGGATTGGGAAATAGTTCTAAACACCTTGGGTTTGAGTGATTCTTATATTGAGAGTTGAAGAGGTTGGGAAACACTTGGGTAGAAAATAGGGTTTGTTCTTTGGGAACTGTGAAGGCTAATTTCTTGTAACTCATTTGTAATCTCTTGTAACAACTTTCTGAGTATAGTGAATTGGAGAGCTTCTCTCTCCCCCAGAGTAGATGGTTTGATCGAACTGGGTAAACAAACCTTCGTCTTTTTCTCGTCTTGTTGTAGACCATTTTTGTTGGTTGCTACTTTTCTTTTCCTCAAAAATTGATATTGAATTTTGTTGTAATTAACAACAAGATTCACAACAAATGGTGCGGTGAGCTTGGAGCAAAGAGGTATTATTTACAAGTGACCACCATGGTTAGATGAGAGATCGAGAAATTTTCCGGTAACAACGACTTCGGGCTGTGGAAAATTAAGATGCAAGTAATTTTAATTCAAGATAAGTGTATTGATGCTTTGAAGAGTGAAGCATTGATTCCTGCAGGGCTTACACAGGTACAGAAGACCGCGATGGTGGATAAGGCCAGGAGTGTCATTATCTCGTGCCTCAGAGATAAATTTCTAAGAGAAGTCTCCAGGGAGCAAACTGCGGTTTCTATGTGGGAAAAACTTGAATCATTGTATATGAATAAGTCTTTGGCTCACAGGTTGTATTTGAAACAACAACTCTATTCATTCCGAATGGTGGAGTACAAATCCATAGTTGAACAGCTTACAGAATTTTAGAAGATTATCGATGATCTTGAGAATATTGTGTTAGAACATGAAATGTTATGATCAATATTTCTAGTTTGATGATAACATTATATATGAATTTTGTATAAGACAATGTGGTACTCTAATTACTCACGTTTTCCATTTCAAGAAAAGTCTTAAAGAGTATGCACTAAATCAGTATTCAGTAGCTCTAATCCAGAAGTTCTGGATGACTTCATCAGAACATGGTCTGGAAGACATCAGAAGATGGTCTTGTGAAAATCAGAACATGGTCTGGAAGGCATCAGAAGATGGTAATCAGAAGCAAGGCTCTGAAGATATGATGGTACCATGCTGCAAGGAACTTCCAAAGTCTGATGATTGAAGTTACAATCTACACCAACACTGAAGACTCTGATATTCAAACGTCATTCTAATAGTCTGAGTCCAGAAGCAAGTACAAGATGAAAAAGCTACAACGTCAAATCTGATTGACAAAAGGAACGTTAGAAGCTACAAAAGGCAAAGTCAGCAAGAGCAGTTGAAACAAGGCTCGAGGTAGTTGACAAAAGAGTGAAACATTAAATGCAGTAGTGTACTATTCACGTAAAGCATTAAATGCTCCTCAACGGTCACTTTTCTCATCGCCTATATAAGTGATGCTCTGGATGCTGAAGACCTAGAGAACTTATCTTGAGTAACCTTACGCTGCCAAATTAATTCTTAACGTTATCAGACAAACAACAAACAACTTCATCTTCAACCTCACACAAATATTGTAATATCTTAGTGAGTGTTACAACTTAATCTTTGAGAGAAAATCACTTGGTGATTATAGCTTATTAAGAAGCACATTAAACTCTTGTAATATTGTTTACTATTTTGTAAAAGAATTCCTAGAGTGATCAAGTTTTAATCAGCATACTCTAGAAGACTTAGAAGTTGTCTAAGTGGAAAACCATTGTAAACAAGATTGATTAGTGGATTAAATCCTCATTGGAGGTAAATCACTCTGTCAGGGGTGGACTGGAGTAGTTTGATTAACAACGAACCAGGATAAAAATAACTGTGTGACTATTTTTTATCTGCCATTTGTAGAAACAACCCTTATTCAATCCCCCCCTTTCTAAGTGTTTTTCACTCCTTCAATTGGTATCAGAGCGTCGGTTCTAGGTGCAAACACTTAACAGTGTTAGAGAAAAGATTCAGGAGAAAAACACGAAAATGGTAGATCCAGTTCCAACTCCTACTGAGCAGAACAACAATGGTAACAATGGAAGTAACAGTTTTAATAGATACAATAGACCACCGGTCTTTGATGGTGAGAACTTTGAATACTGGAAAGATAGGCTTGAAAGTTATTTTCTATGTCAAGATGGTGATCTATGGGATTTAGTGTTGGATGGTTACACACATCATGTGACTGCTCGTGGAGTCAAGATTACTACATAAGCTATGAGTGATGATCAAAATAAAGAGTTCAAAAATCATCACAAAGCAAGGACTATATTGTTAAATGCTATTTCACATGTTGAGTACGAGAAGATCACAAATAGAGAAACTGCTCATGATATTTTTGAATCTCTGAAGATGACTCATGAAGGAAATGCACAAGTCAAGGAGACAAAAGCTCTGGCTCTTATCCAGAAGTATGAAGCCTTCAGAATGGAAGATGGTGAAAATATTGAAGCAATGTTTTCCAGATTCCAGACTCTGACTGATGGGCTGAGAGTTCTTGACAAGGGATACACAAAAGCTGATCATGTTAAGAAGATAATCAGAAGTTTACCCAGAATATGGGGACCAATGGTTACATCATTCAAGATTGCAAAGAATTTGAATGAAGTATCTCTTGAGGAGCTTATAAGTGCACTGAGGAGTCATGAGATTGAGCTTGATGCAAATGAGCCTCAGAAGAAAGGTAAGCCTATTGATTTAAAATCTAAAAATAAACATTGTGCTAACGCTTTTCAGGCAGAAGAAGAAAGATTTGACGAATCAGAGTCAAAAGAAGAAGATGAATTGTCTCTCATATCCAGAAGGGTGAATCAACTCTAGAAAAGTAAGCAGAAAAGATTCAAGAACTTCAAGAAACCTGAAAAGGGAGAATCTTCTGAACACAGAAGATCTGGAAAGAAGAAGGTAATGTGCTATGAATGCAAAGAACCTGGACACTACAAGAATTAATATCCTAAGCTTTAGAGGGAAAAACCCAAAAAGAAGTTTGAAAAGAAGAAAGGCATGATGGCTACATGGGATTAATCTAATTCATCTGATCAAGAGTCAGACTCTGAAGATGAGCAAGCCAACATAGCACTCATGGAAACAGTTGATGCTGAAGAAGAATCTACTTCTGATTCAGACTCTAAAGAGGTATTTTCTGAACTCACTAGAGAAGAGTTAGTTTCTAGTTTATCAGAACTTCTGGAAGTCAAGAGTCAACTTAGTCTCAAATACAAAAAGCTCAACAAGTTTTTTGCATATGAAACTAAGAGACTTGAAATAGAAAACTTTGAACTAAAAGAAAAAGTTTTAAATTAACTAAAGATGTTGTATCTTTAGAAACATCTTCAAGTTCAGACATGTCTATTCCAAGCACTAACAATATTATGAAAGAATATGACTTGAGCTTCAGAAAGTTCTTATCTAGAGGTATAAGCAAAAGTCAGTTAGCCTCTATGATTTATGATGTTAGTGGAAACAAAAGAATAGGTATAGGTTTTGAGGGAGAAACTCCATATAAACTAGAACATGTTGATAAAATGATCATTGAATATAAAACTTTGTATGAACATATTAAGTATGGTCACTCTCATGATATAAAACACACATCACACTCTAATAGTTTCCATCTCACACACACAAAGAAACATGTTGTTGCACATTCTGGAAAAAATTTATGCAAAATCTCAGTTCAATCAGAACCTGAGAGGGACTAACCCCAAAGGACCCAAAATAATGTGGGTACCTAATGAAAAGATAATTCCTGTTGCAGATCTCTTTCAAAGCACAAAAGACAAACATGTCATGGTACCTAGACTCTGGGTGCTCACGTCACATGACGAGAAAAAGGTCTATGTTCCAAAGTCTGGAACTTAAATTTGCTGGAGAAGTGAAGTTTGGAGGGAACCAGAAGGGGAAAATCATAGGCTCTGGAACCATATGTATTGGTAATTCTCCCTCTATAACTAATGTTCTTTTAGTAGATGGATTAACCTATAATTTATTGTCCATAAGTCAATTAAGTGACAATGGTTATGACATAATCTTTAATCAAAAGTCTTGTAGATCTGTTAGTCAAAAGGATGGCTCAATCCTATTTACAGGCAAAAGAAAGAACAACATTTATAAGATTGATCTTTCAGATCTTAAGAACCAACAAGTTACTTGCCTTCTGTCTGTTAACAAAGAGCAGTGGGTCTGGCACAGAAGATTGGGTCGTGTTTGTATGAGAAAGATTTCTCAGATTAACCAACTCAATCTGGTCAGAGGACTCCCTAATCTGAAATATAAATCAGATGCTCTTTGTGAAGCATGTCAGAAAGGGAAGTTTTCAAAACCTGCGTTTAAATCTAAAAATGTTGTCTCTTCCTCTAGGCCTTTAGAACTTCTGCACATTGATCTGTTTGGCCCAGTAAAAAAAGCATCAATTAGAGGCAAGAAATATGGATTGGTCATTGTAGATGACTACAGCAGATGGACTTGGGTAAAGTTCTTAAAACACAAGGATGAGTCGCATTCTGTGTTCTTTAACTTCTGTAATCAGATTCAATCTGAAAAGGAATGTAAAATCATAAAAGTCAGAAGTGATCCTGGTGGCGAATTTGAGAACATATTCTTTGAAATTTATTTCGAAGAAAGTGGTATTGCCCATTGTAATACGGTGGGAGAACTGACTTTTTTGAAATGTTGCGGAGAGCAAGAGTCGCCACTGACTTTTATTTTATCCAATATATAGAAAGGCTAAAAGAACGGGAAAAGACCTTTTAAAAAGATTTTGAGTTCGGGGGGTAGGTTATACAAAGGGAAGGTGTAAGCACCCTTTGTATCCATGGTTATCCATGGGCTCTTAATTGCTTAGCTCACTTGTTTGTTTGAATTGTTTGAAAAGTGTCGTGTGTGAATTGAAAAACTTTGTTAAGGAATTTAGCTTGTAAATAAGCGTAGCCTTGTTTCTGAAAGTATATGAAAATGAGTGGGAAAATGAGTTTTGAATTTGAAAAGAGTAATCAATCAGGAGCACCTACCCTAAGTTAGAAAAATTGTTCTTTTAGCTTTTCGGTTTGAAAAGGCTATCCATACCATGAGAAGGTAGGAAGTCCTTTCATTGGATGTTAAGGGTCATCAAGAAATTATCGTTTGCAATAAAAATGTCCCTACCATATAGAGGGTAGATAGTCTTAGGGAAGGATAGAATAGTCATTTAATCTTTAGGCAACCGGCGAGGATACCTTAGCAATTAGGACAATCATCATTACCGAGGCAACATCGAGGGACAAGATCATTTACTGTTAAGGCAACTTCGAAGGGACTATGATCTTATGATGATGAACTGAGAGTAACATTTGTTTTGCTTAGGTATCCTCGTATTCGAGGGACTTGACTATTTTAGAATCGTAATTAAAAGGCAACAGGCAGCATAAGAAGGGTTACCCTAAAGGTGTGTGTGTGGCACAATTATGTGGTTAAATTCAGATATTTATCTTGTAGGTAAGTGGGCTAATTCATTTTAACAAGGCTTGCACTCCCTAAGATTACTAACCACGCAATTAAAATGAAGGCAGAATTAAAAGTTCCTACGCTATTATAATAAACACATGTAGGGCAGAAAAATAAAGGCAGGAAATAAAACCTACAACTATTACAAGAAAACTTATTGCGACCTATACATATTTTCTAATATTTAAAAGATAGAAAATTAAATAATTGAAATAAAGGCAGATAATAAAATAAAAAGGCAAAAATAAAAGGAAAAATTAAAAGGGGCAAAATATTTAACAAAAGGCATTCGACAATCATAGAGTATGGGGTGAGGAAAGAATTCGCGCATAAAAAACCTCAACAATTATAAGGTAACAGATCAAAAATTAAAAGGGTTAGGAAAAACAGTGATTAATAGTCATGATGAAAAATAGTTAGCCAAAAAATAAAATCAGGGTTAGAAAACCTAAAAATAAATTAGCCTAAAAATCCTAATTTGATTAAATTAACCTAAGTCTAAAAATGTCGTTGTTGAATTAACCTAAATTTAAGAAATTAATTATTTAAACCTAAAAATAAATATTACTCTAAATTATTAATTTAAATTAAAAAAAACAAATTAATTTCATAAAAAAAGATTTTAGAGTGATTTATGAAAATAACATGAATTTTATGGTTTGAGAAAAAAAGATTAAGGTTTTAATGAAAATTTAAATAATAAAACAATAAACCAATAATTAAAAAAATTGAATTAAAGAAAAACCAGGATTTGATCTGATATGGTGTGGCTGGAGGTCCATGGGATGCCAATGGGATTTTCGAAGAGGCAAAAGCTTTATGCCCTAAAAATGGTAAACTCATATTCCTGCATCGCTCCTCTTTAGCCAAAGGAATTACCTACAAAAATAGGATAATAATAAGAATAAGAATAATAATAGTAATAATAATAATATAATAAAAATAATAATAGTATAATAGTTATAATAACAGAAACAATTAATAAAAATATTACTACTAATAATAATAATTATTATAATAAAAGAAAAAGGTTAGTAATGATAATAGTTATAATAATAAAAAAAATAAAAAATAAAAAAATATTATGAAAAGGGTTTGGCCTCATATAATCTACAATTTCACTAAGAAATAAAGAAAGGTTCAGAAAGTTACATCAGGGCTCCAATGACAAAAGGTGACCTCAAGTATTATCATTGGTCAAAAACCACAAACCGAAGTCTTCTTGAATATAGTAAAATCTTTTGAAAAAAAGGAAGGCCTCAGGTGTCATCATTGGCCAAAATAAGAGATATTGAAGGATTTTTGAAAATTCTAGTAACACACGCTCGATGTCAAACTGGATGATATGACATCCACAATTAAGCAGCACAAACAATAATAACAAACAACAGAAAACAGTAAAGAACACACAGAATTGTTTACCCAGTTCGGTTCAAACAACCTACTCTGGGGGCTACCAAGCCAGGGATGAAGTCCACTTTTAGCAGTATCAATTCAGAGCTAAACTCCCAGCTTACAACTCCTCATTTAATCGCTACCCAATGACCCTTCTACCTAGGTTCTACCTAGATATGGAATATCTCCATTCCACTCCCCCTCAATCACAGTAGTGATAACACATACACAATAAACAATTACAGATAGAGGACACACTTCAAAAACACACCTTGATCTTCTTAAAAGCTTCAATCAAGAGACACACACTCGTGCTTAAAAGCTTAGAGTGACACAACTAAAACACAAACTAATTCCAACGCAATCATCAGAGATAACAGCGTGGATCATAAGAGACAGTTACAGAACAACCGTTCTTCATAATTACAATCTTCTGTCTACGTTCCAAATTAGGATTGCAGGTCTTTTTATAAGCAGTCTTGGGCCTTGGGCTTTTTTAGAGACACATTAGGGTTAACAAAGTTAACCTAATTCACATGCCAACTGTCTTTTACACAATATGTTGTCAATAGGATCTTCTGGACGAAATATGCAGCACTCAATAAAAAGTTTCCTAAACAGATAAAAAGGATAAATCAGGAAACACGATTAACAAATAATAACAGTTCCCGCTGTCACACATGGATGTCATGACATCGATCATGACATTCATTACAAAACCTGTATTAGCTCCACACATATATGCAACCTGCATAAACACAATCAACCAGGTATTTTTACCAATAATGCAGCCAACATGCAAAACACTTTCAATCCCTCCTTTGGCAAATTTTTGGGTAAAACATCCTGTCACGCCATACAAGAGAAACACTTGCAGCGGATAATCAAAACAAACACAAGCTAATACAAACAAACAACATACATCACCAGTATGCACACAGTGCTGAGACAAAAATAGACAGTGCACAAGAGTAGCACAAGCACAAGCCACACAATCACAAGCCACAAGAGTAGCACAAGCACAAACAGATCAACACAAAGATAAAAAAATAGAATTGTTGATCACACACAACCACCATTCTTGTTGTTCTGGGGTGACACATTACTTCCCCCCTGTTTGGCCACAAATGTTGCCAAAGCCAAAAGAAGTGTCTTCTCCATCTGTCTTTTTGTTTTTGTTGTTATTGTTGTTGTTGTTGTTGTTGTTGACTCTATGGTTCGTCAAGGATGCAGAGTCTTAACTTGCTTCGCAATTTCTCAAACTGTGTAGCATCAAGAGCTTTTGTGAAGATGTCATTGATTTTGTTAGAAGCAATCTCGTCACTCTTGTTAGAATCATCTTCAATATGCATCATATGTACCATTTGCATACTTGCATCATTCAGAGTTGTTTCAGGGTTGCCCTCTTCTGAGTGAGTGTGTGTGCAAGGTATTGTTTCAAGAGAGATGAGCCTAGATTGTTGAGGCATCTCAACATTGTGAGTTAGCTCTAAACCTGTTTCTGAGGTAAAATTGCACTCTGTGATCATACTAGGGCTATTGTGGTGGGATGTCATCTGATAGTTTTCCTGGATATCTAGCTTGCTGGCAATATCTGGATCAGTAGTTGACTTTTGTATGAGTTCCCATTTGTCCTCCACCTTGTTTTTGATGTAGTAAGGCATAGTTACGACATTCCACTCTATATTCTGGTGAGGAACACCAAGGTATGTCTAGCTTAATTTAAACCAGTTCAACAGATTAGTAGAAATCATACTCGTCATCAGTTCAGCATCTTCAGTTGTGATTACAAGAATCCTGCTCTCCTTTCTTACTTGATCTTCCAAGTGTGACTGTGAGTCCAGAGCTCTTTCCATCCAGAATCTTGAGACTTGGTCTATCTCTAGAATCTTCTTTCTCAGGGGATCCTGACTGTTGATGGATCCCTTATTTGGGAAGATATTTGGAGCAGTGATCTCCTATTGAATGATTCTTTGAATATTTACTAAAGAAACTTCATCAATCTTGGATGCTTTGTTCTTCTCAATTTGCACAATTGAGATCTCAGCCAGTTTTGATGTTAAGACATCTGTATTGACATTGACCTGGTCTGCTGTGTGAGTCAACTCACTTCCTTCTACACTACCCTCTATGACTGTTTTGTTCATGTTTGTAGCTGAGAAACCTACATCCTTTTTGTGATGTTTGTTTCGTCTGCATTTCCTTTTTCTGGAGTTTCCTGCTTTCTTTACAGCCTTCTCTTCAGGTATGTGATGGCTTAAGTGATTAGCTTTCACCCGTGGCTTTTGTTGCGATGGCTTCTCCTTAGTCAGGTTTTCCTGATGAGGTGTACTTCTATAGGAAGCCTCCTGAGTCTCAGGGCAAGTGAATCTCAGGTGACCTAGCTTACCACATTGATAGCACCTTTTGGCTGAGATAGGAGTGTGTTGAGCCTCTTGTTTTGCCTTCTTTCCCCTTTTTGTGTCTTGCACTTCTCCTTCTAGATCAACAATGTTCATTATGAGTTTTGCTCTTTCTTCTTGTAATAATGCATAAGCATTTTCATACATTGTCAATCTCTTGCTCAATTCCCCATTTAGTACACACATCTCAGAGTATCCAGCAGCTAGTTCTTCGCTGGTGAGTTCTTCAATGAAGATCTCATCATCAGACTCATCCATTCCTTCTATCAGGATTCTTGTTCTGGGAGTAGAAGCTTCTGATTTGATGGTTCTTTCTTGATCTTTTTCTTCATTGATCCTATTGATCATGGGATAAGTAGTTAGAGACTTGAAATTTGTTGGCTCCCATAGATAATAATTGTTTTCAGATCTGACTCCTTTCATGACTTCTTCATTTTCTTTGTTGGTAACAATGCACTCTTCTTTAGTGAATCTGACTTACATTCCTTCATCACATAGTTAGCTGATGCTTATAAGGTTTATGGCCAGTCCTTGCACAAGTAGAATATTATGTAAGTTCGGAACACCCTGACCTTCTATCATGCCAACACCTTTTATTTCTCTTACATCTCCATCACCAAGAGTCACATAGTTGGATTCCTCAGGTTTGAGGTTTACTAGTGAGTTCGTGCTACCAGACATCTGGTTTGAGCAGCCACTGTCAAGGTACCAATCTTCTTTGGTGGGCATTCTTAGAGCGGTGTGTGCTATTAGAGCAACACTCTTAGCTATCCTAGATTGCTTCCTGTTACAAGTATCATGATCAAGTTTGACTTGTTGAGTTTGGTCTGGATATCCAAATATTCTGAAACAGAATGGCTTTATGTGACCAAATCTTCCACAGTGATGACACCTCCATTTCTGGAACCTTTTCTTTGAGTACCTCCTTCTTATATTTCCTTGATGTTGTGACATTTGGATTGACATCTGGTTAGTCACACACGTTTTGGATTCTATCCTCCTGAGTCCAGAGATTAACTCTTCTTTAGCCACAAATCCCACTCCAGACATGTCTTCTGACCTTTGTCCAGATTCCATAATTTCTTCTAGAGTGTCAGATCCAGTTTTTAGCATTTTGAATGACTTGGTCATTTGATCAAGTTTGTGGTTCAACATGCTTACTTCACTACTGAGGGAGTCTATGGTTGCAAGATGTTTAATCTTTTCAGATTCTAGATCTCTTATGATCACTTCTTGCTTCTCCACTTGTTTGCAGACTTCAGCATTCTCCCTACACAACTTCTTGTACGAGGCAGCTAGTTCATCAAAGGTTAGCTCATCATCACTGGAATCATCATCAGATACATAGATTCTTGTTGAAACTGTGACATGCTTTGCAGTTTCCTTTTCTGAATCTGAGTCTTCGTCAGACCAAGTAAAAGTCAGTCCTTTCTTTTGCTCCTTGTGGTAGGTAGGACATTCAGCTCTAATGTGTCTGAATCCTTCACATCCATGACATTGAACCCCTTTCCCTAGATAGGGCTTCTCCTCAGCTTTGAACCTTTTACTTGAGTCATATGTCTGACTGATGTCATAGGAAGTGTTTTTTGTAACGCCCGAAAATGTGTTTTTCTGTTTAATTGTGATGTTTTATGTATTTTCCTAAATTTTACTGTTTTTGAGTTGTGTCAGTCGGTAATAGTTCGGTATAGTAGATTATTATTTAATCAATGATTTTTACGTTTTCGGTAGTAGATATATATATATGACGTGTTACTTTGCGTTATGGGTTTTTTTAGAGCAATTAAGTTTAGACCGTAATGTAGATATTTTAGTTAGATATTTTTGAGTGAATAGGAAGTAGGGGGGAGATAGAAGTGAGGAAGAAATAAGAAGAAAAGAGAGAAAACCAGTAAAAAGAAGAAAAGAAAGAAATAGACAGAAAAGTGAGAAGAGAAAGAGGAGAAAAACAAAGAGAAAGAGAAGAAGAGATTTTGTGAGAAGATCAAACCAAGCTAGAATCTAACCAAGGTAAGAGGGTGAATCTAATTTATCTTGGATGTATGATTCTTATAGTTTTGTTTTTGTTCTTGTTCTTGTTCATTTTCTATGCTTGACCAACAATGGTGGATTGTGAGTTTTTATGAGTTTTTAAGTTATAAACATGATTTTGTAGTGTGTATGTGTAGTATGATGATAGATATCTTCACTGATCATGTTTGTTTTTCATTTCTCCATGTTTTCTTGCTTATGAAGAAATATAGATCAAAGGTGTTATGTGATGATCCAACCATGTGTTAATCATGGATTAGGTGTATATATAGCATGTTTGTGTTGTATTGGTGTTGGGATGAAGGTTTAAATGGGTTTTGAATGGTTTAGAGGGAACTGAGACGGACTGTTGCAGAGCTGGTTTTTCTAGGTTTGCGCAGGTCCGCTAAGCGGAGGTTCTTTTGCAGAAAAATCTCTGTGAGGGTCCGCTAAGCGGAGCTTCTGCATTTTTGACTATTAATTTTCTGTCTGGGTCCGCTAAGCGGAGCTCAAGTGGACAGTGTAAAATATAGTTTTTCCAAACTTCGTTTTGTTGAATCTTTTGAACCGTAGGCCGTTTCTACGCGTCGTTTGAAGTGTTATGGAAATTATTGAGTATGTTTTATGATAAAGAAGAGTGTGTTGGTGGTTGTACGAGTTTTCATAAATATATTTTTGTGAAATAATATTTTCTAATCAGGTGTGTTTTGACGGTAAATGTGTGCTGTGTGATTATGGAAGCCTGGGTGGTATTTAAGATGTATCCGTGTGGATTAATATAACCGGTGTGATGTGGATATGTGACAGAGTTATATTATTGTTGTTGTCGTTATGTAATTGAGTCGTTTGTGAGCACAGCATAACATTTCAATACGTTAATGGCGGAATGCTATTAACAGGTGGCATGAATTGGCAATTTTTACCAGTAGGAGCTTAATGCTCGGTAAAGGTGTATTCGCCCGAGTGGCAAGAGGTCATCAGTGGGGGATAAATGCTCGATGACGGTTTGTCGTAGCTTACTGCTCGACAACGGTGTATTTTCCTGAGAGGAAAGAAGTTCCAGCATAATGCTCGAAAGGTGTATTTGTCATAATGACAAGGAGGAGTTTACTCCGGATTTGGGTACCACATGCATATGCATAGCCGAGTCTCATTCATCACTATCTGTCTTTACCATTATTTTTTCACTCACTTATCGCATTGTTCATACATTGATTGTGGTTGTCTTAGTGGATTACCTTGTTGTATGATTCCTGATGATACTTTATGGTACTTCTGCTTTAATGTTACCTACTCGTGGGTAATGTGCAGGTGATCTGTAAGTGTAGGTGCTCTTTTAGTAGTCGTCCGTTTTGGTGTCGTCCGCTCGTGATACGTAACACCTAGGGGAGGATTGAACACTTATTTTGTAGATGATGCTTATAGGATCCTTTTGATGTATATTTGATCTTTTGGATGTACTCATATTATGTATTTTGGATACCTTATCATACGTTGTATTTTGGAGGAATACTGTGGATATTCTGTTTACCGATATATATATATATATATATATATATATATATATATATATATATATGAATACTGTCAAGTGTTTAAGAGAATCTTTCCTTTTGATTATTTGTGTTACGCATCTTTTGCGAGAATGTTATTTTTGGTGATGTGGTTCCTTAAGTGTAATACCCTAATTGTTTATATGAATTTAATTTTTATACTCTGATATTTGTACCTAACAGCTTGGGTAGAATTAGGGTGTTACATTAGTGGTATCAGAGCGGGTCGGTCTTGTCCGACCAAGTGTCGTGTCGTTTGGTCTAACCTTTCTTGTGTTATTCTTTGGGCTTACTTCTCTTGGTGTTATTGTGAAGTTTAGTGATGGTTGGACGTAATGACGCCGCTATTGCTACTGCATTGCATGCTATGGCTGAAGCTATGCATACAGATGAGAATGCCAGGTCTCAGAGTTTAGCGACTTTCCAGAGGGAGAATCCTCCTGTGTTTAAAGGAATGCATGACCCCGAGGGAGCCTTGACTTGGATGAAAGAGATAGAGAGGATCTTTCGTGTGATGGATTGCACGCAAGAGCAGAAAGTTAGGTATTGCACTCATCAGTTAGCTGTGGAAGCTGATGATTGGTGGCTGGAGGCTTTGGCAAGGTTAGAAGCAACAGGTGAAGAGATTTCCTGGACGGTGTTCAAGAGGGAGTTTTTGAGGAAGTATTATCTGGTGGATATCCATGGAAAGAAAGAGACTGAGTTTCTGGCGTTGGTTCAAGGCAACATGTCTGTGTCTGAATATGCGACAAAGTTTAATGAACTTGGGAAATTCTACCCGCACTTTGTTGGTGAGGGAGCAGAACTTTCTAAGTGCATTAAGTTTCAGAATGGGTTGCGTTCTGATATCAAGAAGGCGGTGGGGTATCAGAAGATTCAGGTATTTCCAGATTTAGTGGATAGCTGTAGGATTTATGATGAGGATAACAATGATCATCATAAGGTGATTAATGAAAAGAGGAACAAGGGTCCGCAGAATCGTGGGAAGTCGTATGACGGAGGAAAGGGTAAGCAAAAGATGAGTTATGGACAAAGGTTTGGTAAGGGAGATGCTCCTGCTAAGATTGTATGTTTTAAGTGTGGTAAGCCGGGTCACAAAAGTGATGTCTGCAATAGTGACGCGAGGAAATGTTTCAAGTGTGGAAGGGTAGGACATATATCCTCCGACTGTGCGTCCAAGGGAGTAGTGTGTTTTAATTGTGGTGAAGAGGGACACATGAGCGGTCAATGTCCGAAGAAGAAGGTTCAAGCTGGTGGGAAGGTGTTTGCGTTGGCTGGAACTCAGACGGATAAGGGTGATGGACTGATCAGAGGTACTTGTTTTATTAATGGCATTTCTTTAATTGCTATTATTGATATGGGTGCTTCGCATTGTTTTATAGCCGCTAATTGTGTTAAAAGATTAGATCTTGTTCTGTCTAGTTTGGGTGGTGAGATGGTTATCGATTTACCAGCAATGGGGTCGGTGACTACTTCTTTAGTTTGTGAGAATTGTCCTGTATCAATCTTCAGTAAGGACTTTACTGTTGATTTGATTTGTTTTCCGATGAACGAGTTAGACGTGGTTCTGGGAATGGATTGGTTGATGAATAATCGTGTCCATATCGATTGTTATCATAAGTTGGTGAGATTTCCATTTCTTACGAAAGATGCGGAACTTGGTGTCTTATCTACCAAGGAGTTGAATCGACTGTTAATAGATGGGGCACAGTTGTTTGGTTTGTTTGCATCGTTGACTGTGGAGGGTCGAGCTGCAATTGGGGATTTTCCAATAGTGCAAGAATTTCCTGAAGTGTTTCCTAAAGACTTTTCTGATGTGCCGCCGAAGAGAGAGGTGGAGTTTTCCATAGATCTAGTTCCTGGTACGAGGCCTGTGTCTATGGAGCCATATAGAATGTCGGCATCAGAGTTAGTGGAATTGAAGAATCAATTGGAAGAGTTGCTAGCAAAACATTTTGTGAGGCCTAGTGTTTCACCATGGGGAGCTCCAGTTTTGTTGTTAAAGAAGAAGGATGGAAGCATGAGGTTATGCATTGATTATCTCCAGTTGAACAAGGTGACAATTAAGAATAAGTATCCACTTCCTAGGATTGATGACTTGATGGATCAGTTGGTGGGAGCCAGGGTGTTTAGCAAGATTGATCTAAGATCTGGTTACCATCAGATTCGGGTGAAGGAGGTGGATATTCAGAAGACTACGTTTAGGACTCGGTACGGGCATTATGAGTTTTTGGTGATGCCGTTTGGGGTTTCTAATGCTCCTGGTGTGTTTATGGAGTATATGAATCGCATATTCCATGATCAGTTGGATAAGTTTGTTGTGGTCTTCTTAGATGACATCTTGATTTATTCTAAGTCTCCAGAGGAGCATGAGGAGCATTTGCGTGTTGTGCTACAGGTTTTGAAGGAGAAGCAGCTGTATGCTAAGTTATCCAAGTGCGAGTTCTGGTTATCAGAGGTGAGTTTTCTTGGTCATGTGATTTCAGATAACGGGATTGCAGTGGATCCATCCAAGGTAGATGCAAGTGCTACAATGGGAGGTTCCGAGATCGGTTACTGAGATCAGAAGCTTCTTAGGTTTGGCGGGTTATTACCGAAGATTTATAGAAGGCTTTTCGAAATTAGCACTTCCGTTAACTCAGCTTACTTGCAAGGGTAAGGTGTTTATTTGGGACATAGTTTGTGAAAGGAATTTTGAAGAGTTGAAGAGAAGGATGACTTCAGCTCCGGTTTTGATTTTACCTGATCCTAATGAACCGTTTGTGGTGTATTGTGATGCATCGCATATGGGGTTAGGTGGTGTTTTGATGCAGGAAGGTAAGGTGGTAGCTTATGCTTCGAGGCAGTTAAGGATTCATGAGAAGAATTATCCCGCTCATGATTTGGAGTTAGCTATGGTTGTTTTTGTATTAAAGATTTTGAGGCATTATCTCTACAGTGCAAGGTTCGAGGTCTTTAGCGATCATAAGAGTTTGAAATACTTATTTGATCAGAAAGAATTGAACATGAGGCAACGTAGGTGGTTGGAATTCCTGAAGGACTATGACTTTAGCTTGAATTACCATCCTGGTAGAGCTAATGTGGTTGCCGATGCTTTGAGTCGAAAATCTTTGCATATGTCCGCGATGATGGCGGAGGAGTGGAAACTTTTGGAGCAGTTTCGTAATCTTAGTTTCGTATGTGAATTGACACCGAATAGTGTGAAGTTGGGTATGTTGAAAGTGACGAATGATTTTCTGTCAACCGTTAGCGAGAGACATAAGATGGATGTGAAACTGGTTGATTTGTTTATGGTGGCAAATCAAAGTGATGATGGCGACTTCAGAGTGGATGGTCAGGGTGTTTTGAGATTCCGTGGTCGGATTTGTGTACCTAATGATTCCGAGTTGAAGAAGATGATTTTAGAGGAAGGTCGCAGGAGCAGTTTGAGTATTCATCTTGGAGCCAATAAGATGTATCAGGATTTGAAGAAGATCTTTTGGTGGTCTGGTTTGAAAAGATATGTGGCTCAGTTTGTGTATGCGTGTTTGGTATGTCAGATGTCGAAAGTGGAACATCAGCGTCCTGCAGGGTTGTTGCAACCGTTGGATATTCCAGAGTGGAAATGGGAGAGTATTTCTATGGACTTTGTGACGAGTTTACCGAATACTGTGAGAGGTTTTGATGCCGTTTGGGTGATTGTTGATATGTCGACAAAGTCTGCTCACTTTATTCCTATTAACATCCCTTTTCCAGTTGTGAAGTTAGCCGAGATTTATATCAAGGTGATTGTGAAACTACATGGTATACTGTTGAGTATTGTGTCAAATAGAGATCCGAGGTTCACATCAGATTTTTGGAAAGGCTTACAAGAGGCTCTAGGTTCTAAGTTGAGGTTGAGTTCGGCTTATCATCCTCAGACAGACGGTCAGACCGAAAGGACTATTCAATCGTTAGAAGACTTGTTAAGAGCGTGTGTTCTTGAGAAGGGAGGTTCGTGGGATACTTATCTTCCGTTGATAAAATTCACTTACAACAACAATTTTCATTCTAGTATCGGAATGGCACCTTTTGAAGCGTTATATGGTCATAAGTGTAGAACTCCGTTATGTTGGTTTGAATCGGGCGAGAGTGTGGTACTCGGACCTGAGATAGTAAGAGAGACTACGGAGAAGGTGAAATTTAATCGTGAGAAGATGATAAGTTCACAAAGTAGGCAAAAGAGTTATCATGACAAGCGAAGGAAAGATTTGGAATTCCAAGCTGGTGATCATGTATTCTTAAGAGTTACGCCTATGACGGGTGTTGGCAAGCTTTGAAATTGAGGAAGCTTACTCCGCGTTTTATTGGTCCATTGCGGATCCATCCCATGTGATTTAGATGGACGATGTGCAAGTGCGTGAGAACCTAACGGTTGAGACGATGCCGATGCGTATTGAGGATCGTGAGATTAAGACTCTAAGAGGAAAAGAGATCGCCTTGGTGAAGGTCGTGTGATCAAGTGCGGCAGGTGAGAGTTTGACCTGGGAGTTGGAGAGTAAGATGCGAGACTCCTACCCTAAGTTGTTTGTAGCAGGTAATTTTTATTTTTAAGGACGAAAATCTTTTAAGTGGGGGAGGGTTGTAACGCTCGTAAATGTGGTTTTCTGTTTAATTGTGATGTTTGATGTATTTTCCTAAATTTTACCGTTTTTGAGTCGTGTCAGTCGGTAATAGTCGATTATTATTTAATCAATGATTTTTACGTTTCGGTAGTAGATATATATATATATATATATATATATATATATATATATATATATATATATATATATATATATATGACGTGTTACTTTGCGTTCTAGGGCTTTTCGTAGCAATTAAGTTTAGACCGTAAAGTAGATATTTTAGTTAGATATTTTTGAGTGAATAGGAAGTAGGGGGAGATAGAAGTGAGGTAGAAATAAGAAGAAAAGAGAGAAAACCAGTAAAAAGAAGAAAAGAAAGAAATAGAGAGAAAAGTGAGAAGAGAAAGAGGAGAAAAACAAAGAGAAAGAGAAGAAGAGATTTTGTGAGAAGATCAAACCAAGCTAGAATCTAACCAAGGTAAGAGGGTGAATCTAATTTATCTTGGATGTATGATTCTTATAGTTTTGTTTTTGTTCTTGTTCTTGTTCATTTTCTATGATTGACCAACAATAGTGGATTGTGAGTTTTGTGAGTTTTTAAGTTATAAACATGATTTTGTGGTGTGTATGTGTAGTATGATGATAGATATCTTCACTGATCATGTTTGTTTTTTCATTTCTTCATGTTTTCTTGCTTATGAAGAAATATAGGTCAAAGGTGTTATGTGATGATCCAACCATGTGTTAATCATTTAGGTGTCTATATAGCATGTTTGTGTTGTATTGGTGTTGGGATGAAGGTTTAAATGGGTTTTGAATGGTTTAGAGGGAGCTGAGACGGACTGTTGCAGAACTGGTTTTTCTAGGTTTGCGCAGGTCCGCTAAGCGGCCCTGGGTCCGCTAAGCGGAGGTTCTTTTGCAGAAAAATCTCTGTGAGGGTCCGCTAAGCGGAGCTTCTGCATTTTTTACTATTAATTTTCTGTCTGGTCCGCTAAGCGGAGCTCAAGCGGACAGTGTAAACTCTAGTTTTTCCAAACTTCGTTTTGTTGTATCTTTTGAACTGTAGACCGTTTCTACTCGCCGTTTGAAGTGTTATGGAAATTATTGAGAATTTTTTATGATAAAGAAGAGTGTGTTGGTGATTGTATGAGTTTTCATAAATATATTTTTGTGAAATAATATTTACTAATCAGGTGTGTTTTGACGGTAAATGTGTGCTGGGTGATTATGGAAGCCTGAGTGGTATTTTTGATGTATCCGTGTGGATAAATATAACCGGTGTGATGTGGATATGTGACCGAGTTATATTATTGTTGTTGTCGTTATGTAATCGAGTCGTTTGTGAGCACAGCATAACATTTCAATATGTTAATGGCGGAATGCTATTAACAGGTGGCCTGAATTGGCAATTTTTACCAGTAGGAGCTTAATGCTCGGTAAAGGTGTATTCGCCCGAGTTGCAAGAGGTCATCATTGGGGGCTAAATGCTCGATGACGATTTGTCGTACCTTACTTCTCGACAACGGTGTATTTTCCTGAGTGGAAAGAAGTCCCAGCATAATGCTCGGCAAGGTGTATTTGTCATAATGACAAGGAGGAGTTTACTCCGGATTTGGGTACCACATGTATATGCATAGTCGAGTCTCATTCATCACTATCTGTCTTTACCATTATGTTCTCACTCATTTATCGCATTGTTCATACATTGATTGTGGTTGACTTAGTGGATTACCTTGTTGTATGATTCTTGATGATACTTGTAGGCATTACTATATTTATCATGATTTTTCATTATAAATTATATTCTCACCCTTCTGCTTTAATGTTACCTACTCGTGGGTAATGTGCAGGTGACCCGTAAGTGTAGGTGCTCTTTTAGTAGTCGTCCGTTTTGGTGTCTACCGCTCGTGATACGTAACACCTAGGGGAGGATTGAACACTTATTTTGTAGATGATGCTTATAGGATCCTTTTGATGTATATTTGATCTTTTGGATTTACTCATATTATGTATTTTGGATACCTTATCATACGTTGTATTTTGGAGGAATACTGTGGATATTCTGTTTACCGATATACATATATATAGAGAGGAATAATGTGGATATTCTGTTTACCGATATATATATATATATATATATATATATATATATATATATATATATATATATATATATATATATATATATATATATATATATATGAATACTGTCAAGTGTTTAAGAGAATCTTTCCTCTTTGATTATTTGTGTTACGCATCTTTTGCGAGAATGTTATTTTTGGTGATGAGGTTCCTTAAGTGTAATACCCTAATTGTTTGTATGAATTTAATTTTTATACTCTGATATTTGTACCTAACAGCTTGGGTAGAATTAGGGTGTTACATTTCTGACATCGGGTCTGGACTTTTGATCAACCCTTTTAATAAGTCTGTTGAATTGTTTTCCAAGCATGGCTATGGCGTCTGATAAATTCTCATCACTTATACCATTGCTTTCTTTTGAATCATCACCTGTGTTGGTGACAAACGCAATGCTTTTGTTCTTCTTTTCAACAGGCTCACAGATGCTTGACTCAAAGGTTTGGAGAGAACCAAGAAGTTCGTCCAGCTTCATGTTGTTGATGTCTTGAGCTTCCTCGTTGGCAGTTACCTTCATATCAAATCGCTTAGGTAGTGATCTGAGGATCTTCCTTACTAGTTTCTCTTCAGACATTTTCTCACCGAAGGCTGCAGAGTTGTTTGAAATCTCATAGACATTCATGTAAAACTCGTGAATGGTTTCATCCTCTTTCATCTCGAGATTTTCAAACTTAGTGGTAAGTATTTGAAGTCTCGACATCTTTACCTTTGACGTACCTTCATGTGTTGTTTTGAGAATATCCCAAGCTTCTTTAGCCAGCTCACAGTGTTGCAAAAGTCTGAAGATGTTCTTGTCGATACCATTGAATATTGAACTTAGGGCATTGGAATTGCCCAACACTAACTCTTCTTCAGATTTGCTCCATTGAGTTTCAGGAATTAGAACAGTGGTTCCATCTTCCAGAATTTTCTCAGGATGTTTCCATCCACTTTCAACAGCTCTCCAGGCCTTGCTGTCAACTAACTTAATGACTGCTACCATACGAGGTTTCCAGTAGTCATAGTTAGAGCCATCCAGGATAGGTGGTCTACTTCCAAACACTAACAATTCCTTCTCCATAGTACCATAATTTTGTTATCCCTAGATCTCACCCAGATGTAAACAGGTAGGGTGCCTGCTCTGATACCAATTGAAAATTCTAGTAACACACGCTCGATGTCAAACTGGATGTTATGACATCCACAATTACGCAGCACAGAAAATAATAACAAACAGCAGAAAACAGTAAAGAACACACATAATTGTTTACCTAGTTCGGTTCAAACAACCTACTCTGGAGGCTACCAAGCCAAGGATGAAGTCCACTATTAGCAGTATCAATTCAGAGCTAAACTCCCAATTTACAACTCCTCACTTAATCACTACCCAATGACCCTTCTACCTAGGTTCTACCTAGATTTGGAATATCTCCATTCCACTCCTCCTCAATCACAGCAGTGATAACACATACACAATAAACAATTACAGATAGATGACACACTTCAAAAACACACCTTGATCTGCTTAAAAGCTTCAATCAAGAGACACACACTCGTGCTTAAAAGCTTAGAGTGACATAACTAAAACACAAACTAATTCCAACGCAATCATCAGAGATAATAGCGTGGATCACAAGAGACAGTTACAAAATAGTCGTTCTTCACAATTACAATCTCCTGTCTGCGTTCCAAATTAGGATTGCAGGTCTTTTTATAAGCAGTCTTGGGCCTTGGGCTTCTTTAGAAACACATTAGGGTTAACAAAGTTAACCTAATTCACACGCCAACTGTCTGTTACACAATGTGTTGTCAATAGGATCTTCTGGACGAAATATGCAGCACTCAATAAAAAGATTCCTAAACTGATAAAAAGGATAAATCAGGAAACACAATTAACAAATAATAACAGCTCCTGCTGTCACACATGGATGTCATGACATTCATTACAAAACCTGTATTAGCTCCACACATATATGCAACCTGCATAAACACAATCAACCAGGTAAGTTTTACCAATAATGCAGCCAACATGCAAAACACCTTCACTTTTGAAAAGATATAAAAAAAAAAGTTGAAAAGGTTTGTGACAGGGTTTGTGAAAATTGTCGATCTTTAGAAAATTGTTAATGGAGAAAATTTTAGAAAATAGTTGGTTGGGAGAGAATGAGAATTGTTGATAATTGTTAGAATGAGGGCTAGAAAGTTGTTGGTCTCCTATTTATACATAAAAATTAGGTTAGTAAAAATATTAAAAGAATCAATTAATTAATTAATAAATCATAACTCTAAATCAAATATAATTTGATTTTGATTTCTGAAATATTTAACTAATTATGTTGATTCTTTCCTAAACGATACAATTATGCAATATTAAAAAATATGAACAAAATCTTTGCAAATCTTTTTTTTTAGTGATTTTTGAACTAAAATTACAAAAAATAAAGATTTTAATGAAAAAATAATATTTTAAAAATGCCTAATAAAGAAATACGAAAATAATAATTAAATGATGAAAAAAATACTATTTTTGATTTTTTTTAATATTTTATGATTTTTGGTAATTTTTTGACTAAAAAATACATAAAAGTAAAAATTGACTACTTTAAAAAATGCCTATTTAATTAGTACGAAAATTAAAATTAAAATGATAAAAAAAAATGCAATTTTTGTGATTTTTGAATAAATGGAAATAAAGTTAGAACTAAAATTAAAAATCAAGTAAAAGGGAAAATGTGATAAGTGGGATTCGAGCCCGGGACCTCTCGCTCTTGTACCTTTTAACCTCAAACCCTTACCAACTGTGCTATGTCAATTATTCGAAATAAAATAAGATTTGCAAATATATGAGCGCAAATTTTGGGGTATGACACCCATGATTTCTCGTGTCCTAGAACTCCACAACAAAATGGAGTTGTAGAATGAAAGAATAGGACTCTCCAAGAAATGGCCAGGACCATGATCAATGAGACTAATATGGCTAAGCATTTCTGGGCAGAAGAAATTAACACAGCATGTTATATTCAGAATAGAATCTCCATTAGGCCTATTCTAAATAAGACTCCCTATGAATTGTGGAAGAACAGAAAACCCAACATTTCATATTTCCATCCATTTGGATGTGTTTGTTATATTTTGAATACTAATGATCATCTGAACAAGTTTGATTCCCAAGCTCAGAAGTGTTTCCTTCTTGAATATCCTGAACGCTCTAAGGGCTACAGAGTATACAATACTGAAACTCTGATAGTTGAGGAATCAATCAATATCACATTTGATGATAAGCTTGGCATTGAAAAGCCAAAGCAGAATGAGAATTTTGCAGATATAGACATTTCTGATCCAGATCGTGAAGAGATCAGAGGAAAGACAATGTTAGAAGATCAAGTTTCAGCTTCTTTAGAGAACCTCAGAATATATGAAGCTCCAACAATCAGAAGGTCTTCAAGAATCAACTCTGCCCATTCAGAAGATGTTATAATTGGAAAGAAAGATGATCCCATCAGGACAAGAGCATTTCTAAAGAACAATGCAAAATGTCAATTTGGTTTAGTGTCTTTGATTGAGCCAACTTCTGTTGATAAAGTTCTAGAAGATGCTGACTGGATTATTGCTATGCAAGAAGAGTTAAATCAGTTTACAAGAAATGACGTCTGGGATCTGGTTCCAAGACCTAAAGGATTCAATATTATTGGAACAAAATGGGTATTCAGATATAAGCTGAATGAGAAAGGTGATGTTATTAGAAACAAAGCCAGACTGGTTGCTCAGGGCTATAGTCAACAAGAAGGTGTTGACTACACTGAAACCTTTGCACCAGTGGCCAGGTTAGAATTTATTAGATTTTTAATTTCTTTTGCCACTCAGAATAACATCACTCTTTATCAGATGAATGTTAAGAGTGCCTTTTTAAATGGTTATATAGATGAAGAAGTTTATGTTCACCAACCTCCTGGTTTTGAAGACTCTAATTCTCCAGAACATATTTTTAAACTAAAGAAATCATTATACGGTTTGAAGCAAGCTCCCAGAGCTTGGTATGAAAGATTAAGTTCTTTCCTTCTGGATAATGGCTTCACAAGAGGAAGCTGTCAATTTCTGGGAAGTAACCTGATCTCCTGGTATAGTAAGAAGCAAGCAACTATTGCACTCTCTACAACAGAAGCAGAATATGTAGCTGCTGCTAGATGTAGTACACAGATGCTCTGGATGAAAAGTCGGCTAGAAGACTATCAGATATATGAGAGTAACATTCTTATATTCTGTGATAATACTTCTGCTATTTGTTTATCTAAAAATCCTATTTTACATTCTAAAGCTAAACATATAGAGATTAAACATCACTTTATTAGGGACTATGTTCAGAAGGGTGTTCTTTCTTTAAACTTTGTTGATACAAACCATCAATGGGCTGATATCTTTACAAAACCCCTTGCTGAAGATAGCTTTAAGTTCATTCTGAAGAACATCAGTATGGATTTATGCCCAGAATGAAGTTATGAGATGATCTGATATGTGGATTAGTGTGAAGATTATGCTTTATTTATTTTCTTTTTTACCTGTCAGATGTTCTGATTATGTATGTTCATATGGATACTCTGAAACTGTTATTACTAACGTTTCATGTGCCTAAGTATGACTCAGAACTTCTGTTAAAGCAAAACAGCTGTCACCAGCTATTCCAGATGATGACCACATGTTCATCAGAAGGGACAAGCATGCGTGCAGTTGAAAATTGCTGGGTCTAGAAAATTGTTTTGGTGCTGCTGGAGCTATCGTAGGCAGAACCGATTGAGATGTTGTCTATGCTGAAATCTTCACTTATGGAGAAGGTTCTACTTGTATCAAGGACTTGAAGGATCCCTACAGAATCTGGGCCAAGATCCTTCTGGGTTGCATCTACCACAGAAAGGCTACAGTCTCTCCAAACTACATTAACCAAGATCAACAATTCATTCTATATTGTATTGGAAAAGGCGAGAAGGTAGATCTTCCTTACATTCTGTTCATCCACATGTGGAATTATGTGAGGGATTCAAGAGAACAAGCTAGGTTGAAAACTCCAAAGATCAGAAGGAACATCATTCCTCTGGGAAGACTGATTTCTGACATTCTGATTGAGACAAATTTGGTGCAAGATCTGCTGGACGCTGGAATTGTCAAAGATCTACATGCAACATGTGGGAGCACAATGAATGCTCACACTCTGAAGAAAATGAAGCTGATAGAGAACATTACCGCTCCTCCTAGAGTGGTAAATGAGATCTTGTCCAGAAGGATTCTTGCTCTGGCTGACTTTGAGCTCTTCTTCAAGAATGAGCATCCCATCACAGTCCTCTTCTATTTGGAATCATGTCTAAAGGAAGGCTCTGAATTTGATCCTGCATGGTTAAGTGATAGAGTGCTTCCAACCATAGCTGACCCTGATCCTTCTAAGAAGAAAAGGAGAAGAAGGACCAGAAGGACATGAAGGACAAGAAGGAAAAGAAAGAAAAGAAAGAGAAGAAGGAGAAGAAAGAGAAGAAAGAAGAAAGAGAAGAGAAGAAGGAAAGGGAAGAAAAGAAGGAGAAGAAGAAAAAGTCCACTAGAGCTGGACCTGCAAAGCCTCTGAAGAAGAAGAAGAAACCTTCAGGTGTTTCTATAATCGAGTCTGTTCCTATTCCTGTTTTTAATTCTGAACGTGTATCAACTGAACCTCAACCAGAAAACCAACCTGATTCTGATCAATCCAATAACTCCCTCAAGGTACCCAGATCATCTGAAGCTATTGGGAAACTAATAGATGACATAGAGAATACAAATACCTCTATTCTTCATGATGACTCTGAACCAGAACAATCACCAGAAAATCATCCTCAAACCACCAAACTATCCTCTAAATTTCAACCTTCTGCATCCACCAAATCCAAAGGCAAACAACCTATCCATACCTCTGACCCCATTCTCAATCCAAAACCTCTGAACACCATCTTTCCAAATGAAAACATTTTCTCCTCTGCTCAACCTCCACATTCTGAACCTCAACCCACCTCTTCATTTTCTGACCCCCAACCAGAAGTTGACACTCCTATTTTCTGCAACTTCTCCCTTTCATCACCTTCATCATCATCCCTCTGCAAACCTCGCAAACCTTGCCCCTCTGCACCTTCCCCTTAAAAACCTCATATGAACCAGTTGTTGTAGTCTTAGACTCTAACAACGAAGCAAAATCCTCCCTTCACCCATCCTCTTCAAACACTTCTCTTTTGTTTGAAACACCCTCTGAACCCTATCTCATCTTCCACCCAGATAAACCAATAACCATTCTTAGAACATCCCCTCCTCCACCTTCTGTTGATATGCGTTTTAAATTATTAAAACATAAAGTACGTACAGGGTTTGATTATCTGAAGGTTGCCCATGACTCCAAGCTGGATCATGTGGCTGCTGGAAAGCTCTGGAAGGCTTTCTTTGCAGATGTGCAAACGGATCTTCTGGATCTCCAAAATGAATGTCTTGCTGCTGCTCTTGGTCCTGCTGGATTGGATCTGGAGTATGGTGATGGCAAGTACTTTCATCCAATCTTGGACTGGAAGCATCTGGAAGAAGCGCCGTTTGTTGATGACATGGAATTGGATTATGATGAGATGGAAGTCGATAATCCTCTGCCTCTGGTTGTCTGGACTCCAAAGAAGCCTCTGGTTACTTATCCTTATGCAGTTATGATAGGAGACTTTGAGACGCTGTTTGAATGGTTCAAGGAGAATCCTCTTGAGGAGAATCCTGTTGCTAATGGTCAAATGGTTCCAGCCTCTGCTGTCCCTACTGCTATTGAGGGAAATCCTGTTGCTCCTCCTGCTGGCCCTTCAACCTCTGCAGTGCTGGAAACTCTGAAGGAACTTCAGCAAAACCAAGCAAATGTGTTTAGTCGTCTGGACAAGCAAGATGACACGAATGCAGAATTCAAGACCTGGATGCAAAGATCTGAGGAAGCTTCCAAGAAGCAGGCAGAAGATACTGCTGAGATCAAGAATCTGCTAGCAGCCTTAGCCTCTAAGCTCACCCAGTCTTAGTCTGAGTTTTGAGTCTTTGTTTAGGGTCCTCTTTGTTTCTTGCATCTGTTTTCCTTTCTCCATTGCATCTGATTGTATACACTCTGGATAATCAATGAAAATTTCTTCCTTCATCTTTTATGTCTTTCATCTGAATCTTTTATTTACTTGCTTTTTGATGTTATGACAAAAAGGGGGAGAAACGTATGACTTGAATTGATTTATTATATCAGTTGTTGGGCTTAAGTCTCAACATTCCTAACAAATATTGCAAAGTTTTTGTCTCTGATAGTTTTGCAGGAATGTGATAATCTGAAAAATCTAAAAAAAGGGGAGAAACATATTTGGAGAAAATCTTCCAAAGATTTGAAGCAAACAAAGCTATGCTCTGATACAAGAAATTACAAGATCTGAAGAAAGCTACTTTGATGCTCTGATAAGCTAAGTGATCTTAAAGAAAAATTCAAAGCCTTGAAGTTGTCCAATAGAAGCTCTGAAAGAAAGCTCTGAATCACCCGAAGATAAAGTTCAGCGTGAAAGTCTCTTCTGAAATGGAAAATACTCAGGGAAGTCTTTTATTTATAAAATTCTTCTAGTATTAATTTCAGGGGGGATTGTTAATCTCAGGGGAGACATATTCACACACTCTAATTAATATGCTTTTATGCTATATCTGTGTATTGTCTTTTTCATCTAATATTCTGGATACAAATTCATATCAATTCTGTATGTTTTTGTCATCATCAAAAAGGGGGAGATTGTTAGAACATTAAATGTTCTGATCAATATTTCTAGTTTTGATGATAACATTATATATGAATTTTGTATAAGACAATGTGGTACTCTAATTATTCACGTTTTCCATTTCAGGAAAAGTCTAAAAGAGTATGCACTAAATGAATATTCAGAAGCTCTGATCCAGAAGTTCTGGATGACCTCATCAGAACATGGTTTGGAAGACATCAGAAGATGGTCTTGTGAAAATCAGAACATGATATGGAAGGCATTAGAAGATGGTAATCAGAAGCAAGGCTCTAAAGATCTGATGGTATCACGTTGCAAGGAACTTCCAAAGTCTGATGACTGAAGTTACAATCTGCACAAACGCTAAAGACTCTGATATTCAAACGTCATTCTAATAGTCTGAGTCCAGAAGAAAGTACAAGATGAAAACTCTACAACGTCAAATCTGACTGACAAAAGGAACGTTAGAAGCTACAAAAGGCAAAGTCGGCAAGAGCAGTTGAAACAAGGCTCGAGGTAGTTGATAAAAGAGTGAAACATTAAATGCAGAAGCGTACTATTCACGTAAAGCATTAAATGCTCCTCAACGGTCACTTTTCTCATTGCCTATATAACTGATGCTCTGGATGCTGAAGACCTAGAGAACTTATGCTGAGTAACCTTATGCTGCCAAATTAATTCTTAACACTATCACACAAACAGCAAACAACTTCATCTTCAACCTTACACAATTATTGTAATATCTTAGTGAGTGTTAGAATTTAATCTTTGAGAGAAAATCACTGGGTGATTATAGCTTATTAAGAAGCACATTAAACTCTTGAAATATTGTTTACTATTTTGTAAAAGAATTCCTAGAGTGATCAAGTTGTGATCAGCATACTCTAGAAGACTTAGAAGTTGTCTAAGTGGAAAACCATTGTAATCAAGATTGATTAGTGGATTAAATCCTCAGTGGAGGTAAATCACTCAGTCAGGGGTGGACTGGAGTAGTTTGATTAACAACGAACCAAGATAAAAATACTTGTGTGACTATTTTTTATCTGCCATTTGTAGAAACAACCCTTATTCGATCCCCCCTTTCTAAGTGTTTTTCACTCCTTCATATTAAAGTGAAGATTGATGATGAGGACAAGGCTTTACTCCTGTTGAGTTTATTACTATAGCAACCTTCCCTAAAAAATAGAATTTAGAGTCGCCACCTATTCTGCCAGGGCGAATAGGAAACCCTACGAAGTTATAGAGAATTATGGGTAAGTTATTATAATCAGGTCAAGGGAAGGTGTTAGGCACCCTTAACCCTTTCCTAAGGTTTTAAGCTTAAGGCAAAGGTTTGTGGCTAAAAGATGTTAAAGTTTAGGGTTTATAGCTAAGAAAATGAATAGGATGAAAAGTGAGATTTTGGGGAAGGGGACTCGCCTTGTTGCCAAGTGCCTACGTACCTCCTTATGGAGGATCAGAGTCTACGTAGTTCGGGGCAGGGTTGTACGCCTTAGAATTAGTATGAGGTGGATTGAAGGTATTTTGAATTACCTTATCGTAGTTATGAAATTCGTAGTAAGGTATTTTGAATTACCTTATCATAGTTTTGAAAGGGATTTGTGTTTTGATGTGGCGTACAACCCTGATTGTAATATGCACTATTAATTACGATGATCTATAGGTTTGATCACCATAATTAACAAATTAAATAAAGAATTGCTAATTATTCTAATCGAATGATTCGATTATCACCGTTAGCAAATTGATGGGGGAGGAATCACTTGTTATAGTTCTAACAAGTTTACCTGCGTAAAGGAGTCGCTTGCTATGGTTCTAGCAAGCTTACCTGCACCAAAGGGATCACTTGTCATGGTTCTGACAAGCTTACCTGCACCAATAGGAATTATTTTCTATAGTTCTATCAAACTTACCTGCACCAATAGGGATCACTTGCCATGGTTCTGACAAGCTTACCTGCACCAATAGGAATCATTTGCTATAGTTCTAGCAAACTTACCTGCACCAATAGGGATCACTTTTCTTGGCTCTGACAAGCTTACCTGCACCAATAGGGATCACTTGTCATGGTTCTGACAAGCTTACCTGCACCAATAGGGATCACTTGCCATTGTTCTGACAAGCTTACCTGCACCAATAGGAATCATTTGCTATAGTTCTAGCAAACTTACCTGCACCAATAGGGATCACTTGCCATGGTTCTAAAAAGCTTACCTATACCAATTGGAATCATTTGCTATAGTTCTAGAAAACTTACTTGTATAAAAGGAATCAATTGCTATGGTTCTAGCAAACTTACCTACACCAAAGATTTACTTGCTATAGTGCTAGCAAGATCACCTGTGTAAAAGATTGTTTTGTAAATGCATATGAATTATGTGTATGCATGTGATTCTGTTGTTTGTACAATGCGAAGTATGAACCGTCTGTATGTGTAATGTAAATGTCATATGTATAGATAAATGCCTATATGTGCAGGCTAGTCAGTATGTATATGCTAATGCGAATGCTAATATGATGATCCCCAGATTTTATCTCCTTATAACCTATTGAATTTGTTTAAACCATGCAGCAACTATGCTTATGCTGACTAGTAATGCTTATGCGTAGAAGCGGAACTTCAGGTTTCAGTCTCCTTCTAAACCATTGGGTCCTGAACCAATCCCTTGGTACCCTTTGTCCTTTTGAATTGTTTAGGTGTTTCGATGTATGATATGTGATGTATTAACCAATGTATGTCTTATGTATGATGCTCCAATGATAGGTCGTTGATAACCAAAGCGTATACAACTCGCTAATGTTGTAAGGTTGTTTGATGCTAGCGCGACTTCCCAATACCTGCTTTTGAACTTGAAGATCGTAGTTAGGAGAAAGATTTATTCGATGTTGTAAGGTGTGAAGATTCCTTTTCCTTTTGCTGTGCGTCTTGCCCCGGTTTGGCTTTTTGAAATACTCCACGCCTTTTGATTTTTTGAAGTACTCCGCGTCTTTAACCTTTTGCAATTCGCACCTTTAACCTCTTGAAATTCTCTACACCTTTAATCTTTGGAAATTCCCCACCTTTAACCTTTGCAATTCTTCGCACCTTTAACCTCTTGAAATTCTCCACCTTTAATCTTTTGAGGTTCTTCACGCCTTTAACCTCTTGAAATTCTCCATACCTTTAATCTTTTTGAAATTCCCCACTTTTAGCCTTTTGAAGTTCTTCATCCTTTTAACCTTTTAAATTGTTCTCCACACCTTTAACCTTTTGAGGTTCTCCACGCCTTTAGCCTTTCGAGGTTCTCCACACCTTTAACCTTTTGAGGTTCTCCACGCCTTTAACCTTTTGCAATTCTTCGCACCTTTAACCTCTTGAATTTCTTCACACCTTTAACCTTTTGAGGTTCTCCACACCTTTAACCTTTGGAGATTCTCCACACCTTTAACCTTTTAAGGTTCTCCACACCTTTAACCTTTTGAGGTTCCCCACACCTTTAACCTTTTGAGGTTCTCCACACATTTAACCTTTCGAATTGTCCGCCCTATGGATTTGATATCCATTGCCCCAATATTTTCGTGGAAAAAGATGCCTCTGATCTCCAAGCCATGAAGGAAGTGCTCCAAGAAATAACCTTGTCATACAAATGTGATACATATGCTTCAGCGTTTAGGTCGAAGGGTGTGCCCTTGATATCCAGGATATGGAGGGTGTAACACCCTTCTAAAACCCCCGCGGAAAACATAATATAATCAGAGTAATAACACAGCAAGGATGCTACAATTATTAAAATAAATAAAAATACCAAGTCGATTGTCATGCTTTATTAGAATTTAACCAATATCAAACATGTGTTTAGCACAGCGAAACTTAATTCAACCGTATTAGGGAATATATCCACACAAATACTCAATACATAAATCCATAACCAAAATGTAAACAATGTATATCAAGTAATGCTAAGACTATCGATCCCAGTGTTACAATCAGAGCATGACTCGACACGAACTACGGGCTAGCCTACAAGCTATCTTCACCCAATCAAGACGCCGCTACATCCTTAATCTGAAATCATCAAAGTAAGGGTGAGTTTCATTCGAATTAATAACCATTATACAATCATAAGCAATAAAATCTCATAGAAATTATCATCCACTCAACATACATATAATCGGAAATTAGTATAACAAGTAAACATCAGTACATAAGCATATTCTAATACACCACACAATCATTCAGTCATATCAGAATATAATGCAATGAATGGACTGACACTAATGCATGTGGTACCATACATGGGATAAACCCATCCAACCGATCTTTTTCATCACCAAGATACAGTTTCACCAGCACAAATTCCACACAATGGGAATTATGCCCACCATTTTGATCCACTTTCATCACCGGGATCCATCACCAAAAATGTATGCGAATGTATGCAACATATAACATGCTTACAAAATCACCAATCCGATGTATCACGTCGTCTCATTATCATCACCAATTCATCACCAATAAGCATGTATATATTCTTAGCATTCATACAAACACATCACACGCATACATGAAAGACATCACCCAATAAATAATATAAACACAAATGTAAAACTCGGACTCTACGTCCATATCACCTATTCATCATATAGGCCATTAACTCGGCTTCGCAATGCTCAAAACGGCACATAAATCGGATATTCGGATCAAAAGTTATGGGTTTTTAAAGATAAAACATTTTTAGAAAAATATGCTGCAGAACCCGGTTCGTCTCACACGGGAACCAGTTCCTGACTGCTTCCAAAAACACGCCTCAGATTTTTACTATGGGGAACGGGGTTGTCCCTATCTGGGAACCGGTTCCCAGCAACCCAGAATCTACACCTCTCTGTTTTTATAAGGGGGAACCGGTTCGTCCCACACGGGAACCGGTTCCTACGTACCTGCACAGCCAATTTCACCATTTCGACAGCATTTACCCTATCCCATAATCCTCAATTCATATAGTACGAATATAACACACAAATACCATCAATTTTCACATCATCACATATTTCAGACAAGTTTTATACAAGTATTAACAGCATATATCATGAGTATTAACAGAATCATGTAATTCATACAAATTCATCGAAACCTAACAAAATTCCCAAACCCGACACGTACGATTGAAATAGACAACAATCCTAATCAATCCTATTACCTACAATCGCATAAGGATTACTAACCCGAAGAATCCCCCCTTACCTCAGAGTCGAATCTTTGAAGGTCTTCTTCTCCTTTGGCTCTTCTCCCTTTCACGTGTTCTTCAGTTCTCAGACTCTGTCTCTTTTGCTTCTACCTCCTCTTTCCCAATTCTTTTCATTTTATGAAAAATAAAATAAAATATTATAATGGGCTTGCTTAGTCAACACCCCCCTTCTGCTAACCACCACTCTAAGCCCAAAGCCAATATTTCATCATTTTTCAAATAATTCCAAAAAATTATTAATTTTAATAATTTAATTAAAAAAATAATTAAATTAATAAACAAGAATTAACGGGGTGTTACAGAGGGCTATCCATAGTGTTCTTATCCGTTTGGTTTGAATTCTTCCCATGTTTGACATGCCCCTGGTTGTTATTGCTTAGAGATGTGACATAAGTCGATTGAACCTTAGGATGAATGCCCTTAGTTAATAGGATCTTTGATTGCATGCCCCTGTAATCCTTGAAATTCTGCCCCTGTTTAGGAGAACCCTCTGGACGTGGTTCCCCCATTCAAAAGTCTTTATTTAGAAATGATCGCCCTTGATTAAACCAATTTCGAGATCTCCTTGATGCTAAGTGTATATTCGTAGATGATGTTGTACCCTTTGAGAAGTAACTTCAATGCAATGCGTATGCAAGTTTTGAAATCGAAGTCCGTTATGAATTAGGACTGGATGATTAGAAATGAATGTTTGAAGAAACGTAGTGATTAGGAATAGTTTTAACAACCCTAGGAGTCAGTATAACAAAATCCTACTTAATATGCTTTCGTAGTTAACCTTGCCTCAATTAGGACTTTTGAATGTTGTAACTTGGCCGGGTTCATGGTTTAAGAAACAATGGATATATGGCTCAAAATTTTATTTACCCCACCCCTTTCTCCTTGATGTTCTCCCAATCCTAAAAATTTGCCTAATCCAATGAATGTGCTTTGTATGTAAGAGAATTGTTTCAGTTCTGATGTTGAGCAGAAGCCTTAGTAGAGATCCAAGTACCGATGAAAAATGTTGTAGAGATCCAAGCATTGATGGGAAGCTTCGATGATTTAGCAGTCACAAGATTATCCTTTGTATTTCTCCTTTGTATTTTTTTCTATCCCTTATTTTTGCATGAGCCAATTCCTTTGAATTTGATCCATCGGGATGCCCTAATTTTTGTCTAAGTCATTTTTTCTTTTATGGAAGTTTCCATTTTGACTTAGCGGGTGCTTTCCTTTTTTTGAATGCTCCTTTTGAAATATTGATCCTTGGATTTTGAATATTGTGACTGCCATGTTGACCTTGATTTGTAAGCTTCAACTTTGATACGTCCTCGATCTCGAATGATGTATTGAGGAAGAAGATGTTGTGAATGTTATCTCCATTGCTTCCTCAATATTGGATGAATGCGAGGAAGAAGATATGCTTGAACCTTTGCTTTGGTTGATCCTTATGCTTCAACCTTTGCTTAACCCTTTGCTTGAACCTTTGCTTTAACCTTTGCTTGACCCTTTGCTTGAACCCTCGCTTGGGTTGACTGATTCTCTTGACAACCAAATACACCATTGAATTAATCGAAATTTACCCTATCCCTGGTTGAAATTAAGTTTTATTTGAAAAAATAGGAACAAACTCCAACTCCTGGCTCGAGGGGTTGACGAGGAATTAACATCCTTATATCTCCACTGTTTAGGAATTGAAACAAATGTATGTACATCGTCGGCTCGGTCTTACCTTGAAAGCATACGTTTAGCGAGATTTAGTTATTTGTATTCGTCATTCTCCTTTATGTTTGTTAATAGTCCGAAATTTGAAATTAAAAATAGAATAGAAGTGTGCGAGTGGAAAGTCGTAGTAGTGAGCGAATGAATTGACTCCAAAACCTGCATGGTTATCCCATTAGAATTGTTAATCCGAAGGTACAACTTTTATCCTGAGTAACACTTAGCGATCGTAGGGGTTGAAATTCTGAGCATGACGAAACCTATTGATCCTAGGGACAATCTCCTTTGTAAATCCGTTGACCTTGTTTTACTCCTTAGTTCCTAGACTTGTAGAAGTAAAGGGTAACCTCGAATTTTCCTTGGCACGTCAAACCTGTCGAGGATAAATTGTTAGCGGTGGGTTTTCTTCGTTTTGGAACTTCATGAGTTTCCTTTGAATGAACCTCTTTTGCTTTTTCTAAGGGTAGTATCACACCGTTCGCAACCTTCAGAGTTTGTAAATTGATAAAGAAAACCTATGACCCTTTTGCCCCTTGGTGGGGAGCTAACATATGTCGCCTTCCCTCCATCGTAAATGTGCATCTTCGTTCAGGGTATTGCCCCAGTTGGACTGACCCTTACCCCCGAAGTTATCGAAGAGCGTCTTTGTAAGCCTTGCTATGTTCTAAGATGAACCCCTTTATGACTAGATACCTATTGAGTGTATCTATGGGGGAACTTCTTTGTGGAACTAATCCTTGCTCGATGATAACCTTTGTTGTATTTACAATCCTGTTACGAAAAGGCATGGACATGTAGCTGGCATGGCGAAAGGCATCCCTTTTTTTCTTTGCAAGACCAAGCTCATTCCCAATAATTTATCCTCCTTTCTCCATAGTTTATGATCCTTTTGATTTTCATCGTGAGTCTCGGGAGACCGGCTAGCACTGTAAGTACGGATACGAGAGAAAGTATGAATGCAAATGTAAATGTATGAATGCATGAAAATGCAAATGCATGCGTATGCAAAATACTCCTTCTCTTTTTTCTTTGCGTATATGGTGACTCCTTATATGCAGTGCAATGCAGACGTGCCACCGATATAACCCTAAGGATAGCCTATGCGACATTAGATCCTAGTGAAATCCTTCCAAGCTAGATGTTATGACGCGCCAATGGGAGTCCCTTATATTAGGGAGTATGCAAAAGGTAGCAGCTGGTGACCGTTCAAGACAGTCACTAAATCTCATGGCCATCGAGAGGCCGTTCGACGTGCACTTACGAAGTTGTCCCTCATGGGAAGGTTCTCTATGCGGAACACAACCTATCTAAGGACGATATTGGACGAAGTAAAATCCCTACAGGCTAGGGATGAAAGATGCATATATGGAAATCCAAACCCTACAAATTAGGGGGTGCGCGAGAGCAAGCATGGGGTGACCGTTCAAGACAGTCACTAGATCTCATGGCCATCGAGAGGCCAATCGACGCATGCTAACTAATTTGCCCCTCATGTGAAGAATGCGACCTTAGAAGTAAAATCCCTACCGGCTAGGGAGTGCGTAGATGTAGGCCCAGGGTGACTGTTCAAGACAGCCACTAGGTCTCATGACCACTGAAAGGCCAATTGACGTGCGCAAATGGAGACGTCCTTCGTAGGAAGGGCATGATCTTTGAAATAGAATCCCTACAGGCTAGGGAACGCGTAGAAAGACCTGCAATATTAAAACACATATATTCGCAGTATATAAATCGCAAACATATAATAAGCACCCAAGCATAAAAGTCCTAAGTTCATAGGTTCGGCATGACGGCTTAGGGAGTCTACCCTTCCCATGGGTATGTTCTAACAAGGGTCTCATGGGGCCGTTCGTAGCCTCCGAGACTTTTTGTCTCTTTGGATTTTAGAACAACTCATTTGCCCATGAGGTTCGAGTTTCAGGGGTAGGTTCTCAGAGAGATCAGCCAAATACCAAGTCCTACCCTCAACAAAGTCAAGCCTCGTTTTGGACATTTTCGGATATTCAACCCACTCTGAGTGGAATTATTAATAAGACTCGTAGGCGATGCAAGTCCCCCCTGGTCTTAAGGATAATTCCCACACGTAGGTTTTAACCACAATTTATATATAGCCCAAAATGTAATAACAACAAATATTCAAATAAACAAATATTGCTGTAAATAAATGAAATTGTAAATAAATAAATAAATAAAAATTTAAATAAAGAAAAGAAAAAAACCTAAATCCTAATCCAAAACCCTAACCCTGGCAAATTAGTCAAACCCTAATAATTAACCAAAAACCTAAATAATTAACCAAAAACCTAAACCCTGCCAAAACCTAGGAGCATAATAATTCACCATTAGTGCATCCCCAGCAAAGTCGCCAGCTGTAGAAACCTGCCCTAAAAAATAGAATTTAGAGTCTCCACCTATTCTGCCAGGGCGAATAGGAAACCTTACGAAGTTATAGAGAATTCTGGGTAAGTTATTATATTCAGGTCAAGGGAAGGTGTTAGGCACCCTTAACCCTTTCCTAAGGTTTTAATCGTAAGGCAAAGGTTTGTGACGAAAAAATGTTAAAGTTTAGGGTTTATAGCTAAGAAAATGAATAGGGTGAAAAGTGAGATTTTGGGGAAGGGGACTCGCCTTGTTGCCAAGTGCCTACGTACCTCCTTATGGACGATCAGAGTCTACGTAGTTCGGGGCAGGGTTGTATGCCTTAGAATTAGTATGAGGTGGATTGAAGGTATTTTGAATTACCTTATCGTAGTTATGAAATTCGTAGTAAGGTATTTTGAATTACCTTATCGTAGTTTTGAAAGGGATTTGTGTTTTGATGTGGCGTACAACCCTGCTTGTAATATGCTCTATTAATCGCGATGATCAATAGGTTTGATCACCATAATTAACAAATTAAATAAAGAATTGCTAATTATTCTGATCGATTGATTCGATTATCACCGTTACCAAATTGATGTGTTTTATTAAATTATTTGAATAGTTTTGGGAATTGAATTATTTTATTATTAACCATCGCAATCAATTGAGTTGATTAAAACGATTAATAAATTAGTGAAAGATTACTAATCATCGTAACCAATTGAATTGATTAAAACCTTTAGTAAATTGAACTGTTTTGAAGTTTTAGTATTGTTAATTGCGTTGATCAATAGCTTTGATCAATATAATTAACAAATTAACAGGTATCGACTTTGTTACTAATTATCATAATCGATTGATTCGATTACAACCGTTAGCCAATTAATTTTGTTTTTTTTTTGGATTAGATATTACAAAATGAAATAAACTAATTAAATTAAATGACAAGTTATAAAAATAAAAAGATAATAACTTAATAAATAATAAACAAAAAGATCATACCTAATAGCTACTAGTAATGTCACGTATGACACTTTGTTAGGTTAGATATCAAACAAAATTTTAATAAGAAATAATAATAATAATTATATTAATAGTAGAAATCAAAATTAAAAAAAAAAATAGTGCAACCTAGTGAATCGGTGATGGAGGTAGCCCCCATTTTTCTTCATAAATTCCTAAAGCCAACTAAATTTTGACTTTTCAAAACTCTTTAATCCCAACTAATTAAACAGTGACAAGTATCAATTGAAACTTAAGATAAAAACAAAAGATATAGCACACTATACAGTATACAGAGAGAGAAAGTGTCTTTCTTCACTTATCTCCTATATATGGAACTCTCTTCTTCGACACTGTTCTTCCTCTCTCAAAATTGAAACAAATCAGCAGCTTATAAATTCCTCAAATTCAAAACAACACTAAATTGATACAACACAATAAAAGTTCAACATCGAATAGCAATAAGACAACAACAAAAAGATTACCGATCTGATATTTCGTGGTTGTCGGAGGAGGCTGAGATGGTGTTGACGTCGGTGTTGTGCGTGTGGTGGTCGGATTGCGGCCGGATTCGGTGGTGCAGCGATTTTGCTGATGAGTTGCCGTCGATTTTCGTGATGGTCTGGTTGTGTTTGTTGTTGTTTGTATATCGCGCATAGAGACGCGGTTCGGATCGGGGTAGTGGTGGCTTGATCGCGGTGGCTGATTTGACTCAGAGGGGATGTACGGTCGGTGGAAGGGTTCCGATTGGTGGTATACGGTGGTGCACGGAGGCTGGATCAGTGCGATGATCTTTAACGGTTCTGCGGGTCGAACATCTGCGACGAAGAGATGTGCGTGGCTGCCTCATAGTTGCGGTGGAGATTCGCTGTCAACGTTGGTCGGAGAATATCCCATATGGCTTCGAGACGATACCACATATCTTCAATCTTTCATCGACTTCTCTTCATTCTGTTTTTCTTTCCGTTTGCTGCAAAAATAAAACAAATGTTGTGGTTGTTAATTCTATGAATTTTGGAATTTAAATGAAATTTATGTTAATGTTGTTGTTTCTTCATCTTCTGCAATGCCATTGTTGTGTGATCTTTGAATTTGTGGCGTGAAGATGTTGATGTTGAAAACCGACGAGGGGTTGGACGGATGGATCAACGCGCGATGCGGCTAATGGCCGAATGAAATTCCCGTGATGGTTGCTGGTGAGCACAGAGATATCTCCGACGCGGAGGGGATTCACCTGACGTGCCTCAGCTTTTCAGTTCTTTTACTCTGCAAAAAGAAGAAAAACATTGCTGCAATTGGTTTCATTCTTTCTGCTCCTTTGATTCAAGTTCTTGGATTTAAATTATTGAATTTGTTGTTTGAGTTGTCATGGTCTTTTTGTGGGTTTTGGTTCATGAAGGTTTGCGAAATATTAGGGATGTCAGAGCATGTTGCAGGGTATATGTTTATATGTTAGGGAGTAGTTTACTCAAAAATAATAATAAGAAGAAGAAACAAGGGATTTTACTTGGCATAAGGTTGAAAATTTGGGTGAAATTGTTAGTACATGGTTGGAAAGAATTTGACTTATGTGTTAGAAAATATGTACAAGAGTATTGTGACTTGGTGAATGAGTTGTTTGTGAAGACGGCATAGTGGTGCTTATTAGAACAGTAGGAGAGTATATACGTGAATGGAAAAAATTGGCCTCCCCTAATGGGTACAAAAATGGTCTATTTATATTAGTCAAATTAGGGTTTTCTACACCCAATGGACCTATGGCTTAATTGACTACCTAAATCATTATGGCCCAATTGATTAATAAAACCTAAAAATTTCAATAAACCTTAATCTAATAATAATTATATAACACAATACTCCTATAGTTACTTTAATAATTATATTAATAATAACAAATAATGAGCATAATAATCTATATAAAAAAAACTAAATAAACACCACATCAATTAAATTGCTTATAAGATAAAATCAATTAAATTATATTTAAAAATCCCCCTAAAATACCTGTTAATTACACCCCCTTTTTTAATTGAAAAAAATGGTTTATAAGAGAATGGGTTTAACAATAGAGATGTTAAACCCCATATTTTAATACCCCTGATGAATTAATAGACGTATATTTGATCGGGAAAATTTTGGGGTATGACAACTGCCCCTGTTCAATCTTCTTAAACTTGAAGAGTCAGATAGGCACGCATGCCTATCGTGATCTAAAGGTAGAAAAGGATTGAATACTGAATACCCTGAAATTTGCACTTGTTGGGATGAAGTTTCGTAGGAGATGGGCTTAAAGATGCCATCCAAGGTAAATACCTTATCCTAATGTGAAGCAAGTGCTTTTCAGAAGGAATCCTGTGCTTTGATTATAGCATGGCCTGAAAAGGAAAACTTATTTTTAGGAAATGTCATGATGTATGAAGCAGTGAGCTTCTCAAAATAAATGAGAGCAATGTATGTATATGCACTATGTAATACGGTGAACTGACTTTATCGAAATGTCGCGGTAAGCAAGAGTCGCCACCGACTTTTATTTTATCCAAATTATCAGAAAGGCTAAAAGAACAGGAAAAACCTTTTAAATAAAAACTGAGTTCGGGGGGTAATTTATGCAAAGGGAAGGTGTAAGGCACCCTTTGCATCCATGGTTTTCCATGGGCTCTTAATTGCTTTGCTCTTTTGAAAGAAAAAAGTGTAGAAAAGAAATAAGACTTTAGCTTGTAAATAAGCGTAGCTTTTTGAAAGTTTTTGAGAAGAGGGTAGAAAAAGATTTAAGCCAGAGCAAGGCAACTAGGAGAAATTACCTGATTAGATGAAAAATGTTCTTTATAGCCTTTCAGGGCTATCCCTACCATAAGAGGGTAAGGAAGTCCTTTGATTTGGAGGTTGAAGGGTCGTCGAATTATCATTCGCCACAAGACTGTCCCATGCCATAGGGGGGCAAGTAGTCTAAGGGAATGATCAGAATAGCCCTTCGTTTACGCAACCAGAGGACACCTCAGCGCTTCGTAGGCAACTTCGAGGGACGATGTCATATTTGGCGAATCAAATGCAGCATCATTAGGTACTTATGACCTTTGAATGAACCGAGGGCAACATCGCTGAGGTATCCTCGTATTCGAGGGACTTGGCTATTCTGCGTTTAAAACACAAGGCAACAGGTAACAGGCAACAAGGCAACAAAAGAGGTTACCCCAAAAGGTGTGTGGGTGCATCAATCACGTGATTGGATTCAGTTATATTATCTTGTAATTTAAGTGATTCTAATTCAATTCAGGGTTACCACTCCCTAAGTTACTAACCACACAATAATATAATATAACAGATTTAAGTGCCTTCAAGGCCACACAATACAACCTCGGAGCAGATACAAAAATATTATGGGGATGGGGAAAAGAGAAATAACAGAACCAACAGTGCAATAGATCTGCCACAAGTAATAATCAAAAGAAAATAAAAAGATGAATGTCAGGGTTACCGAACATTCGAGCTTTGACTGGTAGGCTAACCCTGAAAATTGGAAAAGGAAAAATAAACACGAAGGGATGAGTGTATGACTAGTTCAATAACCATTAGGGCTAACCCTAATTTGATAGAAAGAGGCAAAATAAAATAAATATTTAAAATGAATAGAGAATAAATAAATATTTAAAATGAATAGAGAATAAATAAATATTTAAAATGAATAGAGAATAGGACTTAGCTTTTGATCCGACATGGTTAGTAGTCGGAGGAAACCCTGATGCTAACCCTGAAACTGCACAAATAAACAAAAAATTTCTTAGCGTAGGTGTGATCTTCGTAAACCCTGATTAGGGTACGAATAAAATTAACAAAATAAATAATCGATTTAATTAATTATTGATTTTTCAACCTAATTAATTAAATCGGTAAATATCGATTAAATATATGCCCTTACCATAATTTTTTTATTAATTAAAAGCAAATAATTATAATTTTATAAAAAATTATTTGAATAAATAAAGTCAATTTAATTTAAATAACATAATTAAAATAAATTCTATAAAAGAAAAAGAGGATTAGGAAAAAATAAGTTTGTTAAAAAAATTGTTATTAAAAAATATAAACACATAAACATTTATATATATATATATATACATATATATATATATATATATATATATATATATATATATATATATATTAAATAAATAAATATAGGATCATGTAATTAAAAATAAAAAAATTTGCAAAAATATTAACTTTTTATCCTATGTGGCGCACGCGTGAGATTAATGATGCACCTGCAGGCTTGGGTCCATTGGATCTGGGAGGATGTGCATCTGACGGCTGGAATGATGAGGGCACATGGTAATACGTGGACTGAGACGCATCAGATCTGATGTCTCCACTATACACGCGCGCGCCAAAAACAATTTGAAACTGGCCAACCAGACGACGCCACGTCTCGCCGTCCTCACCAAATTTCTGCAACAGAGTTTTTTACAACGCCTTTTCTGGAGACGCTACGAAAGCCCTTATCTTTTACATCTGTTGAAATCAAAAGGAGCCCAACACGCAACAAAAATATTTCGCGAATATACCAACGTGATCATCCAGAGATCACGAATCCATTAGTACAAGAGTTTTGGTCTAATTTTACCTCAGTGTAAAAGCCCTCTTTCGATTCTTAAAACCCTAGCTATGGCATATCGTATAATAAAGCATGAAAACGCAATTAAACCTCCAGAATCCATAAGAACAGGAATGTGATCATGAATATGCAGACGAAATTCAATGATAATGCACAAATTATTGGAATCGAAGCAATTTAAAAAAGCGCAAACCGTGAGCAATTAGGGAGATTTCTGGAGGTGTTGTTCTCGTACAATGGTCCAGTTAGCTTCAGGGAGACTTGAGGCAACTGTTTGGATCAATGGATCACCTCGAATTGGCCTCTAACTCAGAATTCAAGTTTGGAATTTCCTTGAATTTTTGTGCTCGGATTTAGGGTTCTTCTGCAGAAAATTTTTGTGTGCTAGGGCTTGCTATTGGTTGTGTTTATATAAGAGAGGAGTTTAGGACAACAAACTTGAACAAAATCCAATCCAATCATTGATTTGTAAATTGAGAAAATTTGATTCATATATGTTTCTATTTTAGACCAATTTCAATCTCTCTCAATCCAATTTCTTTCATCACTAATTTGGCACTGAATATTGAGTATTTTTATAATTAATGATGATTGAAATTGAGGAGAAATCAAATCTTTGATATTTACTTTGAATTTTTTTTTGAATTATATTAATTTTAAATGAATGAAAATCCATATAAAATTAAATAAATCTTAAAAATTTGTGGTAATTAAACTTGGGGCCTTGGATGACTTGTGGATCAAGCTTGGATCATAAAAACTTGGGCCTCTTTGTAAAAATATTCATTTTGAATCCTTTTTCTTCACATTTTTCCCTTCAAAATGGTCCAACTTTGACAAGACCTATCTCTCTCAATTTTTGAGGTCTGGAGGAGTTCTAGGACTTTTTAGAAACCTTAAAGAGTCCTCTAACCAATGTTTTTGGTCCCATGTCAAAATAATTTTCCATGCTCCTTGTGTGCTCTTTTGAAAAAGATGACTTTGGTTGACTTTTGAAAAGGACCTATAATGTTTTGATCCATATCTCTTAAATGAAGTATTTTTAGACTTGGCTTGTGAGAGACAGAATTGTAGAGAACTCAATTTCCTTCAAAATGAGCTTTGGATGGAAAATTTCTGATGTTCCATGTAGGAGTTATGGCTGGTCAAAGTTCAGTTGACTTTTCCTATGAAAACCCTAATTTAGAAACTTTTGAAATTGTTGATTTCTGATCTTTCCTTGATGAACCATGATCAATTCTTGATAAAATGGCGAATGATACTTCAATATAAGGATGTTGACAAAAAATCAGGAGTTTTGACTGTACTTTGACCATAGTTGACTTTTAGGTCAAACTAGTCGACTGTTGACTTTCTAAGCAATTGAGTGATCAATCTTTTGACTTGGGCCCTGAATTTTGTTATGGAGGTAGTTTGGAATATCATAGACCATATGAGATGCCTTGGAGCTTTTGGTCCATTGATTTTCTTCAGAACAACACAAACCCTAGTTTCTTGAGCCTTTGTTTAGGAGAGATGTCTTTGAGCTTTGTACCTTGATTTGAGTTTGTTAAGAGAAATAAGATGGGCAAATTTTGGGGTATGACACACTATGTATGAATGAGGTATGTAATTGAATGATTCATGACTATTAGCTATGTTAGTTGAAGTATGTTAGTAGCTTTGGAAAAGAAGAAAAAATAAAACCCTTGTTTGTTACCGGTGAAGTTTTGGAGAAGATCACTGCCGAGGGACTAACGTGATGAATAAACCCAATTGAGGAACCCTTTGTAAAACCCTGTTATAAAACCCTTATCGTAAAACCCTTTTGAAAAACCCTTTGTAAAACCCTTTGTATTTTTGAAGGAGATCACTGCCGAGGGACTAACGTGATGAATAAACCCAATTGAGGAACCCTTTGTAAAGCCCTGTTGTAAAACCCTTTGTAGATCCTTATCGTAAAACCCTTTTGTAAAAACCTTTTGTAAAACCCTTTGTAAAACCCTTCGTAAAACCCTTTGTAGAACCTTGTCGTAAAACCCTTTTGTAACATAGTTCACTTGCTATGCCAGCTTACCTACACCAAAGTTCCTGGAAAGGACGAGAGATGTATGGACACCACTATGTGGTTGAAGCGCATTAGTGACTCCGTATAACAATCTGTGATCAGGGAAAATAAATCCCTATTTGCTGCCGAAGATGATATTAATTAGCAAGAAGATTTGAAGGAGATCACTGCCGAGGGACTAACGTGATGAATAAACGTAGCTAGCAATAGTGAGGGTTCGCCGTTTGTTGTGTAGAAGATAATTAACTTGCTATAGTGTTGTGGTGATGTTTTCTTTACCTTCCCGTTTCACTTGGGAGGACGGCACGCTAGACCCTTCACGCGAAATTTGGAAGGAGAATGCACCCGTGGCGGGACGAATTTTGTTTCAGTTCTTCCTACGATATCACACGAACTTTTTAATTATCCTACGAAAGAGGAAGGGGAAAAAGATCTCAAATAAACCCTAGGAGTTTGCTAAGTGTGGGGATTCACCTAGACTAGAAATTCTGGAGTCCGGGAGGTCGGTTATACATAGGGAAGGTGTTAAGCACCCTACGTGTCCTAGTACTCTATGGGAACCTTCTCTGTGTCTATGTGTTTGTGTTTGTTTCTTATTGATTGGGAAAGTTTCTCCTTTGTATTAGGAGAAGGAATTGAATTGAATTAAAAAGAAAGACAGACAGACTGACTGACTATTTTTGGTATTTTATTAGCTCACTGAGATTCCTCGTGAACCTCATGCCTAGATATCCCTAATGGAAGTCAGAGCTTTTTATAGTTCGGAGAACTAATTAGGGAAATTAATTATTTTTGTGCCTTGCTTAAAGCTCAAGGTTGAAGCTTGAATTAAATCTCTGTTTACAGTAAAGAAAAATGAAATCATCTTTACAGAGAGGTATTTCTACTATTCCACCACAAACATTAAAAGAGTGACAGAATAACTGATTTCATTTCATTCAAGAGGGGGACCTTACTTGTGTATGTGCAAGTATACCAGTCAACTGCGTCTTGAATGAAAGAAAGGTGCTCAACCAAATTAGGGAAAGTTACCACATGCATGGGTTTACTGACAGAGCATGCCTTTCAAAATCCTAAATGGGAGACTGATTAAAATTAAAATGTAATGTAATGTTTATTTGTTTGAATGTGGTGAGATAGGAGAAAGATCTCTCTATAGAGATAAGCTACATCTATCTACTGTATAAAAGATTTGACTTTAGCTGGCTTGTATGAGGCCCAAGCTTGAGGCTTTTTTTTATTGATTGATTTTATTGACTCTGGGAGATGACTCCACTGGGGATTAACTTAAACTAAAAGGTTATGGTGTTCTGTACAAATCCCAGAATTGAGGCTGACTCTAGTTTGAGAGTGTTTATTTTGATGGATTTTATTTGGTGTTCTGTACAAAGCCCAGAATTGTGGATGACTCTTAATTGGGGAACATATATATACATATGACTCTGAATATGGGAAACATTGTTTTCTGCCTTGTACAAAGCCCAAGGTTGTGGCGGACTCTAGCTAGGGAAGTCATTATTTTCTGCCTTGTATGAAGCCCAAGGTTGTGGCTGACTGTTGAGGAAACTGAGTATGGATGACTCTATGGGGAAAAGATCCTAGAGGTTAGGAATCTTTGACACAGGAAATGTGGTTTATCTGCCTTGTACAAAGCCCAAGGTTGTGGCTACTTGATGATGAAGGACTCACTGGGGAGACTCTATTATCTGCCTTGTACGAAGCCCAAGGTTGTGGCTGACTTTCTAAGGGAATATCTATGAATAGGGTTTTGACTCTAAGAGGAGTATGTGCTTTTGTGGAATGAAAGACCCAGGTTGGAAGATTAACTTTACTGGGGGATTTATTTGAATGATTGACCTAAAGTAGACTCTACTGAGGACTTAACTTTTTATTGACTGAGGTTGACTTTAAGTGAGATTTATCTTTTAAAAGTTCAATTTTTTGGAAGCTAACCCTTTCCAGGGAATTATGACTTTGAAGGACTGATTTTGGAGGCTGACCCTTTTCAAGGGTTTTACTCTACCGGAGAGTTTAATCTTTTGAAAGTTTAATTTTTGGAAGCTAACCCTTTCCAGGGAATTTGGATTTAAAGGAGTGATTTTGGAGGCTAACCCTTTCCAGGGGTTTTTTATGGCAGAAAGTTTATCTAGTTGAGACTTCTTGTTTAAAGCCCAAGATTAAGGCTGACACTGACTAAGGATAGACAACTATGGATCCTAGACTCTGCTAAGGAAGATTAATGAAGATAAGGGTGACAGAGACTGTCCATGCTCTCATTCCAAAAAGTGGACTCAATGTGAGATTGAGACATTCTTAGCTTGTTTAAAGTTTGGTTTAAAGAATGGAAGAAACTCACCAGGATAGGCTAAAAGGTGACTAAAGACCTATTCCTATGTTTATAAGAAACCTGATGGGTCTTTGTATACAAGCTCAAGAGGAAGTTGGGAATGCTTTTAAGAAGCCTGTGGGTCCTTGTACAAAGCCCAAGAGGAGGCTAATCGAGGGTCCTTGTTATAGCACAAGAGAAAGCTATGTGGTTTTGAACATAATTTGGCTCTAGGCAAAATGGGTAAGAGGTTTCACCGGGAATAATTCCTCTTGGATGGATGTATCCTATTTTGGGTTCTAAGGCTTTTTCAAGATGTTTCACCGGGAATAATTCATCTTGAGGGTTTGAACTAAAGATCTCTAATTAGGAAAGAGCCTTCACCGGGAAGACATTCTCAATCCTAGGCCATAGTCATATAATATATATATATATATATAGTTTAACTGTCCTAAGGTTTATACTCAGACGTAGTTTTAAACAATATATAAACAGTTTATATTTGACAGTAATTTTAAATAAAGATTGTAAATTGAAAGCTTGTAAAGCCTAACCTGGATGGAGTGGAGGCCTTTGAAGATGTATGTACAAAGCCTTACCAGCAATTTTTGTTGTTTTATTGATAACAGTTGAATATTTATGATAAACAGTTAAAGGTTTTTTGAAAACAGAAGAAGTGAAGATGGACAAAGGTCACATAGGTATCTGAAGAGTTTCACCGGGAATAATGCCCTTCAAATACCAGAAAAATGTTTTGAAAACAAAAAGAAGATTTTGTAAATACAATTTTTGAAAACAAACTAAGAAAACAAAAAGGGGTTGGGACTTACACTCTATTAGAGGCCCAAAGAAAATGATTTACTGTTTATGAAAAACAGTTGAAAATGATTTGAAATGATTACTGTTGTGAAAATAGTTGATTGATTATTTGAAATGATTACTGTGATGAAAACAGTTGATTGAAAATGAAATTGAATATAAGAAAGAAAAAGGGATGGGACTTACACTTTATTAGAGGCCCAAAGAAAATGATTTACTGTTTATAAGAAACAGTTGTTTGAAAATGATTTGAAGTGATACAAGGTTTTGTTGTCTGAAAACCTCGATCGTCGGTTTAAATCGGAGTTTGAAAACAGTTTCAAATATTGCCAAAAGTCAACTTAATTAGGGTAAAGACAAAGTATATACCTAATTAAGTCATAAATGATTAAGGTTTTATCACAAGAATATTTACAAGAAATTAGGTTTTGAAAATCAAGAGAAAACTATATTTAAAAGTATCAAACATACTTAAAACATATAATTTTAAACCTAATTAAAATATATTAAAAATAATATATATTTTTGTGATTTTTTTTATTATTCATAAAATAGATATATTAAATGAAGAGTGTGTAAAAAATCAAGAGGAAATGATTTAATTTGATAAGTAAATCAATTATATGAAGTTTGTAAATAAAAATGAAAGAAAATAGTGATAAAAAAAAGGTTTGGTCTTGCCAAGGGTTGAACCCACGCCCTATAGGTTACCAAGCAAAATAAATACCAACTGGGACACGCGCGTGGCCTATTTAGGAAAGGCATCCATATGATTATATGTGAAAGCAAAACATAAAACATAAAAGTGGTTTGAAAAATAAAATGAACAAAAGGTCTGAGGGGGGGATCGAACCCCAGACCTAAGGCAAGGCAAGGCTTTTGGACACGCTCTGTAACCAATGGGACACTACGATGAATTCATAAATGAAACACCTACTATTAAAAATAAAATAAACTCGTTTCTGGGAAATTTGAAAAATGGCGCCACCATCTTCATCTTCAACCTCAAGCTTCCATAACTTTTGAATTTTCTATCTCACTCGTTTCTCAACCAAACTCAAAGATGTAAACATGGATTTTGCTCGTTTTTTAAAAAGGATCATGATGGTATCCTTTGATTTCATTTATTTTCATTGTAATTCAAAATTCGCACGCATGAACACTAAGAACCCTAAAACTGGAAATTAACATGAAATACTTTATATGCATGATATGATGCAATTGATTGAGGGTTAATGATCCTTAAAGGTGCAGAAACCAACTGGTAACTTCATTTTTAATTTATCATGCGTGAATTATGGAGTTTGAAGTTCATGAAACTTACCTCAAAAATGGAGGTTGAGCTCTGATCAAAGTGTGCTACAGAGTTGTTGCAATGATCCAGATAGCTTCAGTGACCCCTCAGGAAGGTGTTGAGATGCTTGGCTTGGGTTGAAACTGCCCAAAACTCCCTGCTCGACCCCAACTGATGCAGCTCCAAGTGAGAGGTGAAGATGATGATTCTCCACGTACATAAGTGTTCTAGATGTTTGGATCATCTCTAAATACCTCCCTTGATGTGTTTGAATACTTACTTTCAAAGGAAGAGCTTTGGTTTGAAGAATCCGAGTCTTCTTGCCAAAGAACCTTTGAAAAACCTAAGTATAAGAAGAGAAGAGAGAAAGCAAGATTTCTGTTGCTTTGGTTTCTTTTATTACTGAAGTATGCACTTGTATTTATAGGCAAAAGGCTCTGAGCAATTGGAGATAGTAAGCTTGCTTAATGAGGGAGTTTTGTTTTCTTGGCCATGAAGAAATTCAAGGAATCTTCAAGATGCAATGATGGTGTTTTCGTGTTAGCTCCCCAACCATTGATCTCTTCTGATCATAAGGGACAATTCGGATGCAGAATGGCTTCCAATTGGCTTAGGAGAAGATTCCTTGATGATTCACTAATATTCCATTTTGTAATGATTACTTAATCACATGGCATTGAATTTTTGAATATTCTTCAATCTCTTTGCAATGATGCATTTGATCCTCTCTTATCCCTCATAATGTTTCTGAAGTTTAGAGGTATCAAATAGTGTAGGCATTTGCATAAAATTGCAAGTTTCAAACTTTGGCATGACCTATAATTTTACTCCATGAGCCCAACTTTGAACCATCATAACTCCTAGCTCAAAATGAATTTGGAGAAGGTCGAGCACAATTTGGAAAGCCCTTAACATGTACTTCAATTCATTAGTTTGGGGTTTCTTCAGAATCATTTGGGAAATTTGTGTAAAATAGGCCTAAAGTTGGAAGAAAACTAGGTTAAAAACACTTAGAATTTTTCTAAGTTTTTATAACCTATAACTTCCAAATCCCAAATCTCTTAAATGATTGATTTCTTGAAAAAAGTTGCATTTTAAGATGTTGTTTTATTTTTCAAGATCTACAACTTTCATTTTGGGAGTTTTTTGAGTGTGTAAGCAAAATTTTGAGTTCCCAAAGTACCCTTAAAAACCATAATTCCTGACTTTTTGATCCTTGATGAATTTTCTTGAATTTCTTTTGCCAAATGACTTCAATAATCATATATTGATGATATTGATCCTTAAAAGTCATGGTTTGACCAAAACATCCTAAAATTCAAAGGTGATCTTGCATAGTTGACTTTTTCCAAATGAAGTGAAATCTTGGACTTTTGTGATGAATCAAACTCTCCTCCTCAAATGAATGATGTGAATGGATTATATTGAGTTAATTGAATTTCTTGAGTCATGTTTTGAGTTTTGGATCCATGTCCTGATTAAAAGTCAACTATCTTGGTGAATTAGGTCAAAAACCCTAATTGTCGACCAGATGAAATTGATGACTGTAGATCTTAAATTAAAGTAAAATGCCCAGTGGATATTGTCATATGGATCATTTGAAGATGATTTAAGCCTTTGAGTGATGCCCTGGGTCTTTTTAGGGTTTCCCAAATGTGGTCCCTGATTTTAGTCCTTGATGGGTTCAAAACCCTAGCTGAGCAAACCTGAGTCTAGGTGTCTGGTGTCTAATCAATCATAGGTAAATGAATGAATCATTTGAGTTATGTGATTGTATTAGAGGCCATTCTCCTGTTGATTGATCCTTTGCCTGAGCTCTTTTGTTCCTGAATATCCTTGATTAAGTGCCAGATGACTAAGTGACTGCTTTGAGTAGTTGTTTTGAATTTGATGAAAAGTCTGGAGGTGTGACATCTCAGGGGGGTCAAAATTAGGGTATGACAAGTGCTAGCAAGCTTTTGCAGTGTTTAATAACCCACTTACTATAGTTCTAGTAAGTCTTCGTAGTTGGTGTAACCCACTTACTATAGTTCTAGTAAGTCTTTGTAATTATCTTGGATGGGAGAGGAATCACTTGTTATAGTTCTAACAAGTTTACCTGCGTTAAGGAGTCGCTTGCTATGTTACCTGCAGAAATTAAGGAATAAAAATGCATGTTACCGCTAAGTTGTTATTGATTTTTTGGGGAAGAGCTGAGGTTAAAACAACTTACTTGGTTGGTAGAGAAATTCTTCAGAGAGAGAATAGTGAAAACCAAGGGAGAAACCTGGTAGAAACTATAATGGAGAAAACTCAGTTTGAGGTGGAGTTTTCTACTATGGATACTAGTAGTAGTGAGGGAACAGTTACAGTGATCTCTGATTATCATTTGAATCATGATAAGGTAAGGAGGGTTATTGTAGCATCTCAAAGGGATGGTTATGCTAGCCTTGGATATTATGTTTTTAATGTGGCTGTAGAACTGCAAAATAAAAGAAGAAAAACCTTCAGGGAGGCATTTGAAAACAGGTCTAGGGTGGTTGAAAAATCATACTTGTTGGCTTATTGAATTACATAAGAATAAAATGGTAATTGGAAACAAGTGGATGCTAGTGGCGAGATCATGATTCAAGGGTCGTTTGAACTTGATCAAGGTTATTGATTAGAGTTTCAACTTAGTAGAGAGCAGAAATGTTGATGATTGTTAAATTGGTATCAACACGGTTTAAAGTCAAGGTGGAGATTGTTAGAATATGCCTTAAAATCTTTGTTGACGAAGAGAAAGAAAACATATTTCGAGTTTGTCAAGAATTCAGAAAACCGAAAAGTAATCGAGTTCGAGTGATTTACAGTATCGGGTTCGGTCGGTTCGGTTCATTGATCCATTCATTAATGTTAGAATATTTTATATTAATTTGAAGATCATATAAGTTAATAGAAAAAGATATTATAAGATATTTATAATATTCTAAAAGATATTATAAGATATATTTATAATAGTCTAAAAGATATTATAAGATATATATTTATAGGAAAATGCTTAATGGCACGAAAAATAATTCGTGAAAACCATACGAATATTGTTACATGTCAATTATTCTCACTTTCACTTTAGTGTAGAACCGATCGTGTTTGAATGCAAAATATACTAATGAATATCATCATTGCCAAAGACTATACTCTCATAAAATAAAAGACAATAGATACAGATGTCAATTAGATTTCCTACCATTTTTTAATACTAATACTAGCTATCTAGTTAAAAGAGTAGATGAAAATAACCATATAAAATAGATGAAAATAGTCACATAAAAAATAGTGATGAGATACATTGCAACCATGATTATACATTACATACCATGCCACTTATCTAGCTTTTATTTATTAAAAAATAATTTTAAGTAGCAATATTTCAAATGTATAGCCAATTTCTGAGCATGTGCCCCTTCGTGAAATTTCGGGGTGAAAATTTTCGCACCATATAGCACTGCTCATATTTATAATAGTCTAAGAGATATTATAAAATATTTATAATATTTGAGAGATATTATAAGATTATAATAATATATTTTATTCTAACAATTAAGGAGATATTTTTGGGATCTGGTATGGATTTGTTGGATTTTGGCTATTATAAATATGTATCTCTTCTATTATTATTATAGTGAGATAATCTTAGAGCTTACAACAACAAGGGAGAATAAGGGTTTAAGGAATTCCAAGAGAAAACTTAGAAAGGCAAAGGTTTTTGGGAAACCTTTGGAGTTATCTAAGGGGATTGGGAAATACTTCTAAACACCTTGGTTTTGAGTGATTCTTATATTGAGAGTTGAAGACGTTGGGAAACACTTGGGTAGAAAATAGGGTTTGTTCTTTGGGAACTATGAAGGCTATTTTCTTGTAACTCATTTGTAATCTCTTGTAACAACTTTCTGAGTATAGTGAATTGGAGAGCTGCTCTCTCCCCCAGAGTAGATGGTTTGATCGAACTGGGTAAACAAACCTTTGTCTTTTTCTCGCCTTATTCTGTTATATTATCTGTGTACGAATTATTATTGTTGTAGACCATTTATGCTGGTTGCTACTTTTCTTTGCCTCACAAATTGATATTGAATTTTGTCGTAATTAACAACAAGATTCACAACCGTTACATTAGAAAGAATGGAGTAAATAACTTCGACAAAAAACTCATTATGTTTAGAATACAATCTACAACCTAAAGGTAAGATGACAACAAGAAAGATAAATCAAAAGGCTCATGTTACAATTGTGGCAAGGCCGGTAATTATAAGCCATATTATCCATTTCTTGACCATTACAAGAAAAAAGGGCATCACAATAAACCTGGAAAGCCAAGAAGAGCTATTATTGCTTGGGAAAGTGATAGTGATTCATCAAGTGATGAAATCTTAAGTGACAGTAAAGTAGGGGAAAATGTTAGTCTCTCGATTCGTTAATGTTAAAAGAAGAAAAAGAATGTAAGTCATTCTAAATATGAACATGTTGATAGGTTGTCTCATTTCAAATTAGAAAATGCATTTGAAAATCTACATAAAGTAGTTGTAGAGGCTTTCAATAAACTTCCTTCAAATGAAAGAACTTTTGCAAAATTAGAAGCTAAGGTTTTAGAAATCAAAAATAAAATGGAAGTTATATGAGGGCAATAACGAGTTTTAACGATGACAAAACTTACTACTCAATATTGGTGAACCCACAAGTCAACATGCCAACAAAAGAAACAAGAAGAAACATCAATAAATGGCAATTTTGGAAATAAATCAGGAATAGGTTGACTCACTCTGTCTGTAGGTCGACACACTGACTGAAAAATGGGGTTCATGGCAAAGTTGGAAAACGCAGGTCAACTCATGCATCCTATAGGTCGATGCATGTCAATTTGAGTGTGCCTCGGGTAGCTACAGGTCGAACCTCAGGTCGACTCATTTGGTGATTCTTCATAGAACAGCATGCGTCGACGCATGGCCTCTTTCAGGTCGACACATGACAATTTTGATGCAGCCTCGAGACACCACATGTCGACCTTGAGGTCGACACACAAACATCTTCAGGTCGACACACACTTGCTGTAGGTCGACACACCAGTTCTTTTTCTTCAATTATTCTGCGCCCAGACTTAGCACAGGTCGACTCTCTCAGTGGGGGAGGTCGACTCACCGCTCCAGCGTGCCTTGTATGGTCTTAAACAAGCTCCTAGAGCTTGGTACGAGCGGCTTAGCAATTTTTTGATGAAACAAGGTTTTTCGAGAGGAAAAGTAGACACAACTCTCTTCATTAAGAGACATGAAAAACACTCTATACTAGTTCAAATTTATGTAGATGAAATTATTTTTGGGTCTACTAATATGACTTTAGTCAAGGAGTTTTCTAAGCTTATGCAGGGAGAATTTGAAATGAGCATGATGGGTGAATTAAACTACTTCCTTGGACTTCAAATAAATCAACTAAAAGGAAGGTACCTTTGTAAGCCAAACCTAGTATTGTCAAGAGCTAATCAAGCGTTTTGACATGACAAAATCAAAGGTTATTGACACCCCGATGCCTACCGCTGTCAATCTTGATCGGGATGAACATGGTAAGCCGGTTGATGTAAATAGGTATAGAGTTGTATATTCATGCAATGTGAGGGAAAACTCATATCTCCTAATGCTAAGGTAATATCGTTTCAACTTAAAATCCCTTGCTTGACTCTTTAAAATGGTAAACTCAATACCCATACATGTCTATCTATGCCATTTGTTTGTCATTTTCATCTTATGTGAACAATGTTTGCTTGTTTATTTTTAATCTTATGTTTGGATATTCCTTGCTGCTACTTTGTGTTTGTTTGTAAGGATAAGACATCGAGCTTATGCTCATATTTTATTTTTTACTTATGTTATTCTCCCTTTCTTCAATTTCCTCTCTTCTATCCTTTTATGTGATTGATAGTTAGAGATTATGAATGCATATTGCAAATGTTATGATCATAGATAAATGACTATTGTATTCTCTCTCACGCGTTTCTTGGTTCCTTTTTGATGTTGTCAAAGGGGGAGAAGGTATTTGAAAGCTGACCATTTCAGGGGTGCACCAAGACAGGGGGAGGAAAAATCTCCACGTGTATATTCTTCTTGAAGTGATGATGCAAGAGTTGTCTTGTGTCTTTGGTTGACTCATAAGGATAAGTTGACAAGTTTTGCCATCATCGAAAATGGGGAGTATGTGAGGGCAACAATGAGTTTTAACGATGATAAAACTTGCTACTCAATATTGGTGAACCCACAAGTCAACGTGCCAATAAAAGAAACAAGAAGAAACATCAAGAAATGGCAATTTTGGAAATAATTCAGGAATAGGTCGACTCACTCTGTCTGTAGGTCGACACACTGATTGAAAAATGGGGTTCATGGAAAAGTTGGAAAACTCAGGTCGACTCATGCATCCTATAGGTCGACGCATATCAATTTGGATGTGCCTCGGGTAGCTACAGGTCGACCCTCAGGTCAACTCATTTGGTGATTCTTCATAGAATATCATGCGTTGACGCATGGCCTCTTTCAGGTCGACACATGACAATTTTGATGCAGCCTCGGGACACTACGGGTCAACCTTGAGGTCGACACACAAACATCTTCAGGTCGACACACACTTGCTGTAGGTCGACGTACCAGCTATTTTTCTTCAATTATTATGCGCCCAGACTTAGCATAGGTCGACTCTCTCAGTGGGGGAGGTCGACTCACCGCTCCAAAAATTGGTTTTTGCTGATGTTATTTGTGCCTTGTGTTTGAGAACATATAAATAGATTCTTTGATCATTTCGTAGTTAACAAGAAAAGTGAAAATAGACACAAAGCTCTCATCATCTTCAACCTTTCACTCATTGATTGATAATCACACATAACAATCTTTATCAATTATGGTGAAGAATGTGAGTTGATAACGTTCGACAGTAGATTCGGTTCTTGTTCGAGTTGAGAGTTCGTGGGTTTTTCTTGAATAAAACCTTAGGGTTTTGTCCTCCAAGATCAAGTGTGATTTGGGGGTTTTTGACTATTGCTTCGCTTCACAATTATCCAACCGTGCTTAAGGGTTTGAGGGATCCGTGATTCGCTCAACAAGCTAACAGCAACTGGAGAATAGGGAACGAAGGATCGGGGTCGAGATTCATCAAGATCGTCGACAATCACTTGGTTCTACTTGAATCAAGGGAAGAGGAGAGTTTAATTTCAATTTTACTGCATAATTGTAGTTAGTGATTGGTAAATTCTTCTCTTGTAAACAATTTACATTCAATACATACTAAACTAATTCCATTTGGAATTAGGGGCAGGCGTACCCTACGCGAGGACGAAAAGGGGGACTCCCTAAACAAACGCCTTGTTCTCTTTCGTTATCGCATTTCTCTTAAGCTTTTGTGTGTGGAAAAATTTGTGTTTCGTGAAGATTTGAAAGCTGGTAACATACTGCTCACCAAGTGTTTGACAAAATACCAAACACAACATTTGCCACCATTTCTAACAAATAGTTCATTGTGAGTAATAACCACTAGTGTGCAACTTTAACAATTGATAATTTCGTAAAATTTTAATATCCAATTTCATCGATTGTCCACTGGTTCACGCATATCCGGCTTCCAATAACTAAGGCCGTTTTAGACGATTTTTAGTTTCCGGGGCAACAAAGTTTTAAACACAAATATTTGGTAAATTTTGAAAATGGTGGTCAATTCACCCCCCTTTAGACCCACCTTATCGTCTAACAGAATCCCAAAAGAAATTTATTTTAGATAGTCAAGTTATTGGAAAAGAGGATGATGAACGGTCTCGGTTCGGTTGTGAAATTTGTCAAAATTGGAAAAAGGAGTCTAAAACTCTTAAAGTTAAATTGGAATAGGCACTACAACTAAAGATTGCTTTTGCCTTTGATCCTTCAAAATTTAGAAAACCTTTAAATAAATGTTGTAAAACGCATAACTTTGTCAAGAAGGATCCAAACTACAAAAGAAAATCTCATCATAAATTGACTTGTCACTATTGTTGCAACAAAGGTCATAACATTGAAAAATGAGAATTTAGGAGTCATTTGGTTCCTAAAGATGTCTTTCAAAGGTTGCCTAGATGCAACCATGCTATCACTAACCCTCAAGGACCCAATGAAGATTGGATACATAGTATTTTTTGTTGATTTTGCAGGAGAGATGTCTTGGCTCTATAAAGAGAATATGGGTTCTCATTTGTGGTATTTCAATGCATATGATAGGTGACATCTCCAAATTCATTGACTTCGTGGCAATGAAGAAGGACTTTGTGACATAGGAAGCAACAAAAAGTATCCATAAATTGGTGAAAGATATATGGTACTTTGACAAAGATAAAAGTTATAAGAACATGGACGTCTAAAAGCTTTTTTTGCACTGTTTACATTTGTTTTAAATCTCGTTCGAGAGTTCCTCATGAAATGCTTATGCTTACTTCCTCTTTCGTATGTGAGGTTATATTGTTTCAATTTTTGCTTTGCTAGTAAGTCATTTCTTTTACTTGTTTATTTCTTAGATGTATTTTATATACTTGATGTGTGATATATGTCATGAGTGTTCATTTTAAAAAAAAATCTATCCATTACTAAAGTGTGGTTCAATTTATATGTTTGTAGTGACCTCATTTTAATATCCTCATATGTATACCTTAATGTTAATATCTTAAGTTTGCATATTGTGTATGCATGTTTATTGGTGTCAAATCATGAAAAATATTCATTTACATTTGCATTTCGTAACCATTTATGCATGAGCCATTTACATGTGATATTTAATGGGTAAATAATATCTACATGCTTTTTCTTGGATAAACTAAATCAAGCAAAGACTATAAAGTTTATAAAAAAATATTACTTACTAATGAAGAGTTTGTGGATGTTACTTTTGATGAATCTTACACGAGAAAGGTTGGGAAAGGTATTTCCTTTCATGATACATGTGTATTTTAGAAGACATACTCAAATATACCGAAGAAGAAATTGATCAACCTGAAACACTAAATCTGAGGAGGAGGAGGAGGAGGAAGATGACGATAATGAAAAGGAGAATGATGAGAATCCAAATAAAATGGATGATCTACCATTGGCCTGGAGGTCTTCAAAGTACTATCCAATTAACAACCTTCTTAGAGACATCACCTAAGGCTTAACTACATGCTATAAGATATAATGTAAGAAGGTTTGAAATGAGGTTAATGAGGGAGTTAAATTACTTTCACAGACTTCAAAACAAACAAATTAAAGAAGTGACGTTTGTGTGTCTAGCAAAGTATTGGAAAGAGTTTCTAAAATGCTACGAAATGGTAGATGCAAAGTCATTTGACACTCCAATGCCCACAAATGGAAACTCGGACAAAGATGAAAATGGTAAGGATGTTAACTTTAAAAGGTATAGAATTCATGTGACTCAATTCTCCGTTAGTCATCCTATGAGGTAATATCGTTTAACTTATCTCTTTGTTTGTAAGTCCTTATATCTTGTGTTGCTTATCTATATCTCTTGAAATTTGATTGTATGTTCATGTGATAAAAATTGATGTACGATGCAATCCCATAACAGTTGACTTCTAAAATTTGTGTTCATTAACCTATGAGTGTTTTTCAATCCATATGATTATAGTGACTTCATCTTTTAATCATTTGTATTTCATCATCATATTTTTTTCATGACATTAGTTATGCACATTTGAAGTATCTTTGATGCTATTAATGGTTGAGCATGATATTTATCATTATTCCGTGCATAGTTTATGCAAGCCTGTTTTCTGTCTATTTTAACATGAATTAAATTGAGTATGTTAATGCAAGTGTAATTCTTAATGAAGTCATGTCACATTTTATTCTAGCATCTTTGGTTTTGATTTTAGTGGTGATGTATTGTTTTCACCAAGCTAGGCACGTGCGTATGCAACATCAGGAGCATCAATGTGAAGAGTTGCGTAAACATGATGAGTTTGAAGCGAATCAAGAGTTTACCATTGCATTTCATTCAACAACTTTCATGTATTTGTGCTTCTTATTGTGGTGATTTGAAGCGCTTTCTAGTTATGTTTAAGATTTGCATCACTCCATGTATATGGGTATAAGTAAGTTCATGCCTTACTATTGCAAAACGCCTCTGTGTGATATATTCGTATTTGTGTATCATATGATACTTCTCATGGATTTCTTTGTCTCTTTATGATATTGTCAAAGGGGGAGAAGCATATTAGAGACGAAGTTGGGATGCACATATTCACGGGGAGTTTTCATGAAGACGTGAAATGCATCGTCACAAGTTTTTCCATCATCAAAAAGGGGAAGTATGTAAGTGCACTTTCCTATTAGATTTTTTTAATGATGTCAAAACTAGGAAAACTTTAGCATTTTTGTACATTGAACGGTATCTCTGAGTCTTCATGCGCACCTTAGCATTTGGGATATTAGAATGCACCTAGTACATGATTAGAAAAGGTATCATGCATCAAAAATTAATGGGTTAAATAAGTTTTTAGTCCCTATAAATATTGCGATTTTCGATTTTAGTCCTTCTAAATTTTTCCTTTAAACAATGGTCCTCCCAAACTTTTCCGTTACTAAATTTGGTCCCTCCCGTTAGTTTTTACTAACGGAGGCTTACGTGGCACGCCACGTGGAGGATAGTTGGCAAAAATTTGAAAACAATTGAAATTGCGGGGGTTTTAAACCTCCTCTAAACATACCCAGAAATAAATATTAATTGTGAACTTTTGTCGAACACTTTGCGAGCAAGGTGTCATCTTTAAAATTAAGTAGTTATATAATTAACACTTATGCTATAAGTGTTTAATTAAATAGTAAATTGGTGACACAAACAGGGTCCAAGATGAAAATGTAAAATGCTACAAAAAGAAGAAAAAGGGGGCATAACTCCAATAGCATCACGAGCAGCAATAAAACTTTTATCTGTACTGTCAAGTAGTGCAAATGAGAACACCCCATCAGCATATCAACAAACTCTTCACCGTGTTCTTCATGCAAATATATTAATAACAAGTCTGAATAAATAAATAAAAAACACTAAATCCTTAATAATAACAGAAAATGAAACTCATTCAAAAACTTACAAGATGAGCAATGACTTCACAATCACTACAGTTCGAAATTGATAAGAAGTCATATTCTATTTCAACTTCTCGTGTAATAACGGTTTTGTCTTCGTTGTAAAGAGGTTGATCTCCGGAAGTAGGGTCAACAATGGCGAGGCGTTGATGAGCAAGGTAATAATTTTGATGACAATACATACCGCTCCAGTCAGGGCCTCTGTATTTCAATCTGTGAGAGAGTTCGATGATGCGGGCGCGTTTGGACTGAGAGTTGTCGACGACGCCTAACACTTCTAAGATTCCGCACATGACGGCTGCAACGAACATAACAAGATTAAATCTGAAGAAATGAATATTTTATGAAAAAAGTACTAAATGGGATACTGTTTTAATATTTATATATTGGTTAAATGTTATTTTTTCTTAGATTCAACGAGTTTTGTATCTTTATTTGATTATGCAGGAATTAGATTAAAGAAACTAAAGATGACACCTTGCTGCAAAGTGTTCCACAAAAGTTTACAATCAATATTTTTTTTCTATTTTTTGAGTTTGTTTAGAGGAAGTTTAAAACCCCTGCAATCTCAATGGTTTTCAGATTTATGCCCAGCTGTTCTCCACGTGGCGTGCCACGTAAGTCTCCGTTAGTGAAAACTAACGGGAGGGACCAAATTTAGTGACGGAAAAATTTGGAAGGATCATTGTTTGAAGGAAAATTTTAGAGGGACTAAAACCAAAAATCGCTATATTTATAGGGACGTCAAACATATTTAACCCAAAATTAATTACCTAAAATTAAAAATCAGTTTCAATCTTTAAAAATCACTTTTTGCTCTAAACATAAGTGAATGTGTCGACACATACCTTTCATAGGTCGACACATGTACTGCAATAATAAAGCATGTATCTTCTGTTTGAATGTGTCGATACATACAACATTGTAGGTTGACACATACTGAAGAAATTACTTCTATGTGCCGACACATACAATTTTTAGGTCGACACATGTGTTGTAGTTTTAATGCCTGTAGCTTCTGTTTGAATGTGTCAACATATGACCTTATACAGGTCGACACATGCATTAACATAGGTCGACACATGACTTATATGTATCGACACATGCTACTATTTTTCTAAAAATTTGCATCCTTTTTCACATTTTTAGGTTTCCCCTTTTCCTCCAACTTGCACCACTATAAATACATACATGCATCATTTTTTATTTGATAAAACTATAAACATATACTAAAATTGCTCATCATCTTCAACCTTGAATCTATGCATACACACAAACAACGTAGACATAATCATTCATTATTTGTGTGTGTCATACCCCAATTTTTGACCCTAAGATCATACATCAATTGCATTCAATCATCAATCAAGAGCACCATTGTGAAGCTTTATCTTTGATACTGTGATTATCTCTGAGGGGAATTATCGAGCATTTATAGCCTTTTATTTGTTTATACTAACCAAAAATCAAAAAAATATATGTTTTGTCCCTTTTGTTTATATTTTACAAGTAAAAGATCGGGCAAAAATCAAAACAGTGCAAGAAAACAATTTTTGAAAATTTGAAGGTGGAAATCGATTTACCCCTGTGGGAAATCGATTTCCTGTGCGCAAAATTCAAAAAATATAAGGAGGTAAGCTTGACATCATTTTGGCACCTTTTTATTTGATCATTTTACCAATTTTCCACCTCATCAAAATTAACCCCTTCATTAAACCCACTTACACCTCATTTTACCATTTTTTACCATTTAAATTCCACTTAAATACCAATTAACCACAAATTAATTACCAAACACAAAAAGACCAAACTACCACTACTCTTGCTCCAATTCTATAAATAGAGACCTCTACTCTCTCATTTCTCAAGCTTTGAGAGCCAACAAACCCCTTGCAATTTCTCTCCTCATCCCTACCAAATTCACCAAAGCTCTTTGTTCTTTCATAAAGTTTGTGAGTTACACCTTGAACCTCACAAACTTTGAGCTAAGCCACCTTTCATTTCACTCTTTTTTCTTCAATTATTGAGAGATCAAGATTTGTGTTGGTGATTATTGAAGTGGATCTAAGTTTTGTTCAAGAATTGGTAATTTTCATCATCCTTTTTCATCTACCATAATGTGATTCTTTTGTGCTTGTATGTGATGCATCTTTGATGCTATATTGGTCCTATTTGATGGTGATTTGGTGGAAAATTCGTGCTCCAATGGATATGTGATCATAAGGTGTTTGTATGTTTGCCTAACTCAAGTTTTATAGTTCATAATGCTGTTTTTTTTTTAAAACTGTGCGCAGGAAATCGATTTCCTACAGAGGTAAATCGATTTCCACTCTGTTTTTTGCGCCAGAATTGAACTCTGCACTCAGGAAATCGATTTCCTACAGAGGTAAATCGATTTCCAGTCTGGCAGAATGCTTTTTTTTGCTTTTTTATGCTTGTTTTGGCTTCCTTCTTCCTCCACTTCATTAATTTCATTGGATCTAGGATGTTGATAGGTTTGAAATGACCAAATCCATAATATTAGATGAATGATATTAATGATAGTGTGAGTTGATTATCTTTTATGCATTTATTCTTCTTCCTCCATTTCATTAATATCATTGGATCTAGGATGTTGATAGGTTTGAAATGACCAAATCCATAATATTAGATGAATGATATTAATGATAGTGTGAGTTGATTATCTTTTATGATTTTATTCTTCTTCTCCTTTTTTCCTTTTGATCGATGAAAGTCTTAACACCTTGAGAATTCTTGAGGATTCTTGGTAAAGACTAGATCATTACCTTTTTTCTTTTCGTGCAGTATTGCTTTCGGAGAATGATCTAAATATCATTTCTCTCGCATGCATTAGCACATAAAGTTTTGACCGGCCTCGTTGTAGGGTGATTTCTACATAAATCACTTGGCGATCTGCTTAACATAGCGCAATATTTCGTGTCCCGAATAAAAAAGATCAAATATGGAAGAGAATTGTATGCGGTTGATTTAAGACTTATGGAAATTTATCGTGTAGTCGCTATGATTTTATCAAGCTTCTGACAAAGTTCCATTGAACTTAAATCCGAGAACATCCTTCACTCACCATCGATCTTTCTTACTAACTTTGATAACATACTTGACAAGTTTCAAGATGGTTATCTTTAACATCTAACAACTAACTTTAATTTCCGCACTTTATTATACCGCTCTTTATATTTCTCGCTTTATCGCTTTATTTTATCATTTCATCATATTTACATTCCGCTATTTTTCCTTTGTCCATTTGGACATATGTTTATGTTTCTGCTATTTTCCCTTTGTCCACTTGGACCATACTTTACTTTTATGCTAAAACACTAATAAATAACAAAAATCTAAAAAACACATAAGGCTCTCTTTTGGACTATTGGTTACTATCCCTAGCATTTTGGAGATTTGGACTTATGGACTTAGTACCTCTGGACCCTTGTTCTATTATTACCCTGTTGTTATTCTGTCTGTCTGGCATTGGATTGTTGTCTGTTTGTGTATGCAGGTATTTCCTTGAAAGTCCTTGATGGTTAATTCCAAGGCATTGAGATAAGAATTTTACCCGAAAATAGTCGTTACTCTGCCTGATTTTTGTCAGAATTTTAATGTGCTTAATGCAAAGTGGTGCTAAGATAATAAATTCATCTAGATCCCCAAGTGATAATGTTGGTTTAGTATTGATATTCCAAAGGATGGGAAATCTACCTTGACTCATAATGTCAAGTGTTGGCTTCTTAATTTGGTTAGACCGTTTCTTTCCTTAGCTTTTATTTTACGCAATAGGATAGCCTCTTCATCTCCTCCCCTTCTTTAATTTTCAAATCTTCTCCCTTTTTCAAAAACCTTCTTATGTTTGCAAACCTTTTCAAAACCTTTTCTTTAAAAAAATATCTTTTGCCCTTAGTGGCTTTTTCTTCAAAAGTTTAGACACTGTTAATTGTCGAAACGAGTGGTTATACCCCACGATTTTGAAATTGATTGATATAATGAGATCTTTTCCGCGTGAGAGAGCTAGTGGCATACTCGTTGATTTTATCCGAGTTGGAGCCCTTCTTTCATTTTCTAAGCAAAGAACTCGTTTGTTCTCATGCTCAAGATCAATGGCTGAGTGTTTTTCTCCGACGACAATAACGTGTTTATTCGTTTTTTTCAAAAACGTTTTTCCCTTTAAGTGGAACTACATTAGCTCTGACTTCTCCATTGCACCGAGGAGGTATGTAGGCACAAGGCTTAATGTCTTGCCGAGCTTATTTTAAAATAAAATAAACCCTTTTTTAACACACACGACACAGATTTTCAAAAAGGTTCCTGTGGAATACCACAGATATGAGGGGTGCTTTAAACCTTCCCCTTGTATAATCAACACCCGAACCTGAGTTCTCTTCCTTGTTTTAAAAAAACAACTTTGGGTTTTTCGTTCTTTTCCCTTTTCCTTTGAAAAAATAAACGCGGTGGCAATTTCAAATGAAATATTGAGTCGAGTAAATTCCAGGGCTTCGATCTCAGAATTTCCCCGCTACAGAAAAATGGCGACTTCACTAGGGATCCAGTTTTAAGTGTGTTAAGCCTATTTTTGTTTATCTGTGTGTTTATCTGTATATATTGCTGTGTGCTTTGTTTGTTTTTTTTTCTTTTTTTTTTCTTTTTGGTGCTCGATGGTTCCTCTGTGATGAGATAAAGTTCTAACCCGGACTTTGGTGAGTAACTTGAGATAGGAGGTGGTAAGACCAATAGTCGCATGTCAGGAGCAATCCTTACCATGAGCTTCATATGGTGGAACCCCAATCAGTGGAGGCCTCATGGAAGGTAGTAGAGGTTGTTACGAACCATCGTGATAACGCTATTACTTTCAATAGTGAGTGTCCATAGAAGCTGAATGGCCTAGAACCCTTTTAACCAATCTAAGCCTTTTTAGGATGTAGTGCAGAAACAAGATCAAGTACCAATTTGAGCTTGTTGTCATGCGATACTACGCTCAGACGAGGTCTTTTTAGGCATATTGTTGGCGCCCATGAGCAATTGTGCATGCCGGTAATATCCGATAGAAGATTGAAAACTCTGGGAACCTTTGTAGAACCCGATTGGCAGGTACAAAACTCCTTAGATCACGCCTTGTGGGATGGGTAGACCCATGGCTCCATGCTCGTGACGTCGAACCTAAGAACCTGGATTGTGTGATTTTATGTGATTTGCTGTGATCTTGTGTGCTCTTGATTGTGGTTGATGCATAAACCATGCATTCATGCATTCATAAAAATGACATTCACAAATGGTTTTCAAGGAACTTAGAGACATTTTTTGTAAACATCACAGGTACCATGGATCAAAAGAGAAGCATCAAGAAGTACACTTTCAGGAATTCAAGTGCAAAGGAATTGAAAGAGCTAGCAACTTTTGTTCCTAATCTTGACAACTTCAAAAACCGTTATGGGAAATTGATCTCTATCTTGAAGACCAAAGTGGAGAAGGATGATCAGATCCGTCATCAGGAAGAGTTACTTCAACAACATGGTGAAAAGCGAAAGAGACAACAAGAGGATTTATTTTCCTCTAGTACTCATGAAAATTCAGTTGCATGGAAGGAAGTTGCTGATAAGCTAATGGCCGAGAATGCTCATTTGAAGGCCTTTTATGAAGATGAGTTGGAGAAACTCCGTAGGAAGCTGCAGAGAGGAGTTGGATCTTCGTCAGAAGTGTTCCCTTCTAATTTTTAGCTTTTCCATTGTTTTGTAATTTTGGATCTTTGAATCCTTTTGTATGCTTTTCTATTACTAATGAAGAATATTGTTATGTTTTATGTTTTTTGCTAATGTTTACAATTAATGTCTTAAAGTTCCTTGAAAACCAACAATAATAAAAATCATTGGCATTTCATTTCATGCATCATTCTGCATTTTGGTCTTGCTTCTGAGAGTATTCCCGAGGTCTTATTCAGTGTTCTTCATACAGAATCAAGTTGTCTCACCGGTATAACACTCGAGCTAACTGCAAGAAGAAGATGGAAGGTCTTGAACAAGAGAATCGTGAGCTACGTGAAAAGGTTGTTACTTTGAGATCTGGTGTGGATCGTCTCACTGCTCTGGTTGAGACATTGATGGCTGCTCAGAATCAGACTCAGAATCAGAATCAGGTTCCTCCTCCTAATCCCAAGCTCAGGGTCAGACCACTGTGATTTTTGAAATTGCTGCTACAACCATTCCTGCTGTTCCTGTTGGTGCTACTCAGCAACGTATGCCTAATGGATATCCCTGGGGCATGCCTGAAGGTTATTTGTCTGTTCCTGAGATGACTCGTCCGTTGACTCCTGTTATGGTCAAAACATCTCCTATTGTTCATACTGGTCCTTTTGTCCCAGAGCCCATTTATGATGCTGCTCCAAGTGAAATTCATGACAGAATGGATGGTTTCCAAGATCAGTTTGAAGAATTGCAGAAAGAAATGAAAGCCCTGCGTGGGAAAGAGCTGTTTAGAAAGAATGTGCATGATCTTTGCCTTGTTCCCAATGTGCAGAACAATCCATTGCCAACTCATGAAGCGTCTGTTGTCAATATGGTTGAACATGATTTGAGACACTGTCGTGTGCCTAATATTTGTGCTCTACGTGGATCTTTGAAGGAGATACATGAGAGGTTTGTTAGAAAGGGAGTGATAGAGTTTAGTCATGATGTTTATCCTTTGTGTGGTGAAGATCCTATGGGATGTGCTGCCCTCCAAGATGATGTTCAAACACTGATAGGTTTGGAGTTATTGGATGACGAGATAGATAACACTTATGTAGACCACAAGTTGCATTTGAAGCAGTTTAATGGTGTTGTGAGTAATATCACTGCATGTAACAATCTGAGCTTCAGTGATGAAGATTTGCCTGAGGAAGGGAGAAATCATAATTTGGCTTTGCACATCTCTGTCAGTTGCAAGGATGACTCAATGTCCAATGTGTTGATCGATATTGGCTCATCGCTGAATGTCATGCCAAAATCCACTCTTGCTAAGCTGTCTTATGGTGGCACACCAATGAGATTTAGTAATGTGATTGTCAAGGCTTTTGATGGATCGAAGAAATCAGTGGTTGGAGAGGTTGATTTGCCTATTGGTATTGGACCATTTGTCTTCAAGATTACTTTTCAAGTGATAGACATTTTCCCTGCATATAGTTGCTTATTGGGACGCCCGTGGATCCATGAAGCTGGGGCAGTTACTTCGACTCTTCACCAGAAGTTAAAATTTGTGAAAGATGGAAAGATGGTCGTTGTGAATGGAGAACAAGCTTTGCTGATTAGTCATCTCTCTTCGTTCCGTACCATAGAAGCTGATGAAGTGGTCATTGGAACTGAATTCCAAGCCCTGTCTGTTAATGATGAATTCAAAAAGGATGAAGCTTCCATTGCCTCCTTCAAAGATGCTCAACTGGTGGTTCAGAATGGACATTCAGGAGTCTGGGGACAAGTGGTGAGTCTGCAAGAGAACAAGAATAGAGCTGGTCTAGGATTTTCTGCCTCAGACAAGTCTGTGATGAAGCCTGAATCTGCTTTTCGTCCTTATCAAGAGATGTTCCATAGTGCTGGGTTTCTACATCCGACTCTTCCAGAAGTGAACGCTATTGTTGAATACGAACCAGAGCCAGAAGTGCCAAACTTTGTGACCCATGGAAAGATGATTAAGAACTGGATCACCATTGATATTCCTGAGTGTACTCATGTTTCAAAGTAATTTGCTTTTATGTTTTTCAAAAATCCTTTCATTCTGCCCAAGATGAAGGTGAAGATTGTTGGGGCTTTTTTCTGTTTGTTTCAAACATTAAAATCATCAATAAAAGTCATTTTGTTTCTGCATATACATGCTTTTTTATATTTTTGCTTTTTCTGGAAAGTGGTAACACAAAAAACCTTAAAAATTGTTTTCATTTGCAATAATCTGCCCGATTACATGTTTGCATATATCTTTCCTTTTTTCTGAGATAATAATCACTTATGCAGATTAATCAATAAAACCGTTGAAAGTAATGACCCTGCACCCTCTCCTAACTTCGAGTGTCCTGTGTATGATGCGGAAGAAGAGAGTGATGAATGTATTCCTGATGAGATTTCCCGACTGCTTGAGCACGGGGAAGACACCATTCAGCCATATAAAGAGTCGTTAGAAGTCATCAACTTGGGTTCTGAAGAAGATAAGAAGGAAGTCAAGATTGGGGCACTGCTTGGTCAAGATGTTAAGAAGAGGATGGTAGAGCTTCTTAAAGAGTATGTTGACATTTTTGCGTGGTCCTACCAAGACATGCCTGGGTTGGACACAGATATTGTGGAGCATCGTTTGCCGTTGAAACCTGAATGTCCTCCTGTCAAGCAAAAGCTGAGAAGAAGTCATCCTGATATGGTGGAAAAGATTAAGAATGAGGTCTTGAAGCAGATAGACGCAGGTTTCCTTGTCACTTCTATATATCCTCAATGGATTGCCAATATTGTGCCTGTTCCGAATTATAGAGATTTGAACAAAGCCAGTCCGAAAGATGATTTTCCTCTACCTCACATTGATATGTTGGTAGATAGCACGGCAAAATTTGAGGTTTTCTCCTTTATGGATGGTTTTTCAGGATACAACCAGATTAAGATGGCACCTGAAGACATGGAAAAGACAACCTTTATTACGCCATGGGGGACATTCTGTTACAAAGTAATGCCTTTTGGGTTGAAGAATGCTGGCGCGACGTATCAGAGGGCCATGACCATTCTTTTCCATGATATGATGCACAAAGAAATTGAGGTTTATGTGGATGACATGATTGCCAAATCCCAGTCAGAGGAGGGGCACATGAAGGATCTTTTAAAGTTGTTTCACCGTTTGAGAAAGTATCGTCTCCGCTTAAATCCAAACAAATGCACTTTTGGTGTCCGTTCCGGAAAATTATTGGGTTTCATTGTCAGTCAGAGAGGAATTGAAGTAGATCCTGATAAAGTCAAAGTAATTCAGGAAATGCCAGCACCAAAGACTGAGAAACAAGTGAGAGGTTTCCTCGGACGTTTGAATTATATCTCCAGGTTCATTTCCAATATGACTGTTACCGGTGAGCCAACCTTCAAGTTGTTAAAGAAAAATCAGGGATGTGTGTGGAATAAAGATTGTCAGAAAGCTTTTGACAACATCAAAGAATATCTGCTTGAACCTCCCATTTTGCTCCCTCCGGCTGAGGGAAGGCCTTTGATTATGTACCTCACGGTACTTGAAAAATCAATGGGATGTGTGTTGGGTCAGCATGACGAGTCTGGTCGAAAAGAGTATGCAATATACTACCTTAGCAAAAAGTTTACCGAGTGCGAAACAAGATACTCGCTGCTTGAGAAAGCTTACTGTGCTTTGGTGTGGGCTGCTCGCCGATTGAAACAGTATATGTTGAACCACACCACCCTATTGATTTCCAAAATGGATCCAATTAAGTATGTATTTGAGAAACCCGCATTAACTGGAAGGATCGCTCGCTGGCAAATGTTGTTATCAGAATATGATATTGAATACTGAGCTCAGAAAGCTGTAAAAGGAAGTGTGTTGGCAGAGTACCTCGCTCACCAACCAATTGATGATCATCAATCTATCAGAATGGACTTCCCAGATGAAGATATAATGTATTTGAGAGCTCAAGATTGGGATGAACCATTGCCAGAAGAAGGACCAGATCCTGAATCCAAGTGGGGTTTAATTTTTGATGGAGCTTCTAACGTTCATGGCCATGGAATTGGCGCCATTATTGTCACTCCGCATGGGTCACATGTACCTTTCACTGCAAGGATATGTTTTGATTGTACAAATAATATTACTGAGTATGAAGCTTGCATCATGGGACTTGAAGAGGCCATTAATCTGAGAATTAAGATTCTTGATGTTTATGGAGATTCTGCGCTTGTGATTAATCAGATTAAAGGAGAATGGGAAACTCGTCATCCTGGTTTAATCCCTTACAAAGATTACGCCAGAAGGCTGTTGACGTTCTTTAACAAAATTGAATTCCACCACATCCCTCGAGATGAGAATTAGATGGCTGATGCTTTAGCCACATTGTCCTCCATGTACAAAGTGAACTTCCATAATGAGGAACCTCAGATTACAATCAGGCGTCTTGATAGACCTGCTCATGTATTTGCAGTTGAGGAATCAACAGATGAAAAGCCTTGGTATTTCGATATTAAACACTTCCTTCAGACTCAAGAGCACCCACTTGGGGCATCAAATAAGGATAAGAAAACTTTGAGGAGATTGGCTGGCAGTTTCTTCATCAATGCTGATGTTTTGTATAAAAGGAATTATGACATGGTTTTGCTCAGATGCGTGGATAGACACGAAGCAGACATGTTGATGCATGAAATCCATGAAGGTTCTTTTGGTACTCAATCCAATGGACATTCGATGGCTAAAAAGATGCTTAGAGCAGGTTACTATTGGCTGACAATGGAATCTGATTGCTACAAGTTTGTAAAGAAGTGTCACAAGTGTCAAGTGTATGCTGACAAGATTCATGTGCCCCCGACACTTCTCAATGTTATTTCCTCTCCATGGCCTTTCTCTATGTGGGGTATCGATATGATTGGCATGATTGAACCCAAGGCTTCGAATGGACATCGATTCATCCTGGTAGCAATCGATTACTTTACCAAGTGGGTAGAAGCTGCTTCATATGCTAATGTGACAAAGCAAGTTGTGGTCAGATTTATCAAGAACAACATCATCTGCAGATATGGTGTACCGAGCAAGATCATTACTGATAATGGCTCGAATCTGAACAACAGCATGATGAGAGAACTGTGTGAAAGTTTCAAGATTGAACACCACAACTCTTCGCCTTACAGGCCCAAGATGAATGGAGCTGTTGAAGCAGCAAATAAGAATATTAAGAAGATTGTGCAAAAGATGGTTGTTACGTACAAGGACTGGAATGAGATGCTCCCATTTGCTTTGCATGGGTACCGTACATCTGTTCGTACTTCAACCGGGGCAACCCCCTTCTCTTTGGTTTATGGTATGGAAGCAGTGCTCCCTATTGAGGTTGAGATTCCATCACTGAGAGTTTTAATGGAAACCAAGTTATCTGAGGCTGAGTGGTGTCAGAGCAGGTTTGATCAATTGAATTTGATAGAAGAAAAGAGAATGACGGCTTTATGCCATGGTCAGTTGTACTAGAAAAGAATGAAGAAAGCTTTTGATAAGAAGGTTCGACCTCGTATATTCAGAGAAGGCGACCTCGTGCTCAAAAGGATCCTGTCTTTCACCTCCGATTCAAGGGGCAAGTGGACTCCTAATTTTGAAGGACCCTACGTTGTTAAGAAAGCCTTCTCTGGCGGTGCATTAATTCTTGCAACTATGGATGGAGAGGAGCTCCCACGTCCCGTGAATGCTGATGTAGTCAAGAAATACTTCGCCTAAAAATAAGAAAAGAACAGCTCGCTAAGTTGAAAACCCGAAAGGGTGGCTTAGGCAAAAAAGAGCGTCTCGGTGGATTGAAAACCCGAAAGGGCGGTCCAGGAAAAAATTAGAGACATAAACAGAATAAAATACCCGGTGGACTGAAAACCCGAAAGGGCAGTCCAGGCAAAAGTTAGGGATTCATGGCAAGTAACTACATCAGACAAGACTTGATCATCAGCAGTCATCCGTTTATCATAAGAAATTCAACACATTTCAACGGAAGCCTTTGCTCAGGAATTCCAAGTTGAGAGAGGATGGGGTCATTACATTTCAATGTACCTTTTCCACAAAATTACCACTTTCCAAACTTTATAATAATCCATGGGGTCTTGCCTTTTGCAGGCTACCATTCTATTAAAAAAGTTTGAGCCTTTACCTTTTATTGGCCATCTTATTTCTTTCATATCTCTCAAAATGTCATTTATTGTTGATAGTAATTTTTGAAACAAAAAGAAAATTGATCTCAACAAAATCCTTTTTTTGAAATATATAAAAGGAAGTTTTACTCTGATTCATGAGTGCATTACAAGGAATGGATATGTTGATATATTCATATACAAAAAAAGAATAATGTGTTCCACTCAATGCACCTTTGGCCTGGTTCGAATATGGTGTAGAACTCAACTGTTTTGTTCTCTCAGCTCCAATGTTCCCTAGTGTTGGGTAGCATTTATTCTGAAGCCATCAAAAGATTGTTATAGCAGTTTCTGCTCTGGTGTTCAGCTTGAGACATGCTTGATTATGTTATTTTCGTACTCCATCTCTTGAGTTAATTCTTGTGTTAAGTTTTGGCAGCATATGCATCATTAACATGCATCAAAAACAGTCATACATTCACATTTGCTATCATGAAGTTTATTGTCAAACAGACTGCTCTTTCATTTAGAATGTCTTAAGCAGAAAAAGCTCACTTTCCTTGAAAATTCCCACTAATTTGTTTCTAGGTGGATAATATGTTTCAGTTATTCTGTTCAGATGTCTACGAACAGAAGACTAGTGAGTTCCTCCCTCACTTAGTCCAGTCTTTTTGGCAGCTTCTTTCCATTTGGTCATGGATTGAATTTTGGTTGCTGGACGATGAATATTGAGATTATGCATTTGTGTTTGCATCCTCAAATCTTTGAAAAAAGTATTATTGATTGCTCTTCACCATCAGTGGCACGGTGGTATATCTCTTCATACCTTCAGTGGAACGTTGGTATGTGTTATTGTTAGTGGTACGGCGATACATTTCTTTCATCGTCAGTGGTACGTCGATGAATTATCTCTTTTTATATCATCAGTGGTACGGTGGTATATCTCTTTAATACATTCAGTGGAACGTTGGTATGTGTTATCGTCAGTGGTACGGCGATACATTTCTTTCATCGTCAGTGGTACGTTGATGAGTTATCTCTTTTTATATCATCAGTGGTACGGTGGTATATCTCTTCATACCTTCAGTGGAACGTTGGTATATGTGTCATCGTCAGTGGTACGTCGATGAATTATCTCTTTTTATATCATCAGTGGTACGGTGGTATATCTCTTTCATGCCTTCAGTGGAACGTTGGTATGTGTTATCGTCAGTGGTACGGCGGTACATCTCTTTCATCGTCAGTGGTACATCGATGAATTATCTCTTTTTATATCATCAGTGGTACGGTGGTATATCTCTTTCATGCCTTCAGTGGAACGTTGGTATGTGTTATCGTCAGTGGTACGGCGGTACATCTCTTTCATCGTCAGTGGTACGTCGATGAATTATCTCTTTTTATATCATCAGTGGTACGGTGGTATATCTCTTTCATGCCTTCAATGGAACGTTGGTATGTGTTACCGTCAGTGGTACGGCGATACATTTCTTTCATCGTCAGTGGTACATCGATGAATTATCTCTTTTTATATCATCAGTGGTACGGTGGTATATCTCTTCATGCCTTCAGTGGAACGTTGGTATGTGTTATCGTCAGTGGTACGGCTGTATATCTCTTTCATCGTCAGTGGTACGTCGATGAATTATCTCCTTTTATATCATCAGTGGTACGGTGGTATATCTCTTCATGCCTTCAGTGGAACGTGGGTATGTGTTATCGTCAGTGGTACGGCGATACATCTCTTTCATCGTCAGTGGTACGTCGATGAATTATCTCTTTTTATATCATCAGTGGTACGGTGGTATATCTCTTCATGCCTTCAGTAGAACGTTGGTATGTGTTATCGTCAGTGGTACGGCGATACATTTCTTTCATCGTTAGTGGTACGTCGATGAATTATCTCTTTTTATATCATCAGTGGTACAATGGTATATCTCTTCATACCTTCAGTGGAACGTTGGTATATGTTATCGTCAGTGGTACGACAGTACATCTCTTTCATTGTCAGTGGTACATCGATGAATTTCTCTTTAATACCTTCAGTGGAACATTGGTATGTGTTATCGTCAGTGGTACGGCGGTACATTGTCGCACGCTCGCGAAAAATGAACAGAGCCGCCACCAATATGTTTATCCCAAAAGGGAAAGGAATACCAGGAAACCTAACAAAGGGAGGAACAGGGTCTTGCGACTAGAGAATCAAGGTACGGGAGTCGGTTACGCAAGGGGAAGGTATTAGCACCCCTCGCGCCCATCGTACTCTATGGTATCCACCTATGTTTGTTTCTATCTAAAGGGTGTGTACTATGTCTATGTCTACATGCGAATGAATGCAAAAGAAATACGGGGAAAAGAAGGAAATATTTACAAATGTGCTCGTTCAAGCCCCGCGACTTGATGCCTACGTATCCTTTTCAGGAATCAGAGCGTCGTAGTTCGGCTCACGATTTTCTGTTTGTTTTTGTGTTTTTTAGTTGGGCGGAGTTAACGCTCGCGCTCTTGCATAAGGGGACAACCTAGGATGCAATAGAGCGGAGATAACAAATGCCCTTAAGAAAGGAGATAAGAGAGAGAGTTTGAGTGTTTCGAGAAAATCCCTAAGGCAAGGGAAACTCGAGTTACTCTTTGGTTTGTGTCTTTTAGAATTTGGGAACTTACGCCCGAATGGTTCCCTAAAGCAAGGGAGATCCAAGCACTCGAATGATTCCCTAAAGCAAGGGAGATTCAAGCTTCCATTCCCTTTTTAATGATTTTCACTTTTTCATTAATGTTTTTTAAGTATTTTCTTGGTATTTTTTTAATGGGATTTTATTTTGAGTATTTGTTAGATGTTTTATGTTGTAAAAGAAAAGAATGAAAAAGTGGGGGACTAGCCTAATCTCTAAGCCTAATTGTTGTTGTTTATGGGGGGAATTCTAAGTCTAAACTACACATGGAAATACTCACAAGCAATTTGCATTTTTTTTCATGTTTAAAACTATTTTTGAATTAAAGACTAAAAACTATTTATTTCTTGGTTCATCAATCAACTAAAAATCAAAGAAAACACTAACTAAAATTCAATTAAAAGGAAACAATATTTCAAAAATTTCTAATTAGGTGAAAAATGTTTTTGTCAATTTTTATTTAAGAAAAAAACAATTAATGTGCAAAAGGAATTAAAAGAAAATCAATTTTTATTATTTATTAATCGCCAGACAGGGGGTGTATCAGTAGAATTCAAATGAACTAAGATCTGTTTACAATAGCGCTTGGGCCTGTGAAAGGAGTGGTGTAGAAAGCAAAGGGCGTTTGGCCCAGTCCATCAAACGCGTGGTACCTTGACAAATGGGGGGGGGGGGCAGTTCCAGCAGCATAGTAAGGCCCAAGGTGTACATAGCCCAGCACAAAAAAACCATTTGATTCATCTATCTTTATTTAGTCAGCCTATTATTCATTTTTTACACTATGGTTGATCATATGAACGTAACATACACGCATGGCATGGAATATCAATTGGTCAGTATGGACTTTAATGAGATAAGGACAAAAACTCAATTCCAGCCAATCAAACCTCGCCACCTCATCAAACAATCATTTGAATAAAGACAAAAAGCCAAGAAATGGGAGACTAAACCAGTACCAGCGTGCCACGTAGAAGATGGAAAGAGGAAATAAAACAAAAGAACGCCGGCGCCGGAGAGACCTCCGGTCGTCTTCTCCGGTGGCTCCCGCGGCGGAGCTTCCATGACAACACCCGGAAATTCATCAAACCACCACCGCCTGACTCAGTTTTTCGTGTAGATTACAGATCCGGCCTTATTTTCCTCTCAATCTTCCTCTATAACGCTAACCGATATGAATCTTAAAACCCTAACTTCTAACAATCTCAATAGAACGCGATCTGAACTCATCGTTGCAATCCATAATATTCACTAAACTCAAATGTAAAATCTAAACACGCATACACACCTTAAATTCATGCAAATCAGGAACGGCAAGATTCAAAAACGAAAAAGCTTTGCGTATGTACAATAGGACGATGAGTATACAGGACATGCATGATGTGCTTAGATTGATATAGTGTTGAAAGCCTTTTGATCTCACCTGGAAGAGTTCTTGAGCGAATATCTTCGGAGCTTCGGACCTTCACGTTTTCAATCCGGATCTAGCTTGCTATGCTCGTACACGCACTCCAGGAATTGAACTCAGAATTTCAGAGCAGCTTTTGGAGTAATGAATAGAGACGGTGCTTGCTTGCAACAATGGAGTTAGGTGCAGGCGAGGTGATGATGATGCTTCTCTAGAACTTGATGAACCATGGCAATGGAGGATCTTGAAGCCTTTTTGGACGGTTGGTTATGGTGGAGGTAGTTCAGAGTTACTTACGAGAATGTAACTACTTTCTTAGGGGGAGAGAGAGAGTAACGAGAGAATGGTGTGGTAATGAAGATGATGATGTGAGTTGAGGTTTGATGGAAGATGATAATGTAGATCGGAGAGAGTTGGAGTTGAAGGTTGGTGCTTGTTGCGAGGTGGTGGTAGTGATGAGTTTGGTGGTGATGGTGGTGGTTGCAAGGTGGTGATGGCGGTGGAAGAGTGAAGGTGGAGGTTGTTTGAGTTGGTTAGCAAGTTTGTTATGGTGGGTGTTAGGGTGGTTAGAGAGATGTGTGGAGTAGAGAGAAGAGAGTGATGAGAGAATAGAAATGAGAGAGAGAGGGAGAAAGAAGTTTGAAACTGTGAAAAAAGAAAAGTGAAAACAAATCTGGAAAATGAGGTGTTATGTTTATATAGCATGAAGTGGTGGTGCATGGTGATTATGGTGCGGAGTGTGTAGTAAATTCTTTTCCTCACTCTTTCACGTGCATGGGCTTTTAAAATAAGTGATGGTTTGGTGTGTGTTGCAAACAAAACTCAAACTCTACTTGGTTCAACATGTCCATGGTGATGGCTTTGCACACTTATAACTCTAGGTATATGTCATCATTTGTCTCAATTTTGGCATCAGTTTGAAGAGGATATATGATAGCACAAGTTAGGTGTTGGGAAGATTGGAATAATAAGCTTGCAACTCATTCAAATTCACCTGGGAACATGGATGTGCATGGCTGCAAAGTATAGGCGCGCGTGACTTGGTTTGGCTGCATATTACTGGCCGAGATATGACTTAGTCAGGGCATGACTTTGAGTGCCTCTATCTTGGTCCATACATGCCCACTTGCTACCATCCATAGCTTGTTTGAAAGAGGACATGGCAAGGAAGAGTTTAAGATCAGCCTTGTTCAAAATGAGAGCTTGTGGAGAGAGAAAATTGGACTTAAATTCAGCCCACCATGTGTTTGTAGAAATGCCTTGCGCATGCAGTAAGTCATGACTGGACCAGATGCACACTATTGGCTTTGTGAGGCAGTGACTTTGGACACTCATAATTGATTCAATATCCACTCCATTGACTCAATTCTTGTTTCATTGTATAGAGGGCATGGAGGAGAGAAGAATGATACCAAGTTTGTGCTTATAGCATCTTTGTAGGGCTCAAGAACCAGCTGGACATTTGGCATGCCACATGCTTGATGAAATGCTAGGTCATGACCTAGCCCATGACTTGGATTGTGACTTGGCTCAAATGACTTTTCAGCAACTTCAAATCATTTTATCTCTTTATACAAGTTTCAAATGAAGAAATCCCCAACTAGAGAATTGTAGCATTCCATGATCTGAACACTTTTGATGTTGGAATTTTTCTCAAATGAGGCCTTTTGACACGTGTAAATCAGGGCTGAAGTGGACTGTCCATTAAGATTTAAAACCTCAAAAATTTTTCTAAGTATGAAAACCTTCCTTTTTTGTTATTTTTCTATTTTTGGCAACTTTTTGTCAAACTCCTGATTTTATCCATTCTTTGACTTTTCTTGGTTGAATTTCCACCAAAAGTCAATATTTGAATAAATCCTCTGATTTTGACCCAAAAGTCAACTGTTCTGATCTTTTTCCGATTTCAATGAAATTCCCGATTAATCTGCTTCTGACCAATGGAAATCAACTGAACACTTCCACACAAGCATCATGCCACTTCTCCTCACAAAATCAGCTCTTCATCAATGTATTTGACCAAAAAAGTCAACTGCATTGACTTTGGTCAAGAAACCCTAATTCAGGATGACCAGATGAGCAACAAGCTTGTATCCCCTAACCAATGCCTTGAGTTGAGAATGAGAAAACCCTGATTTCAAAAGATCTTGGACAAGATGATGACACCTTATATTAGGCTTCAAGTCTTTCCTTCTGACCAAGGGCCAATGATGCAGATGCATGCAATGATATGACCTGAATGGATGTATGTTTATGAGTTGCAAGCCAGATAAATAAGGGTAGGACAAATTTGGGGTATGACAGCTGCCCCTATTTAATCGTCTTAAACCTGAAGGTGAGATCGGGGTAGAAGAAGATTAAATACCAAGGTACCTAAAATTTGTCCTAAAGAGGGGATGGCGTGAGTGTTATTCTTATTTTTGTTTTGATATCTGCTGGGGAAAGAGAATTTTTGTTTTTCTGGTGGAAGAATTTACGGTGAGTAATGGATTTGAATGGTGGTAGTAACATAGCCGACGTGCCAATACAGGTTTTCAAAGAGAATGGTTATATGAGACAATGACTGAAAGGAGAAGATCTTGTGCGATCTACGACTCAACATCGGGAGAAGACCTCGTACGATCTTCAAGACTGAAAGGAAAAGATCTCGTGCGATCTATGACTCAACATCGACTCGACAACAGGAGAGGATCTCATACGATCTTCAGGACTGAAAGGAAAAGATCTCGTGCAATCTATGACTCAACATCGACTCGACAACAAGAGAGGATCTCGTACGATCTTCAGGACAGAAAGGAAAAGATCTCGTGCGATCTATGACTCAACATCGACTCGACAACAGGAGGGGATCTCGTACGGTCTTCAGGACAGAAAGGAAAAGATCTCGTGCGATCTATGACTCAACATCGGGAGAAGACCTCATACGATCTTCAGGACTGAAAGGAAAAGATCTCGTGCGATCTATGACTCAACATCAACTCGACAACAGGAGGGGATCTCGTACGATCTTCAGGACAGAAAGGAAAAGATCTCGTGCGATCTATGACTCAACATCGGGAGAAGACCTCATACGATCTTCAGAACTGAAAGGAAAAGATCTCGTGCGATCTATGACTCAACATCGACTCGACAACAGGAGGGGATCTCGTACGATCTTCAGGATAGAAAGGAAAAGATCTTGTGCGATCTATGACTCAACATCGGGGTTTGGAGAAGGGAATTGGTTCTGAAATGGTTTGCCAGGTTGGAAACTGGGCTTTGAAAGGGTTTGCCAGGTTGGGAACTGGGCTTTGAAAGGGTTCGAAGGTCGGAAGGCAAAGGATTCACAACACGGGGGTTGGACCTGAAAAGTTTTCCCATACGGGGGAAGGGACCACGGAGACTTGTGACGACTAGACTCGATCAAAAGACATGATCACGAAGATGTTGATGCTTGCGAAGCATAAGAATTACATTAATCCCTCAGGCCAAAGGCGGGGTGTAGCTCTTCAAGAGTGGCAATCGTTCGAATTGCCACACACTAAGTATGGTTATTCAAACGATTGAAAAATGAGATGGGTTGAATGCCCACCCTCATTCGCACTCTAATTTGCACGCAGCACACGGGAAATAACCACGACAAGACTAGTAACGACTAGACTCGACAAGAAGATGATAGTAACCATTGGAGATCACGGAGATATCGATGCTTACGAAGCATAAGAATTACATTAATCCCTCGGGCCAAAAGGCGGGGTGTAACTCTTCAAGAGCGGCAATCGTTCGAATTGCCACACACCAAGTATGGTTATTCAAACGATCGAAAAATGAGATGGGTTGAATGCCCACCCTCATTCACGCTCTAATTTGCATGCAACATACGGGAAATAACCTCGAAGACAACGATTCTGACGAAGAAAGACATTGCATCCGATCCATATTGGAGAGAGAAAATGAGACTTCTTTTGGGGATTAAGGATATCAGGTATCGGCACCGTGGCATAAGGAGATTTGTGATGTAGTAGCAGATATCAATCGGAGTTTGTAAGGACAATATTTTATGTGGGGGAGTATCGTCGTCTTGATTGAGTGCTGATTTGTATTATCTGGCTTATGCTTTGTATGCATGTTTGAATTTTTCTATGGCGTAATGATCCGCTTTGACGGATATGCTACGCTTTTGAGGATGCAATGTTATATGCAGTGAACACTATATGCAGGATGCCAAATAAAGGCATTAGTGAGGTAAACACCTGGGAGAATACCCTTGGCGTTAAGGACCATGTAGAGGTGCCAAAAGATATTGGACTTTGACTTGTAAGGGCACACTCTTGTTGTTGCCTTCCAGAACGTAGAATGACTTCGGACTTCTCACCATGTGCCACTGCTTGGAAGATTTTCCACTTGAGGAGATTCCCTCAATTCACCATGTTGGGGAGTATCCGAATAAGGGCTCCAGGTTGGAGAAATAGAACAACTCTCAGGAGAAATAAACTCCTGTGCTTGGGGAGAGACCAAATTTCTAGGAGAAATAAACTCCTATGGTCATGGAGCGACAAAAAACTCAGAATTTTGCCCCAAGCTTCGTGACTTATGGAGGAATTTGCCCCAAAGGATCCTTGGAGATATTTACCAAATCTCGACGTAACTGCCCCAGATTGGTTGAGCTCAAGAGAGATTCCTCGACATGATTGCCCCTAGATTGGTCAAAGCTTGAAGAGATTTATCGACGTGACTGCCTCAGATTGATGGAAGCTTGAAGAGAGTTATCAACATGATTTCCCCAAATATGCTGACTTTGAGAGGTCAAACCTCGATTCAATTGCCTCTGATTAGGTACATCTTACTAGAATCCTCAAGCCTTCATTGTTTTGAAGTCAAACAAACATGGAAACAACTTTACCATGCTCAACGGAGTCTTCAAACTCTTCCCTTCAAGGTAATCAAGGAAAGCATTAACTGTTCATGCCCAACGGAGTTCTTTGGATAACTTTCCCCTTGATGGTCAACATTTGAGATGATTAGCTTTTCCTCCTCGGAGTTCTCAAGTCTCTTGTACTTTGACATGATCAAGTTACTCACTGATTCTCATCCTGAAATTTTTTGATGTTTAAGCAGATGTTTTGTATGCAAAAGAATGTTAATTCTAAGAATGATAATTCTAATGCAAAGCCTATGTTAGTCTTGAAGTTTTTAAAACTTTATTGAAATGAGGTTGCGACCTCTTGTGAATGGATAACCAGTTGACACAACCTCGATTTTTGCATATGTAAGATAAAGCAAACGTACGATACCAACATGGATATGAGTCTCGCTTCATTGGGAGTCAATTAAATGTTGTCTCATCGGAGTGCGCTTTCAAGATAAACCCTACTTCAATTAGGACTTTTAAGGGTTGTAATTTGGCCGGGTTCACGGTTTTCAGAAAACAAAAGATTTTTAGGCTCAAAATTATTCGTACCCACCCCCTTCGTGATGTTCTCCAGTCCTATGTCCAGTTAACTCGACACGAGTGTTCATCCCTCACAAGGAATTTTAAATGGTTGAGGAATCAATGAGGTTCTTTGGACATGGCGGTCGCTCACCTTTTATTCTTCTGATTCATTGTCACACGACTTTGTTCTTGCTTGGCAATTTCATCATCTTTTTTTCTTTTGCCATTTTCTTTTCATCTTTTTTTTTATTTTCATTATTTTTCGCCATTTTTTTTTGCTCTCTTTTTTTTTTGAACAAGTCGTGTGACCTCGCATAGTCATTGATTCGTTGGAGGTGATTGCGACTGCCTCACTCCTTTGATTTGATGAAGGATTACCATTCTGGTATCGTCATCTCTTGATCTCTTGATGGAATAAGGATAATCATTGCGGTTTTGACATTCCTCAACCTTTTGAAGGATAACCATTGTTGTATCCTTAGATTCACACCCTTTTGGTGAGTTTTGAAAGCTCGATCAAGTTAAATGAACACTACCCTGCCCCAAGGTTAAAATAAGGGTCTTTATGATTAAAAAAGAAACTCCTACTTCAAGGCTCAAAGGGGTTGACGAGGGTCTATCTCCCTTATATCTCCGGTGTTTGGGGATTTGAAATAATGCCTGTACATCCTCAGTAGGGTTCTTATTTGAAAACACATGATTAAAGATCTTTGCGTTTTTATTTTTCATCATTCTCCCTCAGCTTTTTGCCTAAGCAAGCGATTAGTAATGTTGGTATCGTAATGCCAAAAATATTTTATGAGTGAAAACGAATGGGTGGCTTCAAGACAAACATAAACAATGTATTATATTTTCATTCAGAAATTAACAAGTTTTTACACGATATAAATGCTTAAACAAACAATGCAATGAAGAACTAAATGGCCGCCATTGTTTTGGAGACTTGACTCCGTTTGGACTTATTGATCTTGAGTACTTTCTGCAGTTCCTTCCAAATACTTCAGATTACTTCAAAAGAAAGCTCCAACGAAGTCACCCAAGAGTTGTAAACTTTTGCCTTACTTTAGGGATTCGAGCAATGCGAGTGATGCAATTCTCAAGATAAGAGTATGTCTTGCTTATCCCTCGTGCGGGAGCCCCAAGCATATTTATTGAAGAATTATTTGCCATCAAACATGAAGGAACCTTGCGTGGTCACCAAACTTAGAGAAGCTACTTGTTGCAAGGAGAGCTCAAACACCAACTGAAACACCAACCTCCACGGATACAACTGAGCACAAGAACCTTGAGAATGAGAGATGCTTCTACAAAACATTCTTGATTACTTTTTGAAAAAGATTCTGACAAAGTTGCTCGAGAATTTGTGGTGTTTTCATTATTATCATACCAACGAGTTCAAACAAGGAAGTAGCCTTCTACAAAATAGGAAATACTGAAATGAGAATACGGAAATGAAATGATGATTGCCATAGTTGAGGAGCCTTGACTCCATTTGGGCTTATTATTATTATTTTTTTTTTTGGTGATACTTTATGGAATACGGACATTCACTTATGCATGAACTCTTCGTTTTATGTGCAGGCCATTTGGAGTGAATGATATTGCTTTGGAGTCAATGAGATCTTGGACTTTGTGTTTCAAAATATTACAATCCTCAATTGAATGTCCAGATGTCCTAGAATGGTACTCATACCTTGCATTTAAGTCATATCCTTGAGGAATCGGTGTTGGAGGGGGCTTAAACTCCCTTAGTTGGACCAAAGACCCTTTGAGTAAATGAGAAAGTAGTCGACTATAGGTCATAGGAATTGGGTCAATTCTTCTTGGTGGTCTCCTCGACATTTGTGGACCCTGTTGCTGGTGATGATTCAAATACCCAATCTGTTCAGGTGTCTTCCTTTTTTGATTTGGCTGGGAAACAATCAAAGACTGATAAAGTGAAAGATCCGGAATCCAAGACGGTGCATTGTGCTTCTGATTTGAAGTAGATCCGACATAGAAGTATGAATCAACCTTTTCTTCCACCACAGATGGAACCCTATTTCCTTGAACACTCATGCCCTCGGAGGTGATCAAAATCACTTTTGAGTCAATGAGATCTTGAATTTGATGCTTCAGCGCCCTACAATTCTCAATATCATGGCCAGGTGCCCCAGAATGGAACTCGCATCGAGCATTGGCATCAAAATTGGGGGGAAGCTTTTCAGGCATGGACAAATCGCGTAGCTCAACCAACCGAAGTTCTAGCAAGCGGGGAAGTAACTGAGCATAAGGCATGGGGATCGGATCAAGAACCCTCTGAGGCATCTTAGGTTTTTGCCCACACATTCGGCCCCCTTGATTCATTCTAGGGACATGAACAGATTGACGTGGCGGTAATGGCACTTGAAGTTGAGGGAGAGCTCCCTGAGGTACCCCGTGAGTGGAAAGAGATCCTATTGAAGAGAAGGAGTCAACAATTTCTGTTGCAGCAGCAGGGACAACATCACCTTCTTTTCTCAGTACCGTTTTCAGAATTTCCATGAACAGGCTCACTTGAGTCTTCAACTGACTGTTTTCCTCTTTTAGTGCATTTTGATTATGGACCAAGTCTCGCATCTCCAACATAAGATGACCCATTTGTTCCCTCATCTCATCCATTTCCTCACGGAGTTGTTCCATAGTTGATCTTGGAGTCGTGGCGGTGAGAAGTCAAATCTATTGTTGATCTTGAAATCTGAATAGAAAGGGTCCCATAAGTCTCTGAAAGAACCATGAAATGCATGATAGTATGAATGCATGTTTCATTTATGAGAGATCCTAAAGTCTTTTTACACTTTCCTTTTTCTTTTTTCTTTTGGAATCCAAGCTTTATTTTATATGGAGTATATTTTCTTTTCTTTTTTCTGCTTTTCTATTTCCTTTCTCCTTTTTCTCCTTTTTTTTTTTTGGAAATAGACTTTAGGATCCCCCATAAATTAAGTGGATAAAGCAATGATGTTATGCAATGCAAAAGCATGGGATCAAGGTCCACAAAATCTGAGTGATATTTGTATACTCTCTGAATGACTGATATAAAACCTCAGTGCAGGCAAAATGTCACAGGATCAAAGGTTCGACGCCTTTTTGAATACCAGAATATCAAGCACCGTGAGAACAGACCAAATAAAGGTCCGACCTCAAATATGAAGAAGCAATGGTATGTAGGAGTCAAGGTTTCCTGTCCCACCCCAATCTCACAGGTATGAAGTCTAGACACGGACAAGTGGTCCCTAATGGTCACTAGGGTCTACAGTTCCCATGGGGTACAAAGTGTTTGAGGCAACAAGCGTGCCAGACACAGTGTTCCATGAAAGAACCCCGCCCAGTTGTGGTACCCCATGTCAAGCTCGATCGTAGCAAGAGCCACGGGAGTCAACATGAGCATCCATGCTAATCCTATGTGTCACTGGCCTAGGTAGTGGGCCTTTTACCTCACAAAAACCCCCCACCTGCAAAACAAAGCAGAAAAATATGTGGCCCCCACAGGGACCCATAATATAGTCCAGATGCATGCGGAAAGTAAACATGGTATGCAAGAAGGAAAATAGACATGATATGCAAACATATATACAAGATGTAAACATATAAACAAATAAATAAACACCCAATAAAATAAAACAAACAAAGGCTAGGATCGACTTGCTTAGGTATTCTCCAGCAGAGTCGCCAGCTGTCGCACGCTCGCAAAAAATGAACATAGTCGCCACCAATATATTTATCCCATAAGGGAAAGGAATACCAGGAAACCTAACAAAGGGAGGAACAGGGTCTTGCGACCAGAGAATCAAGGTACGGGAGTCGGTTACGCAAGGGGAAGGTATTAGCACCCCTCGCGCCCATCGTACTCGATGGTATCCACCTATGTTTGTTTCTATCTAAAGGGTGTGTACTATGTCTATATCTACATGCGAATGAATGCAAAAGAAATACGGGGAAAAGAAGGAAATATTTACAAATGTGCTCGTTCAAGCCCCGCGACTTGATGCCTACGTATCCTTTTCAGGAATCAGAGGGCCGTAGTTCGGTTCACGATTTTCTGTTTGTTTTTGTGTTTTTTAGTTGGGCGGAGTTAACGCTCGCGCTCTTGCATAAGGGGACAGCCTAGGATGCAATAGAACGGAGATAACAAATGCCCTTAAGAAAGGAGAGAAGAGAGAGAGTTTGAGTGTTTCGAGGAAATCCCTAAGGCAAGGGAAACTCGAGTTACTCTTTGGTTTGTGTCTTTTAGAATTTGGGAACTTACGCCCGAATGGTTCCCTAAAGCAAGGGAGATCCAAGCACTCGAATGATTCCCTAAAACAAGGGAGATTCAAGCTTCCATTCCCTTTTTAATGATTTTCACTTTTTCATTAATGTTTTTTAAGTATTTTCTTGGTATTTTTTTAATGGGATTTTATTTTGAGTATTTGTTAGATGTTTTATGTTGTAAAAGAAAAGAATGAAAAAGTGGGGGACTAGCCTAATCTCTAAGCCTAATTGTTGTTGTTTATGGGGGGAATTCTAAGTCTAAACTACACATGGAAATACTCACAAGCAATTTGCATCTTTTTTCATGTTTAAAACTATTTTTGAATTAAAGACTAAAAACTATTTATTTCTTGGTTCATCAATCAACTAAAAATCTAAGAAAACACTAACTAAAATTCAATTAAAAGGAAACAATATTTCAAAAATTTCTAATTAGGTGAATAATGTTTTTGTCAATTTTTATTTAAGAAAAAAACAATTAATGTGCAAAAGGAATTAAAAGAAAATCAATTTTTATTATTTATTAATTGCCAGACAGGGGGTGTATCAGTAGAATTCAAATGAACTAAGATCTGTTTACAATAGCGCTTGGGCCTGTGAAAGGAGTGGTGTAGAAAGCAAAGGGCGTTTGGCCCAGTCCATCAAACGCGTGGTACCTTAACAAATGGGGGGGGGGGGGGGGCAGTTCCAGCAGCATAGTAAGGCCCAATGTGTACATAGCCCAACACAAAAAAACCATTTGATTCATCTATCTTTATTTAGCCAGCCTATTATTCATTTTTTACACTATGGTTGATCATATGAACGTAACATACACGTATGGCATGAAATATCAATTGGTCAGTATGGACTTTAATGAGATAAGGACAAAAACGCAATTCCAGCCAATCAAACCTCGCCACCTCATCAAACAATCATTTGAATAAAGACAAAAAGCCAAGAAATGGGAGACTAAACCAGTACCAGCGTGCCACGTAGAAGATGGAAAGAGGAAATAAAACAAAAGAACGACGGCGCCGGAGAGACCTCCAGTCGTCTTCTCCAGTGGCTCCCGCGGCGGAGCTTCCATGACAACACCCGGAAATTCATCAAACCACCACCGCCTGGCTCAGTTTTTCGTGTAGATTACAGATCCGACCTTATTTTCCTCTGAATCTTCCTCTATAACGCTAACCGATATGAATCTTAAAACCCTAACTTCTAACAATCTCAATAGAACGCAATCTGAACTCATCGTTGCAATCCATAATATTCACTGAACTCAAATGTAAAATCTAAACACGCATACACACCTTAAATTCATGCAAATCAGGAACGGCAAGATTCAAAAACGAAAAAGCTTTGCGTATGTACAATAGGACGATGAGTATACATGACATGCATGATGTGCTTAGATTGATATAGTGTTGAAAGCCTTTAGATCTCACCTGGAAGAGTTCTTGAGCGAATATCTTCGGACCTTCACGTTTTCAATCCGGATCTAGCTTCCTATGCTCGTACACGCACTCCAGGAATTGAACTCAGAATTTCAGAGCAGCTTTTGGAGTAATGAATAGAGACGGTGCTTGCTTGCAACAATGGAGTTAGGTGCAGGCGAGGTGATGATGATGCTTCTCTAGAACTTGATGAACCATGGCAATGGAGGATCTTGAAGCCTTTTTGGACGGTTGGTTATGGTGGAGGTAGTTCAGAGTTACTTACGAGAATGTAACTACTTTCTTAGGGGGAGAGAGAGAGTAACGAGAGAATGGTGTGGTAATGAAGATGATGATGTGAGTTGAGGTTTGATGGAAGATGATAATGTAGATCGGAGAGAGTTGGAGTTGAAGGTTGGTGCTTGTTGCGAGGTGGTGGTAGTGATGAGTTTGGTGGTGATGGTGGTGGTTGCAAGGTGGTGATGGCGGTGGAAGAGTGAAGGTGGAGGTTGTTTGAGTTGGTTAGCAAGTTTGTTATGGTGGTTGTTAGGGTGGTTAGAGAGATGTGTGGAGTAGAGAGAAGAGAGTGATGAGAGAATAGAAATGAGAGAGAGAGGGAGAAAGAAGTTTGAAACTGTGAAAAAAGAAAAGTGAAAACCAATCTGGAAAATGAGGTGTTATGTTTATATAGCATGAAGTGGTGGTGCATGGTGATTATGGTGTGGAGTGTGTAGTAAACTCTTTTCCTCACTCTTTCACGTGCATGGGCTTTTAAAATAAGTGATGGTTTGGTGTGTGTTGCAAATAAAACTCAAACTCTACTTGGTTCAACATGTCCATGGTGATGGCTTTGCACACTTATAACTCTAGGTATATGTCATCATTTGTCTCAATTTTGGCATCAGTTTGAAGAGGATATATGATAGCACAAGTTATGTGTTGGGAAGATTGGAATAATAAGCTTGCAACTCATTCAAATTCACCTGGGAACATGGATGTGCATGGCTGCAAAGTATAGGCGCGTGTGACTTGGTTTGGCTGCATATTACTGGCCGAGATATGACTTAGTCAGGGCATGACTTTGAGTGCCTCTATCTTGGTCCATACATGCCCACTTGCTACCATCCATAGCTTGTTTGAAAGAGGACATGGCAAGGAAGAGTTTAAGATCAGCCTTGTTCAAACTGAGAGCTTGTGGAGAGAGAAAATTGGACTTAAATTCAGCCCACCATGTGTTTGTAGAAATGCCTTGCGCATGCAGTAAGTCATGACTGGACCAGATGCACACTGTTGGCTTTGTGAGGCAGTGACTTTGGACACTCATAATTGATTCAATATCCACTCAATTGACTCAATTCTTGTTTCATTGTATAGAGGGCATGGAGGAGAGAAGAATGATACGAAGTTTGTGCTTATAGCATCTTTGTAGGGCTCAAGAACCAGCTGGACATTTGGCATGCCACATGCTTGATGAAATGCTAGGTCATGACCTAGCCCATGACTTGGATTGTGACTTGGCTCAAATGACTTTTCAGCAACTTCAAATCATTTTATCTCTTTATACAAGCTTCAAATGAAGAAATCCCCAACTAGAGAATTGTAGCATTCCATGATCTGAACACTTTTGATGTTGGAATTTTTCTCAAATGAGGCCTTTTGACACGTGTAAATCAGGGCTGAAGTGGACTGTCCATTAAGATTTAAAACCTCAAAAATTTTTCTAAGTATGAAAACCTTCCTTTTTTGTTATTTTTCTATTTTTGGCAACTTTTTGTCAAACTCCTGATTTTATCCATTCTTTGACTTTTCTTGGTTGAATTTCCACCAAAAGTCAATATTTGAATAAATCCTCTGATTTTGACCCAAAAGTCAACTGTTCTGATCTTTTTCCGATTTCAATGAAATTCTCGATTAATCTGCTTCTGACCATTGGAAATCAACTGAACACTTCCACACAAGCATCATGCCACTTCTCCTCACAAAATCAGCTCTTGATCAATGTATTTGACCAAAAAAGTCAACTACATTGACTTTGGTCAAGAAACCCTAATTCAGGATGACCAGATGAACAACAAGCTTGTATCCCCTAACCAATGCCTTGAGTTGAGAATGAGAAAACCCTGATTTCAAAAGATCTTGGACAAGATGATGACACCCCATATTAGGCTTCAAGTCTCTCCTTCTGACCAAGGGCCAATGATACAGATGCATGCAATGATATGACCTGAATGGATGTATGTTTATGAGTTGCAAGCCAGATAAATAAGGGTAGGACAAATTTGGGGTATGACATACATCTCTTCATATCATCAGTGGTACGATGGTATGTTTTCTGTTAACGGAAGATTGGCATTCTTATTCATGATGCACACTTTCTCATCCCCAGTGAAAGAGGATACCCCATCTTCTCACCTCCAGCGAAAGGTGATGCTTTAACCTCTCTGGTGTGAAATATTTGCCCCAGAGAAGTTTCTTTTCCCACCAAAGTTTCGTCTCTCCAACAAAGTCTTGCCTTCCCCAGTGGAGTTATGCCAGCAAGACATTTGTTTTCCCCAGTGGAGTTCCTTTTTTCTCCCCGGTGTTGCCATGTTTTATCCTCATCATATACATTCATTAAACATTGCATAGCTTCTTAGGTTCAAAAATTGTGTTTTATATATTTAAGTCTCTTCGATTTCGTCAAAACGAAGATTTCCAATCATCGTATCTCCAAATCGAAGAAACTTAAATAGGGGCATCTGTCATACCCCAATTTTTGACCCTAAGATCATACATCAATTGCATTCAATCATCAATCAAGAGCACCGTTGTGAAGCTTTATCTTTGATACAGTGATTATCTCTGAGGGGAATTATCGAGCATTTATAGCCTTTTATTTGTTTATACTAACCAAAAATCAAAAAAATATATGTTTTGTCCCTTTTGTTTATATTTTACAGGTAAAAGATCGGGCAAAAATCAAAACAGTGCAAGAAAACAATTTTTGAAAATTTGAAGGTGGAAATCGATTTACCCCTGTGGGAAATCGATTTCCTGTGCGCAAAATTCAAAAAATATAAGGAGGGAAGCTTGATATCATTTTGGCACCTTTTTATTTGATCATTTTACCAATTTTCCACCTCATCAAAATTAACCCCTTCATTAAACCCACTTAAACCTCATTTTACCATTTTTTACCATTTAAATTCCACTTAAATACCAATTAACCACAAATTAATTACCAAACACAAAAAGACCAAACTACCACTACTCTTGCTCCAATTCTATAAATAGAGACCTCTACTCTCTCGTTTCTCAAGCTTTGAGAGCCAACAAACCCCTTGCAATTTCTCTCCTCATCCCTACCAAATTCACCAAAGCTCTTTGTTCTTTCATAAAGTTTGTGAGTTACACCTTGAACCTCACAAACTTTGAGCTAAGCCACCTTTCATTTCACTCTTTTTTCTTCAATTATTGAGAGATCAAGATTTGTGTTGGTGATTATTGAAGCGGATCTAAGTTTTGTTCAAGAATTGGTGATTTTCATCATCCTTTTTCATCTACCATAATGTGATTCTTTTGTGCTTGTATGTGATGCATCTTTGATGCTATATTGGTCCTATTTGATGGTGATTTGGTGGAAAATTCGTGCTCCAATGGATATGTGATCATAAGGTGTTTGTATGTTTGCCTAACTCAAGTTTTATAGTTCATAATGCTGTTTTTTTGAAAACTGTGCGCAGGAAATCGATTTCCTACAGAGGTAAATCGATTTCCACTCTATTTTTTGCGCCAGAATTGAACTCTGCACTTAGGAAATCGATTTCCTACAGAGGTAAATCGATTTCCAGTCTGGCAGAATGCTTTTTTTTTTTGCTTTTTTATGCTTGTTTTGGCTTCCTTCTTCCTCCACTTCATTAATATCATTGGATCTAGGATGTTGATAGGTTTGAAATGACCAAATCCATAATATTAGATGAATGATATTAATGATAGTGTGAGTTGATTATCTTTTATGCATTTATTCTTCTTCCTCCATTTCATTAATATCATTGGATCTAGGATGTTGATAGGTTTGAAATGACCAAATCCATAATATTAGATGAATGATATTAATGATAGTGTGAGTTGATTATCTTTTATGATTTTATTCTTCTTCTCCTTTTTTCCTTTTGATCGATGAAAGTCTTAACACCTTGAGAATTCTTATGGATTCTTGGTAAAGACTAGATCATTACCTATTTTCTTTTCGTGCGGTATTGCTTTCGGAGAATGATCTACATATCATTTCTCTCGCATGCATTAGCACATAAAGTTTTGACCGGCCACGTTGTAGGGTGATTTCTACATAAATCACTTGGCGGTCTGCTTGACATAGCGCAATATTTCGTGTCCCGAATAAAAAAGATCAAATATGGAAGAGAATTGTATGCGGTTGATTTAAGACTTATGGAAATTTATCGTGTAGTCGCTATGATTTTATCAAGCTTCTGATAAAGTTCCATTGAATTTAAATCCGAGAACATCCTTCACTCACCATCGATCTTTCTTACTAACTTTGATAACATACTTGACAGGTTTCAAGATGGTTATCTTTAACATCCAACAACTAACTTTAATTTCCGCACTTTATTATACCGCTCTTTATATTTCTCGCTTTATCGCTTTATTTTATCATTTCATCATATTTACATTCCGCTATTTTTCCTTTGTCCATTTGGACATATGTTTATGTTTCTGCTATTTTCCCTTTGTCCACTTGGACCATACTTTACTTTTATGCTAAAACACTAATAAATAACGAAAATCTAAAAAACACATAAGGCTCTCTTTTGGACTATTGGTTACTATCCCTACATTTTGGAGATTTGGACTTATGGACTTAGTACCTCTGAACCCTTGTTCTATTATTACCCTGTTGTTATTCTGTCTGTCTGGCATTGGATTGTTGTCTGTTTGTGTATGCAGGTATTTCCTTGAAAGTCCTTGATGGTTAATTCCAAGGCATTGAGATAAGGATTTTACCCGAAAACAGCCGTTACTCTGCCCGATTTTTGTCAGAATTTTAATGTGCTTAATGCAAAGTGGTGCTAAGATAATAAATTCATCTGGATCCCCAAGTGATAATTGTAACACCCCATTTCTACCCGGAAATTATATATAAAAAAAATCAGAGTTTTCAAAATCTCTCAATAAACAAATGAGGCGTCACATAATTAAACAAAACAAATCACCTCGTCGCATAAAGCGGATACATAGCACCTTTGAAATAGAATAACTTATTTTATTAAAACACAGCGGAATCACTTAAGAATGTATTCAATAAAATATCTTCAGTTAACTTAACATTTTGTCCAACCAAAATGAAACAATTAAATAGCAACATCAATAATAATATAAATCGTTCCCCTCAGAGTGCTACGTATCAGAGCGACAACCGACTCGAGTAACGGCAACTAAATCTTCATACTTGAATACCTGCACGTTGCCAATATAAAGGCAACGGCGAAACAAGAGAAAAGGGTGAGATATCAAATCATATAAGTGGGCATATGATAAATTGCATGCTAGGATTCAGACATATAAAATCATCACATCACAAGTATCAATAGCTACTATACACATCATACTTCTACAGTTCATTAATCTCACATACTTTTCATCACACAACAAGTCATAATCATGTAAATAGTATCATCTAATAAATTTCACATATTCAAGTAAGTACAAAATTCAATAGTATAATACTCAAAAGATTCAATACTATTATCCCAAATATATACACAATCCATCATTATCACATATTCACACGTTTAACCAATTATATATCAAAACATCACCAATTCCAATTATCACATCTCATGTACACATGACAATCACATAAATGCATATATTCAAACATCACTTAACCTCAATGTGACTCAATGCAAGACATGTGACTCTATGCATGTGGTACCCAATGTGGACCCAAAGTTCCACCGCTTCCGATTCATATAGAATCTAGCCACGCTTCAGATCCGGACAAGATCAAAGCCACCAAATGTAAACATATAGTTTACCGCTTCCGATTCACTTTAGAATCTAAGCCTCGCTTATGTTTCAAAGCAAACCACCTTTGTTTCAAGGCACACCATGACATGAATGCATGTACAATGTTGACAAACATATGCAATTAAGATCATCTCTACCATCTTAATATTTAGCATATCACAATAATTCAACTCGATGAATTATCCACCAATTGTACACAACATTCACAACACATACATATCATTCACATATAAAAGGCCAATTAATCAATTACGATTCACAAAATCCAATTAACACTAGTAACTATACTATCTCATGTTAATTCTCATTTTGCCAATTATACATAAACACACACTTTCAACATCAAGCAATTAATCATTAATTTAATGCTAACCAACTAACCACAGAGAATCAATATTAGCACAACATCATGGCATATACATATATTATTCTCAACATACATATTCAAGCCAAAACACAATTACGGACGAATCCTCAAAATACCGTAGTTTACCGACAAACCGAATAATTGATCCAACTTCAAGTATATTCCAATCAATTAAACTCATTGCAATTAATTTAACTATTAATTTAACCAATTAATATCAAACTATATTAATTTAATTCACTTCGATTTCTACTCCATTTCCAATTTCTAGCATTCTATTGCTCAAAACCATTTTTATTGAAAAGAATATCACGCTAGCTTTCTAACGCCTCGAACGGAGACTCAAACGGAGTTACGGTTCAAAAGATATGAATTGTTAAAGTTCCAATAAAAAAAACAAACACCGACGTTATACACTGACAACTCTAAACATGTCAAAATTACTCAAAACAAATAAAAATATGACTCTTAATAATTCAAAACAACTCTGACAACTTATTGTCGACTCTAACAACTCTATTGACAACTCTAACAACTCTATTGATAATTCTATTAAATTATTATAATTTATTTATAAAGAATATTTAAACCAAACACAATTTCAGTCGATTCGTAAAATATCACAATTTCAACAAAATAACACCACCATGTTAATCTACTAATTAAACTTAGCTACCACGTAAATTTTCATCAAATTCCGAACAACTAATTATACCGCTTAATTCGACTATTTCGATCAAACGGGACTGTTTAGTATTTCATTAGTCCTATAATTTCTACTGTTTCTAACAGGTAACTCATTTATCTCATTTCATGGTTCCATAATTAATACCAATATATATAACTATATGTTATCATTAATAAAATGCACAGGTAATATATATACACCATTATTCACATGTATTATATATGTGTTACATTAAGTAATATATTTGTATATTTAAGTATCTAACTGCAAGTGAGAGAAGAACGACACATATAAGAGACAGCACACAAAATAAAAGAAAACGCAAGAACGGATGCAAGTGAATAGCCGTCGTGCTTCAATGGATGCGCTGTCCGTGGCTCACATTCAATTCCAGACACATAGGTTTCCAATTACAACAACAATTTATAGGTTTTCAATTTTCCAGCAACAATTAACATAACAAATGCAATAAATCTACACACCCAATTCCTTTCATACAAAATTTCATAAGCCCCATTATAGGAAGAGAACCCCACCCTTACCTTATCAATAGAAGCAACTCAATGGGTCTCTAATTGCATCTTTACTTGACACCATGGATGAAAATCTTCAAGCTTCTTATTCTTCTCCATAGTCTTGCCTCTTTCTCTTCTATTATTGTTTCTTCATTATGACAACTCTCTCTTTCCCCAAATCTCTAAAACCCTAATATAAAACCAATTGGGCTTAGTGTTTAAATCCTCTCTTTGTTTAATATTTCTTCAAAATCAATTTAGGCCCAATAAGAGATATAACTCAAATAATCAATTATATCACTTATAATAATAATTCCTTCAATATAATAATTCCGAATCATAAATAATATTATTCTTAATATTATTTTCCGACTATCCGACTTTAATTTAATAATTCCAAATATGCCCTTAAAATAATATCGGCCATCCAAATTCCTCTAAATCCATATTTAAATCCTTCAATAATTTAATTAACCAATTTAATTAAATTTGGGGTGTTACAATAATGTTGGTTTAGTATTGATATTCCAAAGGATGGGAAATCTACCTTGACTCATAATGTCAAGTGTTGGCTTCTTAATTTGGTTAGACCGTTTCTTTCCTTAGCTTTTATTTTACGCAATAGGATAGCCTCTTCATCTCCTCCCCTTCTTTAATTTTCAAATCTTCTCCCTTTTTCAAAAACCTTCTTATGTTTGCAAACCTTTTCAAAACCTTTTCTTTAAAAAATATCTTTTGCCCTTAGTGGCTTTTTCTTCAAAAGTTTAGACACTGTTAATTGTCGAAACGAGTGGTTATACCCCACGATTTTGAAATTGATTGATATAATGAGATCTTTTCCGCGTGAGAGAGCTAGTGGCATACTCGTTGATTTTATCCGAGTTGGAGCCCTTCTTTCATTTGCGAAGCAAAGAACTCGTTTGTTCTCATGCTCAAGATCAATGGCTGAGTATTTCTCTCCGACGACAATAAAGTGTTTATTCGTTTTTTTCAAAAACGTTTTTCCCTTTAAGCGGAACTACATTAGCTCTGACTTCTCCATTGCACCGAGGAGGTATGTAGGCACAAGGCTTAATGTCTTGCCGAGCTTATTTTAAAATAAAATAAACCCTTTTTTAGCACACACGACACAGATTTTCAAAAAGGTTCCTGTGGAATACCACATATATGAGGGGTGCTTTAAACCTTCCCCTTGTATAATCAACACCCGAACGTGAGTTCTCTTCCTTGTGCTTTAAAAAAACAACTTTGGGTTTTTCGTTCTTTTCCCTTTTCCTTTGAAAAAATAAAGCGCGGTGGCAATTTCAAACGAAATATTGAGTCGAGTCAATTCCAGGGCTTCGATATCAGAATTTCCCCGCTACAGTGTGCCACCTAGACTTGGGTGATAACGTTTAATTTAGGTAGGTTGTAACTTAAGGTTGGGTTGAGAATCATAGGGGGTTTCACCGAAAAAACTGTGACGGTTTTTACTCCAAGATCAAGGTGTTGATTTGGGGGGTTTTTGATAAGAGTTACGCAATTAGATTCAATCGAGGGAAAGTCTTTGAATAACAGGAGGTTCTTGCAAAGGAGTAGCGTGTGACAGTGAATCAATTGGTAATCTTGGGTGACAACAACTTGCAATTTGGATTCGACTGAGTGAAAGCTTAGAAGAACACTGGATTCTTGCAAAGGAGTAGCACGAAACGGTGAATCAATTGGTGTTTGTTGCGTGATTTAAACAAACTTAGATCAAGGAAAGAGAAGTGCAAATATCAACATCAAACATAGGAATTGTAGGGTTGGATTGCTTCAGATTTCTGTAAATAATTTTTTGTATAGTAAGATTGATATCTCAATTCCAAATTGGAATTAGGGGCAGATGCGTCCGTAGCGAGGACGAGTGGTGAACTGCCTAAACAACTCATGTCCTCTCTCTTTCTCTCTATCTTTTTATTTCTTTATGTAACTTTTCAATATCATATTGTTAAACACATTGATTGGGCGATTGATTTGTAACGATTTTGCTTTGATTGTTAAAAGTATTATTGATTTGTTCATTTCCTTACAATCTAATATATTGTAAGATGATTTTGATATCAACAAAATTAAAAGGAAAATCTGAAAAATTGACCGCATGTCAAGTGTTCGATAAATTGATACGTTAAAATTTCTATTGAATTCATTGGAAATTGGTTGCTTAGGTGATTTCATTAGAACTGTTGATTGAGAATTTAATTGTTAATCCTTTGTATCATTGTTATCTTATACTAATGGTTGTGCACATATATAAGGTTCAACTTGTTCAATTTAGACAATTTTCAATCTAAACACGATACTTCCACTTGCCATAGTTTTTAAAGTTTCAAAACCTTTTAAAAACTGAGATTTTATCTTAGGGATCTATTCACCCCCTCTTTATTAGTTATCGTCATCTAACAACATCGAATGAAGGAACCTCGTGTGTAAGAAGTTGTGAAGAAAAATTATCTTCCAGTGGACCATTCAAAAGAAGAAAAGGATAAGAGACATCAACCTCATGGAAAAACATTAAAGAATCTTCTTACAACGAAGAAGATGAAGTTTTCTTAAAGGCGTCCTGTGAGGAAGTTGATTTTGAGGTAACTAAACCTTCCTATAAACAATTTCTTAAAAGTAGTGTTAAGTTGGTTGAAGAAAATGATAAACTTAAAAAACTTAACTTAGACTTTAAGGAGTATTTTGGGTTTCATGATTAAGGCAATAAATCGCTTAAATTAGAAATAACTAATATTAGAAACTCAAAACAAACATGCGAGACTTGTGTCTCTTTAAAAAAGGAAGCAAATGAATTGCATGAAACCCTAAAAATTTACCCAAGGGAAAGAAAAGACTGACTTGATCTTATCAAGTCAAAGTCCTTCCTCAAAGAATGGGTAGGATTTAAAAATGTTAGAACACATAGCAAAAGTCTAAATCATAAGCAAGAGAATCGTCCAGTCTATAAATGAACACACTACATGATATTTGGCCATTTAGAGCCCTTCTATTTTAACAAATTAAAAAATTCTAAAGGTAATAACCCTATACCTTCTGGAAAAACTAATGCACCTGGATCCAAGAAAATTTGGGTACCAAACTTGAAACCTGAATGTTTTGTAGGTATACTTTGCAGCTCGAAACTTTAATGGTTATTAATGGAGTTATGCAAACCAAGAGGTATACTCTTATGTATACAATAAGTCATTGATCCAAGAATGTACGATGATGTTGAATATCAATAGCAATGATCAAAGAAAGTGGTTTTTGAGGATATCTCAACATTTATGATCCTTGGTGATCAGTTAACCTCGTAGTAGGTTGAGTGGATATGTTTGTAATGGACTTATCCTTCTCATTGTTTGAACCAACTCTCGTATCCAATAATACATAGAAAAGGATACACCATAATGTGATTGGTGTTCCCTTTAAGGGAAGTTTTAATCAAGGTCTCTCTATAATAGAAATAGTACACTATTTTAAGGTTGTAATAATCGGAAAACTCCGATTAATCCTTAAAATAGTGGATTTAATTTTGTTCATCGCAATAAATTATTTGGTAAGCAAAAAGATAAGTTTCTAAGTGTTTTAAAAAGGATATGAAAATAATTATGAATAGAGGTGTAGGACAAAAGCACAAAACCAAACATGCTAAAAATAGGCCAGCCAATTGATTGGCACTATGATCCAATCGATTTGATCATCTCAAAAATCAGAATTTTGAATGTTGGAGCACACCACAACAGCTAGTTAGATGAGACAAAAAAGCAACGATTATTTGCAACATCTAATTCTCCAAATTTAAAGCCTATAATTAGTTGGCACATTCATCCAATCGATTTGACAAAGGCTATAAATATAGACACCGTTCTCTTATTTCTCATCTCATACTACATTCTCTTATGCATTGCATTAGAAACACTTCAACTCTCTCATTCATCCATCATCGCCTCAAATGGCACAAAAGAGAACTCAATCCTCCCAATCATCACCAGCCTATTTCTCCGAATATTTCTCCACTCAAGAGTAAGATAACAACTTTAAACAATACTATACTGGTAGAGAATTGCACATCTCTCACTACTTAGATGAAGAACTCTTCAAGGATTGCTCCTTCATGGAAGCTTTAAAATTTGTTGGCCTAAGAAACTTCTTCTTTAAAAAACCTCAAGATATGTACCTTAATTTGGTAAGCATGTTTCATGTAAACCTCACTGTAACACGGTGGGAGAACTGACTTTTTGAAAATGTTGCTGATAGCAAGAGTCGCCACTGACTTTTATTTTATACAATTGGAAAGGAAAAAGAACAGGAAAGACCTTTTAAAGATTTTGAGTTTGGGGGGTAGGTTATACAAAGGGAAGGTGTAAGCACCCTTTGTAACCATGGTTATCAATGGGCTCTTAAGTGCTTAACTCACTTGTTTGTTTGAATTGTTTGAAAGAGTGTCGTGTGTGAATTGAAAAGATTTAAATAAGGACTTTAGCTTGTAAATAAGCGTAGCCTTTTTTATTTGATTTGAAAAAGGGGTGTGAAAAGTAATTTGAAAGTTTCAATGTGGAGCAAGCATTTAAGAGCACCTACCCTAAGATTGTCTTTCTTGTTCTTTAAGTTTTCGTTTGAAAGGGCTATCCATACCATAAGAAGGGTAGGTAGTCTTTTCATTGGATTTAAAAAGGGTCATCGAGGATTATCGTTCGCCATAAGACTATCCCTACCATAAAGAGGGCAGGTAGTCTTTAGGGAAGGATATGATATTCATTTTAGGCAACCAGTGAGGATACCTTAGCATTCGAAGGGACAATCTTCATTTAACCGAGGGCAACATTTATGATGGTTATGAACTGAGGGCAACATTTTGCTAAAGGTATCCCCACGCTCGAGGGACTTGACTATTTTATATCAAAGGCAGCATAAGAAGGGTTACCATTAAAGGTGTGTGGGTGCAACAATCATGTGCTTCAATTCAGATATTTTTATCTTATAAAGTTAGTGATCTAAATTAATTAACAGGCTTATCACTCCCTAAATTACTAACTGAAGGATAGAAGAACACTTAGAAAGGGGGGGGTTTGAATAAGTGTAGCTTTAAAAACTTGACAGATAAAAATAAATTGCACAGTTATTTTTATCCTGGTTCGTTGTTAACTAAACTACTCCAGTCCACCCCCGCAGAGATGATTTACCTCAACTGAGGATTTAATCCACTAATCGCACGGATTACAATGGTTCTCCACTTAGTCAGCAACTAAGTCTTCCAGAGTCTTCTGATCACACACTGATCACTCCAGGAACAACTGCTTAGATACCCTCTAAGACTTTCTAGAGTATACTGATCCACACGATCACTCTAGTTACAACCTGCTTAGATAACCTCTAAGACTTCCTAGAGTATTCTGATCCACACGATCACTCTAGTTCCTTACAACTTAATGTAATCAATTCTAAGAGTATTACAATTGTTTCTTAAAAGCTATAATCACAAACTGTGATATTTCTCTTAACGTTTAAGCTTAGTCTCACTAATATATTACAACAGCAATGTAGTGAGCTTTGATGAAGATGAAGATTCTGAGCTTTGAATAGAACAGAGTTTCAGCAAGTTAATATGAGTTGTTTTTGTTCAGGATCGTTAACCTTGCTTCTCATCAGAACTTCATATTTATAGGCGTTGGAGAAGATGACCGTTGAGTGCATTTAATGCTTTGCGTGTTCCGTACAGCATCGCATTTAATGTTATACGCTTTTGTCAACTACCTCGAGCCTTGTTCACGCTGTGTCTACTGACGTTGCCTTTAGTAGCTTTTAACGTTCCTTTTGTCAGTCAGCGTAGCTTGCCACTTGTACTTCCTTCTGATCTGATGTTTGTGAATACAACGTTTGAATATCATCAGAGTCAAACAGCTTGGTGCAAAGCATCTTCTGATCTTCTGACCTTGAAGTGCTTCTGTGCGTGATACCATCAGAACTTCAGTGCTTCTGATCTCATGTTCTTCTGATGCTTCCATAGACCCATGTTCTGATTCTGCTTCGACCATCTTCTGATGTCTTGCCAGACCATGTTCTGATGTTGCATGCTGAACCCTTTGAGACAAAGCTTCTGAGCGCTGAATTATGCGTACTCTTTATATATTTCCTGAAAAGGAAATTGCATTGGATTAGAGTACCATATTATCTTAAGCAAAATTCATATTATTGTTATCATCAAAACTAAGATAATTGATCAGAACAAATTTTGTTCTAACAATCTCCCCCTTTTTGATGATGACAAAAACATATATAAATGATATGAATTTGCGATCAGATTTTGTTTTTAATTTTTGTAGTCATTTCCTGTTGGAATGACTTTTTATGTATTTGCTAGGAATGTTTCTCATCTTGTTAAACATAGGAACCTTTTGTAATATCTTTTGATTATCAATGAAAAGTTTCTTTGTTTTTACATTCCAGTGATTTTTCGTTTTAGTCATCTGAATCTTTTGAAATATTCTTTTTGATGTTATGACAAAAAGGGGGAGAAGATAAATGATAAATGATTTGATTAATCTATCAGTTGCTGGGTAAAGCTCCCACACATTTACTAACAAGAACCGCAAATTCATATCATTTATATATGTTTTTGTCATTATCAAGAGCAGACGGCAAAAGACAAATTACACAGCTATAGCATAAGCATATGAATATGTCTCCCCCTGAGATTAACAATCTCCCCCTGAGATAAATAATCTCCCCCTGAAATAAATACTCGAAGAACTTTAATAAAAGACTTCCCTGATTATTTCGGTAGAGACGATCATATAAGCTTCTGTCTTCAGAGAATTCATAGCTTCTGAATTGATCAGGTTTCTCTTCTGGAAACACTCCTTCTGAAGTGTGCTGATATAAATCTGAATGATCTTCTGATCCATTACTTCTGATATACACAGCTTCTGGAGATTCACTTCTTTGTTCTGCAGCTTCTGATAAGACAAAACTGTATCTGCAGAAATTCTTAAGCTGCTTTGTTTCATTAGAAACAAGTTTATCATCAAACCAGATATTTATTGATTCGTCCACAATCAATGTTTCAATATTGTATATTCTGTAGCATTTAGAGCATTCAGAATAATCAAGAACGAAACATCATTGCTATAGAAACAAACAAAATAAATGGATCCAAGACTAATAAACTTTCTTTTCTGATCTCCTACGAACATAGTTTCTTCAACAGATTTAAGTACCAGAACTTGGAAGACAATCCTTCTTCCCTTCAAGTGTTGAGACCAACTTGAGTCCAGGTGACATGACATGTTGACTTTTATCTTCTTTGTCGCCAAGAGAATCTGCAAAAGAATTAGTCTTTTTCTTTGGTACCCACATCTTCTTGGGTCCTTTCTTGTTAGATTTTCTCAAGTTCTGATTGAACTTGGATTTAACATTGTAAGCAATAGGAGGAACAGCATGATAATTTTTAATGTGAGTTTCATGATATTTCCTAGGTTGTGTCACATGCTTTTTGGTGTGTGTTATGTGAAAACTTTGAGCATGTGAAGTGTGCCTAATATCATGGGAGTGGCCATACTTGAACTGATCATACAATGGCTTGTATGTGAATTTCATTTCATCAACAGGTTCAAGTTTGTATGGGGTTTCACCCTCAAAACCAATGCCGACTCTTTTGTTTCCAGACACAGCATATATCATAGAAGTTAGCTGACTTCTGCCAATACTTCTAGATAAGAACTTCCTGAAACTCAAATCATATTCTTTCAGAATATGGTTTAGACTAGGAGTGGATTTTTCTGAATCAGAAGGAGATCCAACATTATTGGATAATTTTAAAAGTTTTTCTTTTAATTCAGAATTCTCCAACTCAAGCTTCTTTGTTTCAAATTCAAATAGCTTTTTCAGCTTTTTGTATTTGAGACTAATCTGAGACTTGAATTCCAGAAGTTCTGTTAGACCGGAAACTAACTCATCTCTAGTAAGTTCAGAAAATACCTCTTCAGAATCTGATTCTGATGTAGATTATGATCCGTCATCTTCTGTCGCCATCAGCGCACAGTTAGCCTGCTCATCTTCAGAGTCTGAATCATCTTCTGACTCATCCCAGGTTGCCATAAGACCTTTCTTCTTATGAAACTTCTTCTTGGGATTTTCCTTCTGAAGTTTTGGACATTCATTCTTGAAGTGTCCAGGCTCATTGCATTCATAGCACATGACCTTCTTCTTGTCAAATCTTCTATCATCAGAAGATTCTCCACGTTCAAATTTCTTTGAACTTCTGACGCCTCTGAACTTCCTTTGCTTGTTCTTCCAGAGTTGATTTAGCCTTCTGGAGATCAAGGACAGTTCATCTTCTTCTTCAGATTCTGATTCTTCAGGATCTTCTTCTCTAGCCTGAAAAGCGTTAGTGCATTTCTTGATATTGGATTTTAATGCAATAGACTTACCTTTCTTTTGAGGCTCATTTGCGTCCAGCTCTATTTCATGGCTTCTCAAGGCACTGATAAGCTCTTCCAGAGAAACTTCATTCAGATTCTTTGCAATCTTGAATGCAGTCACCATAGGACCCCATCTTCTGGGTAAGCTTCTGATGATCTTCTTTACGTGATCAGCCTTGGTGTATCCCTTGTCAAGAACTCTCAATCCAGCAGTAAGAGTTTGAAATCTTGAAAACATCTTTTCAATGTCTTCATCATCCTCCATCTTGAAGGCTTCATACTTCTGGATTAAAGCTAGAGCTTTAGTCTCCTTGACTTGAGCATTTCCTTCATGAGTCATTTTCAAAGACTCATATATGTCATAGGCCGTTTCCCTGTTAGATATCTTCTCATACTCAGCATGAGAGATAGCATTCAGCAAAACAGTTCTGCATTTATGATGATTCCTGAAAAGCTTCTTCTGATCATCATTCATTTCTTGCCTTGTCAGCTTTACGCCACTGGCATTTACTGGATGTTTGTAACCATCCATCAGAAGATCCCATAGATCACCATCTAGACCAAGAAAGTAACTTTCCAGTTTATCTTTCCAGTATTCAAAGTTTTCACCATCAAATACCGGCGGTCTAGTATAACCATTGTTACCGTTGTGTTGCTCAGCAGAGCCAGATGTAGATGCAGGTGTAGACTTTGCAGTTTCATCAGCCATCTTTTACTGAAGCGTTTTTCTCTTCCTGAATCTTTTCTAAACACGGTTAAGTGCTTGCACCTTAGAACCGGCGCTCTGATGCCAATTGAAGGATAGAAGAACACTTAGAAAGGGGGGGGGTTTGAATAAGTGTAGCTTTAAAAACTTGACAGATAAAAATAAATTGCACAGTTATTTTTATCCTGGTTCGTTGTTAACTAAACTACTCCAGTCCACCCCCGCAGAGATGATTTACCTCAACTGAGGATTTAATCCACTAATCGCACGGATTACAATGGTTCTCCACTTAGTCAGCAACTAAGTCTTCCAGAGTCTTCTGATCACACACTGATCACTCCAGGAACAACTGCTTAGATACCCTCTAAGACTTTCTAGAGTATACTGATCCACACGATCACTCTAGTTACAACCTGCTTAGATAACCTCTAAGACTTCCTAGAGTATTCTGATCCACACGATCACTCTAGTTCCTTACAACTTAATGTAATCAATTCTAAGAGTATTACAATTGCTTCTTAAAAGCTATAATCACAAACTGTGATATTTCTCTTAACGTTTAAGCTTAGTCTCACTAATATATTACAACAGCAATGTAGTGAGCTTTGATGAAGATGAAGATTCTGAGCTTTGAATAGAACAGAGTTTCAGCAAGTTAATATGAGTTGTTTTTGTTCAGGATCATTAACCTTGCTTCTCATCAGAACTTCATATTTATAGGCGTTGGAGAAGATGACCGTTGAGTGCATTTAATGCTTTGCGTGTTCCGTACAGCATCGCATTTAATGTTATACGCTTTTGTCAACTACCTCGAGCCTTGTTCACGCTGTGTCTACTGACGTTGCCTTTAGTAGCTTTTAACGTTCCTTTTGTCAGTCAGCGTAGCTTGCCACTTGTACTTCCTTCTGATCTGATGTTTGTGAATACAACGTTTGAATATCATCAGAGTCAAACAGCTTGGTGCAAAGCATCTTCTGATCTTCTGACCTTGAAGTGCTTCTGTGCGTGATACCATCAGAACTTCAGTGCTTCTGATCTCATGTTCTTCTGATGCTTCCATAGACCCATGTTCTGATTCTGCTTCGACCATCTTCTGATGTCTTGCCAGACCATGTTCTGATGTTGCATGCTGAACCCTTTGAGACAAAGCTTCTGAGCGCTGAATTATGCGTACTCTTTATATATTTCCTGAAAAGGAAATTGCATTGGATTAGAGTACCATATTATCTTAAGCAAAATTCATATTATTGTTATCATCAAAACTAAGATAATTGATCAGAACAAATTTTGTTCTAACACTAACCACGTAATATAATGAAAGAAAGAATTAAAAGTTCCTACGCTATTACAAGGCTTCGGGTGGGGGTTTACATAGTAAAAAACATGTGAATGTAGAAAAGAAAAGGAATAAATTTAAAAGCAGAAAAATAAAATCCTAAACTATTACATGGCTTTAGCGAAGTTACAATAAAATAGATCAAAAATTAAAATTGTAAACCTTGTAGCATATGAATAATTTAGGAAGACGATAGGAGATCAACAAGGCAAAGGCAAACCCCGAGTGGGGAAAAGTTAACCACGGTTAATAGGATCAAATTAATAAATCAGCAAGGCAAGGCAAAAGGCAAACCCCAAACGGAGCAAAGTTAACCACAGTTAATAGAAATCAAATTAAAAATCTAGACTAGGGGTGGTGCTAACCCTAAATTATGAGTCTAAAATTAATCGATTTTAACTAACCTACTTATGTTGATCGATTTTAATTAATTATTGGTTAGGAACCTAATTAATTATAAAACCCTAAATTAAACACTGACCCTAATCGTTTAACCTAATTTACCTAATTGATTAATTAATTAATTACCTAATTTAAATTAATTATCTAATTATTTAAACTAAATTAAATTAATTATCTAATTATTTTAAACTAAATCAAATTAATCATCTAATTTAAAAACCAAAATTAATTAATTAAAAGAAAAGTTCCATTATTTTTATACATAAAAAAAGGGTTAAGTTAAAAAAAGAATTAAAAAGGGTTTAGTTTAAAAAAACAAATTAAAATTATTAAGCAAAGAGAAATAAGAAATAAAAAGAAAATAAAAAAACAAAAAAAATTAAAACTTAGCGTGAGTGATCAGGTGTGGCACGTCCTTGATGTCCATGGTGCGCCTGCACCCTTGTGAGCGTTAGATCCAAGATTAGCATGATCTGATGGCTGGATCACGAAGGTGCACACCGTACGCGTTGGGTGAGAGCACACCGGATCCATTTAAATCTTTAAGTGAGGACGCGGGCTTTTTGTTTTAATTCGGCCAACCAGGTGACGCCATGCAGCGTCTTCTTCTTCGGCGCCTGTCTACTTAGATAAGGCTACAGTGACGGTTGTGTTATCGTCGCTACATGACCTGCATCCTCAAAAGTGAACAATAACAATAATAAACGAAAATTAAGACCATGGTTCAACTCAAAATTCTCTCCTGAGTATGATGGTACCAATAACTTCGTCCAATTCGGCCTAGCATGAGAATCCCTAATTTGGAACCTCTAAACCCTAGCCATGGAGGAACGTGATACCTGCACTCAAACTCAGATTAAACTATCCAGAGAGCTTCAAAACTTCATCACGAACACAAACATATGATCAAATTATATTAAATATGCAAGAAAGTATGAAATTGAAGCTTGTCAAAACTTGCTCGACCAGGACCGTTTTCTTATGTTTCAGGATGTTTTGATTGATGGTGATGAGATGGTTAGCTTCAGAATGCACCCAGGAATCAAATGGGATGCTTAGAATGGTCTGGATCGAGCAAAAACCTTGACTGCAAGTTAACTTTCCTCCATGTTGTTTTTTAGTTATTGTTAGGGTTCTTAAGGCCGAATCCTTATCCTCTGCGTCTGGGAAGTTAGTATATATATTAGATGAGATTAAGTTAAGAAAATTTTGTTGAATCTTCTTGAATCCATGATTGGTAACTTGATTGAAATTGATTTGCAAGTATTTCTAAACATGCTCAATATCAATCCAATTTCACCAATATTGTTATGCACGAAATTATAATGAATATGAGGTATAATTGGTGATTGGAATTGATTCAAATCATATCCTTAAACCAAATCTTTTATTTTTACTTGATTTATTTGAATTTAATCACTTTTAATGAATAAAAATTCATAATAAATCAAACAAATCCTATAAATTCGTGGAAATTGGATTTGAAGTCTTGGATAACTTGAGGATCAAGATTGAATCAAAAAAAAGATTGGACCCATTTGTAAGAAAACTCATTTTGAACCATATTTGTTTCACATTTTTCACCCAAATTTGTCCAACTTTGACAAGGCATATCTCCCTCAATTTGTAAGATATGGAAGAGTTCTAGGACTTTTTGGAAAGCTCAAGATTTCCTCTACAAGCCAATTTGGAACCTTTTTCCCATTTGGAGATTTTATCTTGATGATATGGGCTTTGACAAAATAATGCTTTTGGTTGACTTTCAAAAATGACCAATAATCTTTTGGACCATATCTGTTAAATGAAGCACTTTTGGCCTTGGCATTAGATAGACAAAGTTGTAAAGAATTCAATTTCTTTCAAAATAGGCTTTGGTTGGGAAATTTTTGATGTTCCATGTGAAAGTTATGGCTTGTCAAAGTTCAGTTGACTTCTAGGTCAAAAACCCTAATTTAGAAACTTTGAGTTTTGTTGATTTCTGAACTTTCCTTGATGAATAATGTCAACCCTTGATCAAATGATGAATTTTACTTCAAAATAAGGATGTTGACCAAAAATCAGGAATTTTGACTGTATTTTGACCACAGTTGACTTTTAGGTCAAATTAGTCGATTGTTGACTATTTGAGCTTTTGTATGGGCAATCTTGTGAATCAGAGCTTGAAACTTTATGTCATGACTCTTTGAGGAATATGAGAGGCCATGGGATCCATTTGAGGTCTTATAACTTGATTTGATCATGAGAGAAGCAAAACCCTAGTTTAGGAGCCTTTGATTAGGAGGGCGTGTACTCAGTTGAGTCTTGAGCTTTTGATACTTGGATGATTCTTGCATTAAAATATGGTGGGCAAAATTTAGGGTATGATTTCTGCCCCTATTCAATCTTCTTAAACCTGAAGATGTAGAATGGTTTGTATGTCAATCGGTATCTAAAGGTGGAAGAGGATTAACACTAGAATATCCAGAAATTTTCCCTTGCTGAGATAAGGACTTTTTATCGGAGATGGGCTTAAAGATGCCATCTGGATGTTGGAAGGAGGATATGTGAGATGGGCTTAAAGATGCCATCTGGTTTTGATATATATGAGAGTAAGAATGAGTCGTTCATTAGACTGTATCTGAGCTTAAGAGGTGTAATGATGAGCCATTCACCAGGCCATGTGCATGTTGAAGAATCTAAGAACGAGTCGTCCATTAGGCTATATTAGAGAGTACCATACATTAGGTGAGCCCTACATTAGACTTTCTCAGAAGGGACCATACATTAGGCGAGCCATACATTAGGCTATATTAGAATAGGTCGTACATTAGGCGAGCCATACATTAGGCTATATTGGAAGATACCATACATTAGGCAAGCCATACATTAGGCTATATTAGAAGATACCATACATTAGGCGAGCCATACATTAGGCTAGAAGGGATGATGAGAATACTGGAATGAGTCGTACACTAGACTATATCTGTGCATATCAGAAGGAGTCGTTCACTAGACTATATCTGAAGGAGGGAGTCGTACATTAGACTATATGAATATCAGGACGAGTCGTACATTAGACCGTATCTGAAGGAGTGCCAAGATTAAGTCTGTCTCCTTTTTTTATCATGTCCACACCGTCCGAGGTGATAGAATTAGATCTTTGAATATTGATCGTGTCAGCACCGTTCGTAGTAACTGAATTAGATCTTTGAATATTGATCGTGTCAGCACCGTTCGTAGTAACTGAATTAGATCTTTGAATGTTGATTATGTCAGCACCGTTCATAGTAAATGAATTAGATCTTGGAAATATGATCGTGTCTACACCATTCGTAATGATAGAATTAAGTCTTGGAATATTGATCGTGTCAGCACCGTTCGTAGTAACTGAATTAGATCTTTGAAGGACGATCGTGTCTACACCGTTCGTGATGATAGAATTAGATCTTTGAAAATTAGAGATATGGTTCCTTTGCTTATACTTGTATCCTGAAAAGGGTAAAGTTAGTCTTTATGCAATGTCATGATGCATGTATTATGTGATGAGTTTCTCAAAATAAATGAGAAACTTGTATGTGTGAGTTTATCATGCGACACTATTTGCAATGTATGGATATGTATGTGACATATGATGTATGAACACGACTTATGCCGTTTGGAGTGTATTAATGATTCTTTCTTGATTGAGAGAATAAGTATCCATATCGTTGTGATTCTGATGCCTGATCTTGTCTTGAAGCGGCGCAGCTGGGGATTTATGATTTCTACTTGGGGATGAAAGCCATTTGAATGATTGATCTTGATGTAACCTGAATGGGGATAAGAGAGATGAATAATCCTGTTTGGAGAAGAGAAAAAAAGTATCGGAGAATCGGCAGTGTCGAAGATGTAAACTCCATTGATGAACTAAGTCTCTATTGAGAAGAGACCATTTGAAGATACCTTTTCGAGGATTACTCTGTGGGGATATGATCCAATGAAACCGGCACTGTGGGAAGACATGGGTGCCTTGAATATTGCCCCCAGTATTTATAGTAACTGCCATTCTTAGACTTGTATTGATTGGGACACACCAATGAATATTGATCGAAGTGTCAAACAGGCCTTATATAGATTTTCCCCAGCTAGTAGGGAATTTGAAGAGATTCGCCTTGTGAGGACCTTCCGGGATATATACTATGGGTGATTCCCCTAGTATTCATAAACTAAGGATAATGCCCCTAGTTAATTGGGAAGTAGTTTCAGACACATTTGGGTGCATGCCCCTGATTGCTTGGCATTCTTGAGAGGTTCTTGGATTCTTGACCTGATTGCCCCCCGATCGATTGGACAAAGCATGTCATGCCCCTTGTATTCATTGACTTCTAGTCAAATGAGTCAAGCCTAGGAGATATTGCTACCGAAGTGGTTTTGTCTGTCGGGATAACTTTTAGTCATTAGTCGTACCCTGTGCAGATTCTTCCTAATGCTAACATTCGAAATTATGTAGCAGAATATGTTTAATAATGAGTTCATGAGATGCAATGCATACGTTTGTCTTGAATTTTTGAAAAACGTTAAAACAAAAGAGGTAAAAGCGTGATATTTGTAAGAACGTAATATCAACTCAGCATTTATGGCAAACATTAAGGAGTCAAGATACCTTTTGGTGACAATATGCTTTCGAACTAACCATGCTTCAGTTAGGACTTTCAAGGGTTGTAACGTGGCTTGCTTCACGGTTTAAGAAACAAAGGATAAAGGTTCAAAGTTTATTTGTACCCATCCCAGTCTTCATGATGTTCTTCGATCCGATGCTCAATTAACTTTGCGTTTAAGTCCTAGCAGAGCTTGAAGTCGTAACATTGATATTTGGTGATGGTTAGAGCACCGGAATTTTATTTGAGCAGGCAATCATCCTTTTTTGTAATGTTTTCTTTTGCCGAGGATTTTTAGAAACCTCTTTTTTGACTTTGTTATCCCTTAACTTTTTCCTGAACTGTTTATTTTGAGATTACAGTCAGCGGGATGTTTTGACTTTGATAAGTCTCCTTAATAGGTTTTGACTTAACAACTTTTTTTGTTTTAGTGGGTATTGAATGCCTGGCTTAATGGTTGCGGGAACCCATCATTATTTGTGTAGACAACAACTAGTGTGATTGAGTCAACTGAGTAACTACCCTGCCCCGGGTTATGATTAAGTGTTTTAATAATTTGTACGCAAAAGAAAAACTTCTACACCTTAGGCTCAAAGGGGTTGACTAGGAATGAACATTCTTATATCTCCACTGTTTAGGATTTGAAACAATGCCTATACATCATCACCATAGTCTGTTCAAAAGCATATTGTAAGAGATTATGGTATCGTTTTCGTCATCCTCCCTCAAAAGACTTACAGCTTAACAGGAGTTGAGTATCACAAAATATTAACGAAGTAAAAACACAGTGAGTGATAGCGAAATAATTTATTCAAGACAAACATATGAAATGCACTAATTGATTATTAAAACAAATAATGTCTATCATAATTCAAATGTTTAAACAAACAGAAAAGAAATTGCAAATGAAAGTAAAACTAATGATCTGAAAGTCCCTCCTTCTAGCTGTCCACAGCATTATCAATCTTATTGTGATTAGGCATGGGAGAAGTGATCACATTAGGAGTCTCAGGAGGATCAAACTCAATTTCCCGAGCATCAACCATATCTTGGATCTTGTTCTTCGATGGCCAACAATCATTCGTATCATGTCCAGGGCTATTGGAGTGGTATGCACACCTTGCATTAAGATTATAGCAAGGAGAGGAAGTGTTGGGCTTCATAGGAGAATCCCTCACAGTAATCAAGTTTGCCTTCAGCAGATGTTGCAATACTTGAGCCAGTGACATATTGATCTTTGTGAACTGACGCCTAGGCGTGTGTTGCTTGTTTTGACGACTTTGTTATTGCGCCGGTGTGGAGATCAGAACTGCCCCAACAGATTGGTCATGATTACTCTTTTTCTGACCATACACAGCATTGGACTCTAACTTCCCATTGAATGGCTTCTTTGTAGCGCCTGAGGATGTAGCCACTTGAATCTTACCACTTCGGATACCACTTTCAACACGTTCTCCAGTTAGTATCAAGTCGGTGAAGCCAGATGAAGAACTCCCAATCAGATGACTCTAGAAAGAGCTGATCAATGTGCTCATGAACATGTCAACCAATTCTCTGTTAACTAAAGGAGGTTGAACTCTGCCAGCCAATTCTCTCCATTTCTGAGCGTACTCCTTGAAACTTTCTTTCCGTCCCATAGACATACTTTGTAGTTGCATGCGGGTTGGCATGAGATCAGCATTGTATTGGTATTTCTTGTAGAAAGCAACAGCCAAGTCTTCCCATGTATGAATGTTGGCACCCTCCAGTTGATAGTACCATTCCAGTTGCGTTCCTGATAGACTTTCTTGAAAGAAATGGATCCAGAGTTTCTTGTCAGCAGTGTGAGGCTGAATCTTCCTTACATAGGATTTCAAGTGAAACTTGGGACAGAAGACTCCTTCATATTTAGCAAAGGTTGGAATCTTGAAATTGGGAGGGATGACAGCCCTTGAGATGAGTCCCATCTCCTCAAAATCTAGTCCAGGTACTTTCTGAAGTTCCATGGCTTTCATGTGATCTTCCCGCAACTTGTATTTGTCCTCAGGGTGTTCGTCCTCATGGTAGTAGTCATCTTCTTCCTCAGAGGGATTGGGAGATCATGGTTACTCTTTGCATCAGTCTTGACACAAACACTATCATCTTCCTCACTGTCACTGCCTTCAGAAACTTTGACTTCCTTGGCTTGCTTGATCGGGTCTCTGAACCTTATCCCCAGAGTCTTCTTTCCCTTCTTCTTCTTTTTAGCCAGCATGGTTTTCAGTTATTCTTGCCCCTTGGACAAGGTCAGGATGAGCTCTTGAAACTGAGCATTATGTGCCTCGAGATTCTTGACGGATTGTTCTAGATCCATTTCTGCTAAAATAAACATCGAGAGAAGATGAGAAACCTGTGGTGGAAACCTGTTATGCGATGTTATGAATGAAAATGCAGTATTTTCAAGGATCTTTAAGGAATTAAGTTAGCAACATTAAAAATGATTTGGTCGCATCTTTGTTCAAAGGACTATGATTCTTGGATGTTCTTCTATGGAAATCAAGCTCACCATATCCAGTGGGTCATAACCTCTGATTCGGGATACTTCTGAATTTGAAGGTACATGGCTAGAGGAAAATAAATCCTCTTGCCCCTTGATAGGTATTGAGTCTCTGGATTGGAAGACAAATGGCCAGAGGAACATAAATCCTCTTGCCCCTAGATAGGATTTCAGTCCTTGATAAGAGCACCTAAAATAGTGCGCCTTAAATCCCTAAGATCCTTGAAAGGGTTAGTTAACATGCTATGTTATTATGTCATGATGTTATGCGGATGTCATGTATTTAGGCAAAAGTATAAGGTAGTAGGGACAAATAAGTCCTACAAGAAAAACCTGCAAGGAAATCAAAGGGTTAGTTGCACACACAAGCAAGTCACACAAATGTCCTTAGGCTTAAAGGCTTGCATGAAGTCTGACCAGGTAATTACCCTTCCCCAATAGGTACTTCTAAAGATAAGGATGAAATTAGTAACCAAGTTCTAAAAAGTTACTCAAAATGGTCAGTCTTTCTAAAGCACCCTTGAACATGATACATTCATACCATGCAATTATACTTTAAGAAAGAACCTATCTGAGTTATAGTATCGGGTAGCGACTGTGTCCCTCAGCATACATCAAGGGTAGTCCCCCCACAATGTTCCTAAAAGCCAAGATGGGTTAAAGGTAACTAAAGGTCCTTAATCTCCGACTCACCCAAGGTACATACATAAACCTCTCTCATGAAAGAGAAGTACATACATAACCATTGGAGGCCTAACTTAAGCGTGAACTCTCATATTGACAAATCCCAAGCATGCACAAGGGAGGTTGCCATGACTATGCCACTTCCTATCTTAAGGTGTACTCGAATCCGAGTGTAGGACTCATCTTCCATTAAATTCCCAAAACAACCTTGAAAAGTAAAGCAAGCAAGACAAACAGATATTAAAGTGAACTAAGCTCTAAGGTAACCCCTCTTTTAAAAAATCCCCAGCAGAGTCGCCGGTTCTGTAACACGGTGGGAGAACTGACTTTTTGAAAATGTTGCGGATAGCAAGAGTCGCTACCGACTTTTATTTTATCCAATTGGAAAGGCAAAAAGAACAGGAAAGACCTTTTAAAGATTTTAAGTTCGGGGGATAGGTTATACAAAGGGAAGGTGTAAGCACCCTTTGTATCCATGGTTATCTATGGGCTCTTAATTGCTTAGCTCACTTGTTTGTTTGAATTGTTTGAAAAGTGTCGTGTGTGAATTGAAAAGATTTAAATAAGGACTTTAGCTTGTAAATAAGCGTAGCCTTTTTGATTTGATTTGAAAAAGGGGTGTGAAAAGAAATTTGAAAGATTGAATGTGGAGCAAGCATTTAAGAGCACCTACCCTAAGATTGTCTTTCTTGTTCTTTAAGTTTTAGTTTGAAAGGGCTATCCATACCATAAGAAGGGTAGGTAGTCTTTTCATTGGATTTGAAAAGGGTCATCAAGGATTATCGTTCGCCATAGGACTATCCCTACCATAAAGAGGGCAAGTAGTCTTTAGGGAAGGATATAGTAGTCATTTTAGGAAACCAGTGAGGATACCTTAGCCTTCGAAGGGACAATCATCATTTAACCGAGGCAACATCGAGGGACAAGATCATTTTTGTTTAGGCAACTTCGAAGGGACTTATGATCCTTTTTTATGATGATTATGAACTGAGGGAAACATTTATGATGGTTATGAACTGAGGGCAACATTTGCTAAAGGTATCCCCACGCTCGAGGGACTTGATTATTTTATATCGAAGGCAACATAAGAAGGGTTACCATTAAAGGTGTGTGGGTGCAACAATCAGGTGCTTCAATTCAGATATTTTATCTTATAAAGTTAGTGATCTAAATTAATTAACAAGCTTATCACTCTCTAAATTACTAACCATGCAATATAATGAAAGCAAGAATTAAAAGTTCTTACGATATTACAAGGCTTTGGGTGGGGGATTACATAGCCAAAAACCCGTGAATGCAGAAAAGAAAAGGCAGAAATTTAAAGGCAAATAAATAAAATTCTAAACTATTACATGGCTTTGGGGCAGTTACAATAAAATAGATCAAAAATTAAAATTGTAAACCTTGCAGCATTTGAATAATTTAGGCAGACGATAGGAGATCAACAAGGCAAAGGCAAACCCCGAGTGGGGAAAAGTTAACAACAGTTAATAGGATCAAATTAATAAATCAGCAAGGCAAGGCAAAAGGCAAACCCCAAACGGAGCAAAGTTAATCACAGTTATAGAAATCAGATTAAAAACCTAGACTAGGGTAGGTGCTAATCCTAAATTATAAGGCTAAAATTAATCGATTTTAATTAACCTACTTATGTTGATCAATTTTAATTAATTATTGATTAGGAACCTAATTAATTAGAAAACCCTAAATTAAACATTGACCCTAACCGTTTAACCTAATTTACCTAATTGATTAGTTAACTAATTACCTAATTTAAATTAATTATCTAATTATTTAAACTAAATTAAATTAATTATCTAATTATTTTAGACTAAATCAAATTAATCATCTAATTCAAAAACCAAAATTAATTAATTAAAAAAAAAGTTCCATTATTTTTATATATAAAAAAAGGGTTAAGTTAAAAAAAAGAATTAAAAAGGGTTTAGTTTAAAAAAACAAATTAAAATTATTAAGCAAATAGAAATAAGAAATAAAAAGAAATAAGAAATAATAAAAAAACAAAAAAAAATTAAAACTTAGCGTGAGTGATCAGGTGTGGCACGTCCTTTATGTCCATGGTGCGCCTGCACCCTTGTGAGCGTTAGATCCAAGATTAGCATGATCTGATGGCTAGATCAAGAAGGTGCACGCCATACGCGTTGGGTGGGAGCACACCGGATCCGTTCAAATCTCTAAGTGAGGACGCGTGCTTTTTGTTTAAAACCGTGTTCTTCTTCCTCAGCGCCCGTTGTCTTAGATAAGGCTACAGTGACGGTTGCGTTGTCGTCGCTACATGACCTGTCATCCTCAAAAGTGAACAACAACAGTAATAAACAAAAAGTAAGACCATGGTTCAACTCAAAATTCTCTCCTGAGTATGATGGTACCAATAACTTCGTCCAATTCGGCCTTGCATGAGAATCCTTAATTTGGAACCTCTAAACCCTAGCCAGGGAGGAACGTGATACCTGCACTCAAACTCAGATTAAACTATCCAGAGAGCTTCGAAACTTCATCACTAACACATACATATGATCAAATTATATTAAATATGCAAGAAAGTATGAAATCGAAGCTTGTCAAATACTAGCTCGACCAGGACCGTTTTCTTACGTTTCAGGATGTTTTGTTTGATGGTGATGAGATGGTTAGCTTGAGATTGAACCCAGGAATCAAATGGGATGCTTAGAATGGCTTGGATCGAGCAAAAACCTTGACTGCAAGTTAACTTTCCTCCATTTTTTTTAGTTATTGTTAGGGTTCTTGAGGCCGGATCCTTGTCCTCTGCGCCTGGGAAGTTTGTATATATATATATATATATATATATATATATATATATATATATATATATATATATATATATATATATATATATTAGATGAGATTAGTTTAAGAAAATTTTGTTGAATCTTCTTGAATCCATGATTGGTAACTTGAGTGAATTTGATTTGCAAGTATTTCTAAACATGCTCAATCTCAATCCAATTTCACCAATATTGCTTTGCACGAAATTATATTGAATATGAGGTATAATTGGTGATTGGATTTGATTCAAATCATATCCTTAAACCAAATCTTTGATTTTTACTTGATTTATTTGAATTTAATCATTTTTAAATGAATAAAAAATTCATAATAAATCAAATAAATTCTATAAATTCGTGGCAATTGGATTTGAAGTCTTGGTTAACTTGAGGATCAAGATTGAATCAAAAAAAGATTGGGCCCATTTGCAAGAAAACTCAATTTGAACCATATTTGTTTCACATTTTCCTTCCAAATTTGTCCAACTTTGACAAGGCATATCTCCCTCAATTTTTAAGATATGGAAGAGTTCTAGGACTTTTTGGAAAGCTAAAGATGTCCTCTACAAACCACTTTGGAACCTTTTTCCCATTTGGAGATTTTATCTTAATGATATGGGCTTTGACAAAATAATGCTTTTGGTTGACTTTCAAAAACGACCTATAATCTTTTGGACCATATCTCTTAAATGAAGCACTTTTGGCCTTGGCATTAGATAGACAAAGTTGTAAAGAATTCAATTTCTTTCAAAATAGGCTTTGGTTGGGAAATTTTTGATGTTCCATGTGAAAGTTATGGCTTGTCAAAGTTCAGTTGACTTCTAGGTCAAAAACCCTAATTTAGAAACTTTGAGTTTTGTTGATTTCTGAACTTTCCTTGATGAATAATGTCAACCCTTGATCAAATGATGAATTTTACTTCAAAATAAGGATGTTGACCAAAAATCAGGAATTTTGACTGTATTTTGACCACAGTTGACTTTTAGGTCAAATTAGTCGATTGCTGACTATTTGAGCTTTTGTATGGGCAATCTTGTGAATCAGATCTTGAAACTTTATGTGATGACTCTTTGAGGCATATGAGAGGCCATGGGATCCATTTGAGGTCTTATAACTTGATTTGATCATGAGAGAAGCAAAACCCTAGTTTAGGAGCCTTTGATTAGGAGAGCGTGTACTCAGTTGAGTCTTGAGCTTTTGATACTTGGACGAGTCTTGCATGAAACTATGGTGGGCAAATTTTGGGGTATGACACTCACCTACAAAGTTGGTGTTATTTGGTTTTGAAGTTAGGAAGCACCCCATCATTCTATCTCTTGAAGATTTTGCATAATCTTTCTTATCTTTGAGTGCATAAATGTTCAGGTTTGCTATTTTGTCACTAAAATCTATATCTAAATTTGACACCGTATAGATTGTTTATCGTATTTATACGGCAAATAATGTATTTTTATAAAAATAATATTATTTTAAAAAATATTTTTTTTAAAAAGAACAAAATTTTAAAATTTAATTTATAATATAAATATATAGTGCCATTAACCAACTTCACAATTGTATTAACCACAAAAATGTACACATTAATCAGTTATTTTACTTATAATTTATTAACCACTTTCACTAATTCATTAACCAATAAAATACATAGTATTAACCATCTTCTAGCACTGAATTATAAATGTATTAACCAATTTCTATATTATATTAATCAACTTTATTTTACTATTTAATTTTTTTTTTATGTTTGAGAACTCATTAACCAATTTATGAACTGTATAAACAACTTTCTATAAACTATTAATCAAAGTCTTAACGGTATACATATTAAAATTTGGGTTAAATATGTTTTTGGTCCCTATAAATATCTCAATTTTGGCTTTTAGTCCCTATAAAAAATATATTGACTTTTAGTCCCTATAAAATTACTTTTGCACTCACTTTTGGTCCCTCTACAGGGACTAAAACTGAGTGCAAAAGTAATTTTATAGGGACTAAAAGTCAATATATTTTTTATAGGGACTAAAAGTCATTTTTGATAATTTTATAGGGACTTAAAACATATTTAACCCTTAAAATTTTTATGTCAGAATTTATATTAACGAACCTTAAAATTGTATTAATCAAGTTTTAATATTTCATTAACCAAAGTAATTTTAAAGAAAAATAGAAAAATATATTAAAAAAATAAAAAAATAATAAAAACATTGTTCATGTATTTGTGAACAGTGTATTGGGTGTAGGTGTAACTTTTTGGCGTCAAGATAACTTTTCTCTAAATTTTGGTTCTTCTTGTTTGAAGTCATAGTCGGTGTAAACCAAAATGTTTGTGATAAATTCAAAAGTATGGTAGAGTGGTGTTCTTCTTTTTGCTCTCCAACATGCGATGAAGCATATCAGCTACCCAATTCTTCTCAACTTGATTTTCCAAAAATCAAACTGTAGGAACGTCTGATTTTTAGATGGTTCTAAAGTTGTTTTTCCTTGGGAACATAATATGATTAATTGTATAATGAATCATTCTACTATTTGGGTGTACAAGGCTGACTTTAAATGGAGATGGAATTCCATAATATGGATTAATTAGAAGGGTGTGAGCATAAATGTCAAAGTTAAATTTATTGCCTTCATAGTTCTTTTGATCACAGTCTTATTGGATCAAAGGTAGGTTGCAAGCTTATGCAAAATCTTCAAGAGATAGAATGATGGTACGGTGTCAAATTTAGATATAGATTTTAGTGACAAAACAACCTGAACATTTATGCACTCAAAGATAGGAAAGAGACTGTAAGTAAATTGGAATATACCATTTAAGGAAGTGAAATTGTTCTACTACTTCTAAGAAGGGCAGATTGAGTTGAATATACTTATAAATTAATTAATTTATATATAAATAATTTTTGAGACAGCAAAAAAATAAAAAATTAGACAATTTTTTATGAGACGGAGAATAGTACCGGTATTTTAAGAATTTTTTTCAAACGTGTGATATTGACGTAAAAGATTCTTTTCAGAAACGTGTTTCTTATATAAATCAATCATTTTCTTTACACCCCCTTTTTAATGTCATATCTCACATTAAGTGATTTGTCAAAAAAAAAAATCTCACATTAAGTGTATCTTGGACTTTTTTCTATAATTGTACTACATGATGAACTGAAATGATGATCACGTAATTTTAAAATCATGATCTCGTTATAGAGCAATTATTTAGGGAACTTTTATTGCCATACGGCATGCATCAAACATGAAAATTTTGCTATTTGTAGTAAGATTCATTCAACACATTCCCATAATATTCAAATGCTACATCTTGCTCCTAGGTTTCTCATATAATTGGTTCAAGTATCAAGATTCCTCCTTATCCAAATCTATGCTAAGGGTTCAACTTTCAACTGCCAAGTTGCAATATTTGTTTGATTTATTCATTTAATGCTCTCATTGCAACTAGCGGGGGATAATCATGTGCAAATGTTCCCAAGCATTGAGATTTCAATATCTTTCTCTCTCTTGCTATTTTTAACCCTTAAATAATTAAAGGAAAGAAAATTCATCTCTAAATGATTTTTGGGTTAATATACCATACCCTCTGTTAATGTTAATGTAGTGAGTTTTAATTTTGCACCCTCTAGAAAAATTGTGATTTCCCTTAACAAACAAAGATTATCTTACCATAAACCCCTGAGTTATTATTCTACCAGAATCTTCCTACGTGATAACTAATTTAAATTTTTTTATTTATTTTTAAAAATTCAAGTGGATTATTATATTTTTTTTGTAATTTTTTAATTTTTTTATTTGTTACATTTTTTTACTTTTTTATATCAATTTTTTTATGATTTCTTAAATTAAATTTTATTAATATTTTTTAGAAATTAATCTTTCTTTTTATTTTTTATTTTTGCAAAAAAAATTTAATTAATAATTTTTATTTTTAAATCAAGAAATTAATTATTAAAAATTTCTTAGAGGCATTAAGCCCATGTTTTTCGCACATATGCTCAATACTCGAAAACTTAAGAAGTGTCGTGTAAATGAGGTTTATACCACTTCCATTTAGTATAGGTTTTCGATGTGGGACTTTTCAAAACATGCAGTATATAAATCATCCTCTTGTCTTACTCTGTTACATCAAACACAAACACAATGGACACATTCATATCATGGCCAACCTATGTTCATGTTGAGTGGGAATGAAACTTCCATTTGGAAACTAATGCAGAGCAAATATTCTTTGTATTGTGGTGTGTTACAAACATAATTATGTATCCAATAATGTACTGGAAGTGCGGTTTCTATGACATATCACTTGAATGATATACTATGACATAATATTATGAAAATCATAAAATTCAACTAGTTGGACATGGTCTATGGGAAGTTGTTACTTCTATTTCGAAAATGGTTGTGGAATCTAAATAAACAAATGAAATATGGAACATAATAAATGCTAAAGATTTGCATATAATTCAACTAGCACGTGGATAAGAGAATCTTATTGATATTAGAAATCTTTACGAAGGAGCTTTGTGCAAAGGGTCTTTTTAAAATTTTCAAAGGATATGGTTTGGTGTTGGAGGTGGCAATACTGCCAAAAAGAGACAACAAGGGCAGTAGATATGGCTTTGTGAGGTTTAGGAAGGTGAACAACGAAAGAGAATTAGCAATCAAGCTGGATAACATATTTATCAGAGGAAAAAAACTCTATGCAAATATACCTAGGTTTAACAGAGTTAGAAGGGATTACGTGAAGGTTGATCAGGTTAGGGTGCATGCGAAGGGTGTAGCGGAAGTCACGTACAAGGAGGATGGTTATCGTGAAGACGAGAAGAACAACAAAGCAAGAAGAGGAGAAACATCATATGTCAATGTGGTAAAAGGAAATATGGGAAATGACATAAGATTTATGGAAGGACAAGGGAAGAATATCAAGGCACAAGAAAAGGAAAGAAACATATTATGGTGGTGTGGAAGAGAGAAAATGTCGAGATTTGCTCACCTTCAGATTAATATAGAAGAAGCTGAGATGTCAAGGTTTGAGAAAGCTTATGTTTGGGTTGTGGAAACGCCGGGTATAACGTATAATATATAAGAAGCCTTCCATATAGAAGGTTATTTCAAGGTAAAAGCCACACCTTTGGGGGCCAATCTTTGTCTGTTGGAGGAGCGGGAGGAAGGTGAGACTAAAACACTGATTGAGGAAGCTAAGGATTAGGTTGGGCAATGGTTTTCAGACATCCATCCATGGTCTCCAGGAGATGTCGACAATGAAAGGTTAACATGGATGAGATGTTATGGATTATCACGTCATGCTTGGAACCCGAAAGTGTTTGAATTCATTTCAAGTCTGGTGGGTGTATATGTTTGTTCAGATGATGAAACACGTGAACACAAAAGAATGGATGTTGCGAGATTTCTGGTTAGGACCAAATATTCTCTTGTGTTGAATGAAACTATAAATGTGGAAATTAATGATAATGTTTATCGAATCAAGCTGGTGGAGGACATGCATGGCCCTAAACACATTGTCGTCCCCAATGGATGCAATAAAGATGATCCTTCTGAAGATTCCAATTCGGAGGAAGAAGATGGGGAGGATAGTGCGTGAAGTGAAGAGGAGGAACACGAGAGTGAGGGGTGAAGGAGACGGCTACAAGGAAGCTTCAATGTCAGTACGATCAAAAGCAGAAGGTGACAACAGGGGAAAATGTACGAAAGAATCGGCGGGTGAGAGCCTGGTGGCAGATACTTTTAAAAGAATAGAAGCTTGTGGGAGTTCCGAGAAAATGGGAGCAGAAAAAAGGAGCTAATAACCTCATGGAGAATAAAAAATTAATGGTGATGGTGATGGGGAAGAGCATGGGAAAAGGTCAACGGCGGAAGTTATTATTGGGTTTGGGGCGGATATCTTGTACGCAGATGGGCCATAGAGGCCCAATAAAAGTGAGCAAACCTAGTAGAAAGAAGGCCTTGGTGGATATTTATGAATCTTTGAAAATACCTTATGCTCCATCATATTTTACTGTACCCCTCCAATCCCAAATTAACCCTAATTTGAAACCACCATCAATTATCAAACCACCGATTAGGATTTTGGAGCGAGGAACAGGGGGCATGGTGGAGAACTCGAATAATTCTAGGGATTCCATCACGGATTCTGGTGTTTAAGTAGGAAACAGAAGAATATGGCAGTCAATTGAAAGTGTACCAAAGAAGGTGTGGAATACAATTAAGGAGTTGGGGGCAGATGGAGATGAAGATGATGAAGTGTTTGAAGCCATCATTCATGAAATGGAGGGAAAAGGGCGAAGGTGTGGAGGAGGTGCGTAGGAGCAAGAGATGGTATTTCAATGATTATTGGAACATTCAATATTCGTGGTGTGGAAATATGGCGAAACAAAAATGTATTTTCCCAGATTATTAGAAAAATAAATCCATAAGTCATGTTCTTACAAGAAACTAAGGTGGGGAAGATGTCGGAACAATTGGTCTGGAGGTTTTGGGGATCGAAGGATTGTGATTGGTCAGCTAAGGAAGCTAAAGGGAGATCAGGGGGAATTCTAACAATTTGGAGGAATGGGGTAATATATCCAGAGTACACGTTTGCAGGCAAGGGATTCCTAGGGCTAAAGGTGATCTACGATCTGGTTTATTATTTCATCAACATATATTCGCTTTGTAGTCTATTAGATAAGAGGAAGATGTGGATGGAACTCATTTGTTGGAAGAACAAGCTGGATGTTGGCGAGTGGGTGGTAGGGGGAGAATTCAAGAGCTTTATTAAAAATATGGAGCTTATTGACATTCAAGTTACTGGCAGCTTGTTCACTTGGATAAAACCAAATGGCAAGGCAGGGAGTAGATTAGATCGCGTTCTTCTTTCTGATGAGATGATATCTAAATGGGAGGTGGTTGCTCAAGAGGTGGGGAAGAGGGATTTATCAGACAATAAATCGATTTGGATTAAAACTAGCAATGTGGATTGGGGGCCTAAAAGTTTTAAATTGCTTAGGTGTTGGTATGAATATAAGGATTTTAAAACATTTATACATAAGGAATGGAATTCAATTGAAATAAAGGGGTGCCCAACTTTTATCATCAAGGAGAAACTGAGGTTCCTTAGAGGAAGACTAAGATGATGGAATCTTAATGTTTTTGAAAAGGTGGAGTTGAAGATAGAAGAGATTGTGGATGACTTGAACAAATTGGAAAATAAATTGTTTTAGCCAAATGTGAATCTATCAGAGTGTGATTTTGCTAATAGAAGGATTTACCAAGAATCTTTTTGGCATAATTTGCATATCAAAGAGAGCATCATCAACCAGAAATCAAGTTATAAGTGGGCAAAGGAGGGTGATAACAACACTAGATTATTCCATGCGTCAATAAAGGCAAGAGATAGGAGAAACTACTTTGGATTGGTTAAAAATTCTTCAGGGTCGATTGTGGATTCCGTTAAGGAAGTAAAAGAAGTTATTAAGGAGTTTTTTGCAGCTAAATTTAGGAGTCGAAACTCTCCAAGACCTCGGTTGCAGAACTCAGTGTTACATAAGTTAACTGCGCATGATAGCAGGAGTTTGGAAGAGCCATTTATGGGAGATAAGAGTCCAGAGCCTAATGGATTCAACATGGAAATTATGAGGAAGTGTTGGGACATTGTGGGGGGATTCGATTGTGCTGTTCATCTAAGAATTTCACAAGGGAGTTAAGCTTCCAAAAGCTGCAACTGCCTCTTTTTTAGCATTAACTTCTAAATGTGAAAATCCATTAAACCTTGAAGAGTATAGGCCAATTTGCTTGATTAGTGGATTACTTAAAATAATATAAAGAGTATTATATACAAGATTGAGGAAGGTCATAGGAAAATTGGTATCGTTTAATCAGAAAACATTTGTACCGGGAAGACAAATTCTCGACGGTGTTTTGGTAACTAATGAAATTGTATGATTTCCAAAGCAGATTTTGCACAAGCTTATGAATGTGTTGACTTTAATTACTTGAGGCTAATGCTAAGAAGTATGGGATTTGGAGATAGATGGATGAAATAGATGGAAGCTACGGTTTTTACAAGTTCGATGTCAATTTTAGTTAACGGGAGTCCCACAACAGATTTTCAAGTGTCAAGAGGCTTAAGGCAAGGAGATCCTTTATCTCCGTTCTTGTTTACGATTGTAGTAGAATGGCTGGCAGCAATGATGAGGCAGGCTATAGATAAAGGGCTATACAATGGATTCAAGCTAACTGGCTCAGTGGAGTATAGTCTTCTATAGTTTGCAGATGACACAATAATATTTTGTGATGGATCATGGTATAATTTGTGGACATTTAAGGCACTGTTGAGGGGATTTGAAATTGTTTCTGGTCTGAGAATCAACCTGAACAAGAGTAAAATATATGGAATAGGAAATAATGCATACTATTTGGAAGCTTGTTCTTATTTTTTGGGCTGTAAGATAGATAGAATTCCATTCAAATTCCTGGGATTTACAGTGGGTGGGAATCAAAAGAGGAACGATTTTTGGAAGCCGGTAATTAATTCATTGAAAGAAAAATTATCTTCAGGGAAGGGAAGACTTGTATCTTTTGGAGGAAGAGTGACTTTGATCAACAGTATCCTTACGAATATGCCAAGTTATTAATTATGTTTTACAAAGTCCTAAGGAAAGCGGTGAAAGAGATTGTAGCAATTCAGAAAAAATTTATGTGGAGTGGAGTTGGGGATAAGAATGCATTGGCTTGGGTGAGTTGGGAGGTAGTATGTAAACCAAAAGAAGAAGGAGGATTAGGTGTTAAAGATGTAGGAAGATTTAATAAAGCCTTATTGTCTAAATGGCCATGGATATTTCTGACTGAAGAAAATGAAATTTGGAATGGAGTGCTAAAAGTTAGATATAGGAATGTGAGGAACATAATGTGGGGCTGTGAGGAAATAATCCCTAAATCCAAGGAGTCTATATGGTGGAGGGATATCATGGAATTGTGTGAAGAGGATGAAGGTGTGATGAAAAAATCACAACTAAAATATGCGATGGAAAAAACATTATCTTTTGGAAGAATAGTTGGCTAGGGAGAGGCACACTGGATGAGCAATTTCCTTATCTTTATAAGGAAGTGATGTTCAAAGATGAAGTTGTTTATAATTTTGGAAATTGGAATGGAGAAGTGTGGTGTTGGTGTAGCAACCTGCCCTAAAAATTAAAGGTTTTAGAGTCGCCACCTATTCTACCAGGGAGAATAGGAAACCCTACGCAGTTAAGAAATCTGGGTAAGTTATTATAATCAGGTCAAGGGAAGCTGTTAGGCACCCTTAACCCTTTCCTAAGGTTTTGAGTTTAAGGCAAAGGTTGTGTGGCTAAAGGTTAAGGTTTAATAGCTAAAGAAATGAAAAGCGCGAAAAGTGAGATTCGAATGAATTGAGGTTTTGGGGAAGGGGACTCGCCTTGTTACCAAGTGCCTACATATCTCCTTAGGGAGAATCAGAGTCAACGTAGTTCGGGGCAGGGTTGTACGCCTTAGAATTGATTATGAAATTGTTTGGAGGTATTTTGAGTTACCTATCGTAGTTTTGAAACTTGTGGTTTGAAGGCATTTTGAGTTGCCTTATTCGCAGTATTGAAGAGATGAGTTTTGAGTGTTTTAAGTGACGTACAACCCTGGTTTAATATGTTACCGTTAGTTGCGATGATCAATAGGTTTGATCACCATAGTTAACAGATTGAAAGAAGGATTGCTAACCATTCTAATCGATAGATTTGATTATCACGAATAGCAAATGAGTGTGTTTTAAATAATTTAAATTATTTATCGTTATCCCTCATAATCAATAGGTTTGATTATTACACGATAACGAATTGAGTATGCTAATCATCGTAACCAATAGATTTGGTTAAAACCATTTAGCAAAATAAATGTATTTTATTATATTATTTCTCACCAATGCGACTATTAGATATAATCGGATCGAAGAGAAAATTAACCAAGGATCGATGGAATAAGGATTAATGTTTCTTTGCCAAATGCCTAGTGGGATTGGGCAAACCCTAATAATGATAACCTTTCTAGGGTTTTTTATAATTTTATAATTAAAATTGAATAAATTAAATTAATCAAAATAATCGATAAAATCGAGAAAAATCCTAACCCTAGTTATTAGCCAAATCCATATTTTATTATCATAACCCTAATTTAATAACTAATTAACTTAAACCTAATTAAATAATATCTAAATATATAAATAAATAATAAAGTAAGTAAAATAAATATAATAAAACCTGGTTTTGATCCTGTGCTGCTGGCCATATGGGTGCATGGTAAACCTTCAGCTTTTAGTACGTTAGATCAGGATTATTGGAGATCCTGTGGTCTTGATGGCAGGGTGCACCGTAGCTTCTTCCAAGTAGTGAGCACGTGATTCAAATGAGAAAGGCACCCAAAAATATATTATGGCCACAGGGGTTCGAACCCCCATCCTTGGGATTGCCAACAAAAGACCTTGATCATCCCTGCTAAGCGCTTCATTTGCCAATTAATTAACTTGAAAACAACAAATATGTAATAAGGAGACAAATAGAAAATTCAAACCAACAGTCAAAGTGGGGCCCAGGGTTTCGTGTGTAGCCAATGAAGAAAAGAGAGAGAATGAGGATTTGTTGATTGTCCAGTCACGACCCATGGTTGTGCCACGCAAGCTTGTTTGACTGGCCTGAAGAATCCCAAGCACCGGAACAGTAGCGCCGATTATCTTCTCCGGCAGGCTTCAAATGCTAACACCTGCAAAACACACGAATTGGAACGAAACGAAAGCCCAGATCACCTAATTAGAGTATTGCGAACTTGATAGTATGATTTTTAAGCCCTGAAAATGTATGGAACACGTAACACAAAGCTTCTCAGTTCAAGAACCCTAGCCATGGCATCTTTCTATTTTTACGTTAGACCTTTCATCTAATGCTTGGATCCTGTTCTAATGGTCCCCCCTGAGATCATACAAACAACCAAAAATCGTTAGAAACGCGTGGATGGAAAGAAACGAAACCAAAGACTTTACCAAAACCGGTGCCTTTGAGTTGAGGGGTCCTGGGCACGCTCCCCTTTGCTTAAAGACTCAGAACGATCCCTAGAAGGCTCATGAGGATGAAGCAGACCCTGGTTCGATTTGAGGACACCTAGAAATTGTTCTTTCAAGTTTCCCTAGTTTCTTTGATTTTTGGAAACTTAGAATAGGGTTTATGAGCCAACTTTTCGTCCCCCCTCTCCATCTCCCTCATTTAGAATATATATGGATTGCTTTTAGGGTTAGAGAATTGGAAAGAATCCATTGTCTTGATGGAAACATATTTAATTGAAATTTTTATCCAATCTTTCTACAATTGCTCCTTTTCTTCCCCTTCTAGCTTGTGCACGAAATTTGTATGTTTTATGGGCTATCTTGGACCTCAAGACAAGTTAAACCAAAGCCCATATGTACTTGTTCCTTGTTTTTACATTTTATTTAATTTAAACTTTGTTTTAAATGGAAATAATTCCAAAATAAATAGAATAAATAACAAAGGGCGTGCTCTTAAGTGTAAAGATCATGGATGGGCTTATGAATAAGTTTAGAACAAAAGAAATTAGGCCCATTTGGAAGAAAATTGATTTTGACAAGCATTTCTCTTCATGCATCTCTTCAAAAATGTTCCACTTCTGCGACTTGTATCTTGCTTAATTTGTGCCATATGACCATGTTCTAGGACTTTTTGGGAAGCTCAAAGAGTCCTCTAAATGACCCTTTTGGTTTCATCTCAATTGAAGCTTCCATGCTCAAGTTATGAGCTTTGACCCAAAAAGGTGTTTTTGTTTACTTTTTGGAGGACCTATAATCTCTTTGACCATATCTCTTGAATGAAGCATTTCTAGCCTTGGCCTGTGAGAGACAAAGTTGTAGAGAATTCGATTTCCTTCAAAATAGGCTTTGGTGGGAAATTTTTGATACTCCATGTGAGAGTTATGACCAGTCAAAGTTGAGTTGACTTTCTCCTATGAAAAACCCTAATTTGAACCTTTTGAATTTGTTTATTTCTAAGTTTTTATTAATGAATCATGATCAACCCTTGATCAAATGATGGATATAACCTCCAATACTTGATGTTGACCAAAAGTCAGTAGTTTTGACTGTACTTTGACCATAGTTGACTTTTAGGTCAAGCTAGTCGACTGTGGGTCATCTGAGCCATTGAGTGAGCAATCCTTGGAACTGAAGCTTGAATTTTGACATGGAGATGCTTTGAGATATATGAGATACCTTGAGATCCATTTGAGGCCTTAGAGATTCAAACTCTTTTGATAAAGTGCAAACCCTAGTTTTAGAGATCCTGGATTAGGAGAATGTTGCTTGAATAAACCCTTGAACCTTGGACCCTTGAAGATGAAATGAGATGGGCAAATTTTGGGGTATGACAACTGCCCCTATTCAATCTTCTTAAATCTGAAGAGTCAAATAGGCACGTGTGCCTATCGTGATCTAAAGGTAGAAGATAATTGAACACTGAAATGCCCTGAAATTTGCACTAGTTAGGAATAAGTTCCGTGGGATATGGGCTTAAAGATGCCATCCAAGGTAAATACCCTTTTTAGAATGTGAAGCAGATGCTTTTTGGAAGGAACCACGTGTTTTGATTGTAGCATGGCTTGAAAAGGCAACCTTAATTTTATGCAATGTCATGATGCATGTAATGTATGATGCAGTGAGCTTCTCAAAATAAATGAGAGCCATGCTGTATATGCATTATGTATGAATGAGGTATGTAGTTGAATGATGCATGACTGTTAGTTATGTTAGTTGAAATGTGTTAGTAACTTTGGAAAAGAAAAATAAAATCCTTGTTTGTTATTGATGAAGTTTTGAAGAAGATCACTGCCGAGGGACTAACGTGATAAACTCTATTGAGGAACCCTTTGTAAAACCTTGTTGTAAAACCCTTTGTAAAACCCTTTGTATTTTCGAAGAAGATCACTGCTGAGGGACTAACGTGATAAACCCGATTGAAGAACCCTTTGTAAAAATCCTTTGTAAAACCCTTTGTAATTTGTGAAATCCCACTTACTATAATTCTAGTAAGTTCTCGTAGTTTGTGTAACCCAAAAAAAGATCACTTGCTATAGTTCTAGCAAGTTCACCTGCACCAATAGGATCATTTGTCTTGGTTCGGAAAAATTTACCTGCACCAATAGGATCCCTTGCCCTGGTTCGGACAAGTTCACCTGCACCAGTAGGAGTCACTTTCCCTGGTTCGGACAAGTTTACCTGCGCCAATAGGATCCCTTGCCCTGGTTCGGACAGGTTTACCTGCACCAATAGGATCCCTTGCCCTGGTTCGGACAGGTTCACCTGCACCAATATGATCCCTTGCCCTGGTTCGGACAAGTTCACCTGCACCAATAGGAGTCACTTGCCCTGGTTCGGACAAGTTTACCTGCACCAATAGGATCCCTTTCCCTGATTCGGACAAGTTCACCTGCACCAATAGGAGTCACTTGCCTTGGTTCGGACAAGTTTACCTGCACCAGTAGGATCACTTGCCTTGGATTGGACAAGTTCACCTGCACTAATAGGAGTCACTTGCCCTGGTTCAGACAAGTTTACCTGCACCAGTAGGATCACTTTCCCGGGTTCGGACAAGTTCACCTGCACCAATAGGAGTCATTTGCCCTGCTTCGGACAAATTTACCTGCACCAATAGGAGTCACTTGCCCTGGTTCGGACAAGCTTACCTGCACCAATAGGAGTCACTTGCCCTGCTTCGGACAAGCTTACCTGCACCAATAGGAGTCACTCGCCCTTGTTCGGACAAGCTTACCTGCACCAATAGGAGTCACTTGCCCTGGTTCGGACAAGCTTACCTGCACCAATAGAAGTCACTCGCCCTTGTTCAGACAAGCTTACCTGCACCAATAGGAATTATTTTCTATAGTTCTAGCAAACTTACCTGCACCAATAGGGATCACTTGCCATGGTTCTGATAAGCTTACCTGCACCAATAGGAATTATTTGCTATTGTTCTAGCAAACTCACCTGTATCAAAGGAATTACCTACCATGGTTCTGACAAGCGTACCTGCATAAGAGGAATCATTTGCTATAGTTCTAGCAAACTTACCTGCATGAAAAAGATTCACTTGCTATAGTGCTAGCAAGTTTATCCACATAAAGCCCATGACGGTATCCTGTAGATGCATGAAGATGATGCTCGCGACTCGAGGGTCGGAAAGAAAACGATATGTTTAGGAACTCACGACTCGAGGGTCGGACATTCACGACTCGAGGGTCGGAAAACAGACCAATCACAACACGAGGGTTGGAAACGCACGACACGAGGGTCGGAAAACAAACCAATCACAACACAAGGGTTGGAGACTCACGACTCGAGGGTCGGAAACTGGGCTTTTATAATATGTGAATGCACTAGATGATATGCATATGCTAATGCGTATGTATGTATGCTGATGTAATCCCGAGATTTTATCTCCTTAAACCCATTGAACCTGTTTAATCCATGTTTTCCCCTACACCACGGCTATGCTTATGCCGGCTTGGTAATATTTATGTATGTGGGTAATGCTTATGCTTATGTATATGTTGATTGATGAAGCGAGTGGAACGAAATAATGTCTTCTATAAGACTACCCGAAAAGGTTTCTGGAATGGATATGAAAATTTGTCTTAAAGAAGACTACCTGAAGAGGTTCTTAGAAAGGATAAAATTTGTCTTAAGGAAGACTACCTGGAAAGGTTTTTTTAGCGAAGGATAAGGAATGTCTTAAAGAAGACTACCTGGAAAGGCTGAAAGATGTCTTAAAAAGACTACCTAAAAAGGCTCTTGGAAATGACAATGAATGTCTTAGAAAAGACTACCTATAAAGGTTCTTAGAAAAAGAATGTCTTAAAGAAGACCACCTGGAGAGGTTCCTGGAAAGGATGACAATTTGTCTTAGATAAGACTTCCTGAAGAGGTTCCTAGAAAGGATCGTAAGAATTGTCCTAAAGAAGACTACCTAAAAAAGGTGTGGTGTAATGTATCAACTAATGTATGTAATGCATGATTTATATGTATTTGCATGATGCTCCAATGATAGGTTATTGATAACCAAAGCGTATATAGCTCGCTGGAGTTGTAGGTTTGTTTGATAAGGTGGGGTGTGATGCTAGCGCGACTTCCCAATCCTTGTTTTTTTTTTTAATTTTGAAGACCGTAGTTAGGAGAAAGATTTGTCCGATGTTGTAAAGTGTGAGAACGCCTTTTCCTTATGATGTGCGCCTTGCCCCAGTTTGACCCTTTGAATTACTCCACGCCTTTGAATTTTCGAAGTCCTCCATGTCTTTCACCTTTTGCAATTCGCACCATTAACCTTTTCGAGGTTCTCCACACCTTTAACCTTTGGAGATTCTCCACACCCTTAACCTCTCGAGGTTATCCACACCTTTAACCTTTCGAGGTTCTCCACACCTTTAACCTTTGGAGATTCTCCACATCCTTAACCTCTCGAGGTTCTCCATACCTTTAACCTTTCGAGGTTCTCCACACCTTTAACCTTTCGAGGTTCTCCACACCTTATGGATTTGATATCCAATGCCCCAATGTTTAGTGGAAAAGATGCCTATGATCTCCAAGCCATGAAGGAAGTGCCCCGAAAAATAACCTTATCATATGCTTGGACGTTTAGATTGAAGGGTATGCTCTTGATCTCCAGGATATGGAAGGCTATCCATAGTGTTCTATCCTTTTGAATTTGAATTCTTCCCATGTTTGACATGCCCCTGTTTGTTATTGCTTTGAGATGTGACCCAAGTCGATTGAACCTTTAGGATGAATGCCCCTAGTAAATAGGATCTTTGATTGTATGTGTCATACCCCAAAATTTGCCTTCCACATCTCATTCATAATGATTCAAAGCTCAAGAGTTTCATCAAGGCACTCTCCTAAACAAGGATCTCCTAAAACTAGGGTTTTGTATACTCCTGAGGAAATTAATAAAATAAGGCCTCCAATGAAGTTCCCCATGGTTCATTATGTTTCAAGGCACCTCCATGTCAAAAATCAGGGTTCAATTCCAAAGTTTGCTCATTCAATGGCTCAGATGATCCACAGTCGACTAGGTTAACCTAAAAGTCAACCATGGTCAAAGTGCAGTCAAAGCTCCTGACTTTTGGTCAACATCAAGTATGGGAGATTATATCCATCATTTGATCAAGGGTTGATCATGATTCATCAATAAAAACTCAGAAATGAACAAATTCAAAAGGTTCAAATTAGAATTTTTTACAAGAGAAAGTCAACTCAACTTTGACTGGCCATAACTTTCACATGGAACATCATAAATTCCTCACTCAAATCCTATTTGGAAGGAAATTGGATTCTCTACAACTTTGTCTCTCACAAGCCAAGGCCAGAAATGCTTCATTTGGAAGATATAGTACAAAAGATTATAGGTCCTTTTCAAAAGTCAACCAAAGATAGTTTTTTGTCAAAGGGCATATCATCAAGATAAAATCCCCAAATGAAAAATATGTTCCTAAGTGGCTTATAGAGGACATCTTGAGGTATCCAAAAAGTCCTAGAACTCCTTCATAGCTTAAAAATTGAGAGAGATATGCCTTGTCAAAGTTGGGTAATTTTGGAGGCAAAATGTGAAAAAAAAGAGGTTCAAATTGGAATTTTTTATAAATGGGCCTATCTTTTTATGGCTCAACCTTGGTCCACAAGCTCTCTAAGTTATCCAAACCATGTGCCACGAATTTTATCAATTTTATACAATTTTATTTCATTAAAAAAATGATTTAAAGTGATATAATTGAAGGAAAAATCAAATATTGAATTAAAAGATTCATATTGATCAATTCCAATCATTATTTATTGCAAATTTGCAATATAATTTCGTGCTATAATAAGTGAAAAAGATTGGCATGAAATTTGGCAAAAATAGAAGGTTTCTATTCAAGATTTAAATCAAATCTCCAAGCTTGGCAAGATTGGATTGAAAAGGGTTTTGGATTATTTTTGTTAACCTAATTCACTCCCCTATAAGTAGCATACACAAGGCAAACGAGAAGGGGTTGAACATTCTGGTCAGAGGCAGAGATTCAAGAACAAAAATTCTTCAAGAAAACTCTGATTCGGATTGAGGGATTGAGGAGTTTTCAAAAGGATTCGAGCATTGCTACACGTTGGTGGGATTACTCTGAACCTGTTTGGATCATCACACGCCCTCAGCACCCCCAGAATACCTCCATATAAGCTCAGGTATGTTGCTCTGAACTTTGTATCGATTAGGACAATTCATGCATCTTTATGTGAATTTGTTTGTATGGCATGCTTTGTTTCAATGTTGTGAACTTTTCTGGATTATTCAATTAAAGTTTGCGTGGTCCGATTGTGTCTTGCCATTAACGGCCGAGTTAGGTTTTTTAGGGTTGAAATTGGGGCTTTGCGTTTTAGGTTAAATTTGAAGGATAGAAAAACACTTAGAAAGGGGGGGTTTGAATAAGTGTAGTTTTAAAAACTTGAAAGATAAAAATAAATTGCACAGTTATTTTTATCCTGGTTCGTTGTTAACTAAACTACTCCAGTCCACCCCCGCAGAGATGATTTACCTCAACTGAGGATTTAATCCACTAATCGCACGGATTACAATGGTTTTCCACTTAGTCAGCAACTAAGTCTTCCAGAGTCTACTGATCACACACTGATCACTCCAGGAACAACTGCTTAGATACCCTCTAAGACTTTTCTAGAGTCTACTGATCCACACGATCACTCTAGTTACAACCTGCTTAGATAACTTCTAAGACTTCCTAGAGTATTCTGATCCACACGATCACTCTAGTTCCTTACAACTTAATGTAATTCTAAGAGTATTACAAATGCTTCTAAAAAGCTATAATCACAAACTGTGATATTTCTCTTAACGTTTAAGCTTAATCTCACTAATATATTACAACAGCAATGTAGTGAGCTTTGATGAAGATGAAGATTCTGAGTTTTGGATTTGAACAGCGTTTCAGCAAGTTAATTTGAATTGTTTTGGTGCAGAGTCGTTAACCTTGCTTCTCATCAGAACTTCATATTTATAGGCGTTTTGAGAAGATGACCGTTGAGTGCATTTAATGCTTTGCGTGTTCCGTACAGCATCGCATTTAATGTTATACGCTTTTGTCAACTACCTCGAGCCTTGTTCACGCTGTGTCTACTGACGTAGCCTAGAATAGCTTTTAACGTTCCTTTTGTCAGTCAGCGTAGCTTGCCACTTGTACTTTCTTCTGATCTGATGTTTGTGAATACAACGTTTGAATATCATCAGAGTCAAACAGCTTGGTGCATAGCATCTTCTGATCTTCTGACCTTGAAGTGCTTCTGAGCGTGATACCATCAGAACTTCAGTGCTTCTGTTCTCTTGTTCTTCTGATGCTTCCATAGACCCATGTTTTGATTCTGCTTCGACCATCTTCTGATGTCTTGCCAGACCATGTTCTGATGTTGCATGCTGAACCCTTTGAGACAAAGCTTCTGAGCGCTGAATTATGCGTACTCTTTATATATTTCCTGAAAAGGAAATTGCATTGGATTAGAGTACCATATTATCTTAAGCAAAATTCATATTGTTGTTATCATCAAAACTAAGATAATTGATCAGAACAAATCTTGTTCTAACAATCTCCCCCTTTTTGATGATGACAAAAACATATATAAATGATATGAATTTGCGATCAGAAATAACAGACGGCAAAAGACAGATTACACAGCTATAGCATAAGCATATGAATATGTCTCCCCCTGAGATTAACAATCTCCCCCTGAGATAAATAATCTCCCCCTGAAATAAATACTCGAAGAACTTTAATAAAAGACTTCCCTGATTATTTCGGTAGAGACGATCATATAAGCTTCTTGTCTTAAGAGAATTCATAGCTTCTGACTTCTGCTTCCATTGGACAGCTTCAGAACTAGAATTTCCTTAGATCCTTAGAACACTCACAGCTTCTGATTCCTGCTTCCATCTAGGACAGCTTCAGAACTTGAATTTCTTTGATCTTCTGAACATTCACAGCTTCTGACTTCTGCTTCCATCTAGGACAGCTTCAGAACTTGAATTTCTTTGATCTTCTGAACATTCACAGCTTCTGATTTCTGCTTCCATTTAGGACAGCTTCAGAACTTGAGTTTTCTGGATCTTTAGAACATTCGCAGCTTCTGATTTCTGCTTCCCTCAGATAGCTTCAGAGCTTTGAATTTCTACCAACATCACTTCATGCTAGATTTGTATCAGAACATTGTTGAATGTACCAGAGCATCATCTGAGCATCTCTACATCCTGAAATGTTACAGAACAAAAACTAAACGACAAAAGTCAGCATGAACGAGTCAGAACATAAAATGTATATTAGAACACATGATATGTATCAGAGCCATATAGGCTAAAATAATGTATCAGAGCAAATAGAATTTTGTCATATCAAATAGACAAATATGGATCAAATTCTATTATCAGTGCTTCTGATTCATTCTTCTTTCTTGCTTCTGATTTCTGAAGCTTGATAGCACTAAGCTTGCTTCAGTTTCCATGGTTTTTCTTCTTGTGTTTGCTTTGAAGATTCTCTTCACTTCTTTATACCTGCAAAACACTTAAACCATATAGAACTTGCAGTTCTTTTGTTAGTGAATGTGTGGGAGCTTTACCCAGCAACTGATAGATTTAATCAAATCATTTATCATTTATCTTCTCCCCCTTTTTGTCATAACATCAAAAAGAATGTTTCAAAAGATTCAGATGAAATAAAACGACAAATAAAATCATTGGAATGTAACACAAAGGAAAGTTTTCATTGATAACCAGCAAGAAGGATTACAGGAGAGGAATGCAGGAAAAAAAACAGATGCAACAAGGAAAGAAAACTACAAAGACCAAAAGACTAAGATCCTAGCCTACGCAAAATCCGCGCCAGAACATCATGAATCCCGTCAGTGCTTGTAGCTTGCCTTGTCATGAAGGAGCGAAACTCAGCATTGGCTGCTTCTTGCGCGTCCAAGCGAGAAGCCAGCAAAGCTTGATTCTGATGAAGAGTTTCCAAGTTCTCCATCAGAGCTGAGGTTTCACCAGAAGAAGAGGCACCAGTATTTCTGCCAAGAGGGACAGCAATTTCAGCAGGGTGATCTTCTGGGAGATCTACAGCTTGTGCATCTACCATTTCCTCATCTGAGTCTGACTCAGAAGTAGCCTTAGCATATTCTGGTTCAGGCAGCTCAGAAGTTCCATCTTCCAACGCTTGAAGAATAGCTGCTAGGTTTGTTGGAGGAGTAGGACCAGCAACTTCAGCACGATAAACCACTACTGGAAAGACCATGTGAGGTGCTTTTTCAGAAGGGTTCATTCTGAACCAGTTGAACAGCCACTGAAAATCTCCAGTCAGCACAGGAAACCATGGTTTCCACACCACGATGTCTCTGCAGAGATTTTCTTCTTCCAACTCATCTGCAGGTATCTTCTTCTCAAGAACACTTCTGTTCCTGATGAGATGGTGACGGCTGCTTTCACCAGCTTCCAGCCGAAGACCACGAATACCAGGAGCTTCAGACATGATCCTTCTCTGAGTGTCTGTTGCCCTATCCAGAAAATCCTGACGAAAGGTATCCCAAAGGTTGTTTGTGGCATACTCATCCAGATGGTTAAGGTGAGCAGCACCCAGAATCTCCAACCAGCCATTTACATCAGAATGTAAAAGCTCCAGATATGATTGAGTGGTAGGGGTTGGAGGGTTGATAGTGAACCTTGAGTCGGGAAGAACAACACTATAGGGATTAGGTGTTCTGGTGGGAAAAGGGTGTGAGAGAGATGAAGAAATATCTGATGGAAGGGTTGAAGGGGAGGAGATATCAGATGGTGAAGAAGGTGGTTCTGAGAGGATGAATGAGGAGGAAGAGGTGGTGGAGGTCTTTGAAGAGGGAGGTGATTGAGGGATACCGTCAAGGGGTTGATACACTTTGAGAGGGTCATAGGTGATCCTTACTCTTTTTGGTTTGGTCTCTGGTTCAGCAGTTGCCTTTCTCTTTTGTTTCCGATCATTATCTTGATTCCCAGAGCTTGACGATGGATTCATGATGGATTTGCAGATATTGAAAACTGCTAGGGTTTGTGATATGAATGCAAAGAGAGAGAACGAAAAAGAAAATGAATGCAAAGTGAGAGAAATATAAGAGGGAAAAGAAACGTTTGAAGAATATAAAAAGAAAACTGAAAGGGAGTTAATGATGAAAAGCATTTAATGTTACGTGACATGAGGAGAGATAATAAAGACAAAAGACGTGATTTGCACAGTTACCTAAGTAGACGTCCCCTCAACTGCACGCACGCTTGTCCAGGAGTAGTGAACACGTGTTTACCATCTGGATAGCCAGTTACAGCTGTTTTGCTTTTAAAGAGATTCTGAATCAACTTAGACAATGAAACGTTAGTAGTAACTGAATCACAATTTCTAATTGATTTTAATCAGAACTTCTTAAGAAAAAGATTTCATTTCAGAAGATACCCATATATAAGAACTTCTCATCTTCTAATTCTGGGCTTGTTTCTGAAGACTCATTTTGTACCAATTATATTGAATCCATCTGGTCTAGGAACAAGATCCCAAACATCATTCCTTGTAAACTGATTCAATTCTTCTTGCATAGCAATTATCCAGTCTGGATCTTCTAGAGCATGATCAACAGAAGTTGGCTCGATCAAAGATACAAGACCTAATTGACAGTCTGCATTGTTCTTAAGGAATGCTCTTGTTCTGATTGGATCATCCTTCTTTCCAAGAATGACATCTTCTGAATGACCAGAGATGAGTCTGGATGATCTTCTGACAGATGGTTCTTCAGAAATGCTTAGATTCTCCAGTGAAGCTGATACTTGATCTTCCGATTCTTTGCTTCTGAGAAGCTCTGCTTCTGATGCGTTGCTTCTTGGCTCAACAACTTCTGATATATCAATATCACAATCTGCAAAATTATCAAACTGCTTTGGTTTTTCAGAACCAAGCTTATCATCAAACCTGATATTGATTGATTCTTCTACAATCAATGTTTCAGTATTGTATACTCTGTAGCCTTTTGAGCGTTCAGAATATCCAAGGAGGAAACATTTTTGTGCTTTGGAATCAAACTTACCAAGATGATCTTTAGTGTTCAGAATAAAACATACACATCCAAAAGGATGGAAATATGAAATGTTGGGCTTTCTATTCTTCCACAATTCATAAGGAGTCTTATTTAGAATAGGTCTGATAGAGATTCTATTCTGAATATAGCATGCAGTGTTTATTGCTTCTGCCCAGAAATGCTTAGCCATATTGGTTTCATTGATCATGGTTCTGGCCATTTCTTGCAGAGTCCTATTCTTTCGTTCTACAACTCCATTTTGTTGTGGAGTTCTAGGACAAGAGAAATCATGGGCAATACCATTTTCTTTGAAGAATTCTTCAAAGGATCTGTTCTCAAATTCACCACCATGATCACTTCTGACCTTTATGATTTTACATTCTTTTTCAGATTGAATCTGAATGCAGAAATCAAAGAACACTGAATGAGTCTCATCCTTGTGTTTCAAGAATTTTACCCATGTCCAGCGGCTATAATCATCTACGATGACTAATCCATATTTCTTCCCTCTGACAGATGCTGTTTTGACTGGGCCAAACAGATCAATGTGCAAGAGTTCTAATGGCCTTGAGGTAGAAACAACATTCTTGGACTTGAATGCAGGTTTGGAGAACTTGCCCTTCTGACATGCTTCACAAAGAGCATCTGATTTGAATTTCAGATTAGGGAGTCCTCTGACAAGATTCAGTTTGTTAATCTGAGAAATCTTTCTCAAACTAGCATGACCTAATCTTCTGTGCCAGACCCACTGCTCTTCAGAAACAGACATAAGACAAGTCACCTTCTGACTCATAAGATCTTGCAGATTTGTCTTATAAATGTTGTTCTTCCTCTTGCCTGTAAATAGGATTGAGCCATCCTTCTGATTTACAGCCTTGCAAGACTCTTGATTAAAGATTATATCATAACCATTGTCACTCAATTGACTGATAGATAAGAGGTTATGTGTTAATCCTTCTACAAGAAGTACATTAGAAATGGAAGGAGAGTTACCAGACTTTATAGTTCCAGAGCCAATTATCTTGCCTTTCTGATCTCCTCCAAACTTGACTTCTCCTCCAGACTTAAGCACCAGGTCTTGGAACATAGACCTTCTTCCTGTCATGTGTCGTGAGCATCCAGAGTCCAGGTACCATGACATGTTGTGCTTTGTCCTTTTTGCAGTCAAGGATATCTGCAATAGGAATAATCTTATCCTTAGGTACCCACATCTTTTTGGGTCCTTTCTTGTTAGATTTTCTCAAGTTCTGATTGAACTTGGGTTTAACATTATAAGCAATAGGAGGAACAGCATGATAATTCTTAATGTGAGTTTCATGATATTTCCTAGGTTGTGTCACATGCTTTTTGGTGTGTGTTATGTGAAAACTTTGAGCATGTGAAGTGTGCCTAATATCATGGGAGTGGCCATACTTGAACTGATCATACAATGGCTTGTATGTGAGTTTCATTTCATCAACAGGTTCAAGTTTGTATGGGGTTTCACCCTCAAAACCAATGCCAACTCTTTTGTTTCCAGACACAGCATATATCATAGAAGCTAGCTGACTTCTGCCAATACTTCTAGATAAGAACTTCCTGAAACTTAAATCATATCCTTTCAGAATATGGTTTAGACTAGGAGTGGATTTTTCTGAATCAGAAGGAGATCCAACATTATTGGATAATTTTAAAAGTTTTTCTTTTAATTCAGAATTTTCCAACTCAAGCTTCTTTGTTTCAAATTCAAATAGCTTTTTCAGCTTTTTGTATTTGAGACTAATCTGAGACTTGAGTTCCAGAAGTTCAGTTAGACCGGAAACTAACTCATCTCTAGTAAGTTCAGAAAATACCTCTTCAGAATCTGATTCTGATGTAGATTCTGATCCGTCATCTTCTGTCGCCATCAGCGCACAGTTAGCCTGCTCATCTTCAGTGTCTGAATCATCTTCTGACTCATCCCAGGTTGCCATAAGACTTTTCTTCTTATGAAATTTCTTCTTGGGATTTTCCTTCTGAAGTTTTGGACATTCATTCTTGAAGTGTCCAGGCTCATTGCATTCATAGCACATGACCTTCTTCTTGTCAAATCTTCTGTCATCAGAAGATTCTCCACGTTCAAATTTCTTTGAACTTCTGAAGCCTCTGAACTTCCTTTGCTTGGTCTTCCAGAGTTGATTTAACCTTCTGGAGATCAAAGACAGTTCATCTTCTTCTTCAGATTCTGATTCTTCAGGATCTTCTTCTCTAGCCTGAAAAGCGTTAGTGCATTTCTTGATATTTGATTTTAATGCAATAGACTTACCTTTCCTTTGAGGCTCATTTGCGTCCAGCTCTATTTCATGACTCCTCAAGGCACTGATAAGCTCTTCCAGAGAAACTTCATTCAGATTCTTTGCAATCTTGAATGCAGTCACCATAGGACCCCATCTTCTGGGTAAGCTTCTGATGATCTTCTTTACATGATCAGCCTTGGTGTATCCCTTGTCAAGAACTCTCAATCCAGCAGTAAGAGTTTGAAATCTTGAAAACATCTTTTCAATGTCTTCATCATCCTCCATCTTGAAGGCTTCATACTTCTGGATTAAAGCTAGAGCTTTAGTCTCCTTGACTTGAGCATTTCCTTCATGAGTCATTTTCAAGGACTCATATATGTCATAGGCCGTTTCCCTGTTAGATATCTTCTCATACTCAGCATGAGAGATAGCATTCAGCAAAACAGTTCTGCATTTATGATGATTCCTGAATAGCTTTTTCTGATCATCATTCATCTCTTGCCTTGTCAGCTTTACGCCACTGGCATTTACTGGATGTTTGTAACCATCCATCAGAAGATCCCATAGATCACCATCTAGACCAAGAAAGTAACTTTCCAGTTTATCTTTCCAGTATTCAAAGTTTTCACCATCAAATACCGGCGGTCTAGTATAACCATTGTTACCGTTGTATTGCTCAGCAGAGCCAGATGTAGATGCAGGTGTAGGTGTAGACTTTTCACTTTCATCAACCATCTTTTACTGAAGCGTTTTTCTCTTCCTGAATCTTTTCTAAACACGGTTAAGTGCTTGCACCTTAGAACCGGCGCTCTGATGCCAATTGAAGGATAGAAAAACACTTAGAAAGGGGGGGTTTGAATAAGTGTAGTTTTAAAAACTTGAAAGATAAAAATAAATTGCACAGATATTTTTATCCTGGTTCGTTGTTAACTAAACTACTCCAGTCCACCCCCGCAGAGATGATTTACCTCAACTGAGGATTTAATCCACTAATCGCACGGATTACAATGGTTTTCCACTTAGTCAGCAACTAAGTCTTCCAGAGTCTACTGATCACACACTGATCACTCCAGGAACAACTGCTTAGATACCCTCTAAGACTTTTCTAGAGTCTACTGATCCACACGATCACTCTAGTTACAACCTGCTTAGATAACTTCTAAGACTTCCTAGAGTATTCTGATCCACACGATCACTCTAGTTCCTTACAACTTAATGTAATTCTAAGAGTATTACAAATGCTTCTAAAAAGCTATAATCACAAACTGTGATATTTCTCTTAATGTTTAAGCTTAATCTCACTAATATATTACAACAGCAATGTAGTGAGCTTTGATGAAGATGAAGATTCTGAGTTTTGGATTTGAACAGCGTTTCAGCAAGTTAATTTGAATTGTTTTGGTGCAGAGTCGTTAACCTTGCTTCTCATCAGAACTTCATATTTATAGGCGTTTTGAGAAGATGACCGTTGAGTGCATTTAATGCTTTGCGTGTTCCGTACAGCATCGCATTTAATGTTATACGCTTTTGTCAACTACCTCGAGCCTTGTTCACGCTGTGTCTACTGACGTAGCCTAGAATAGCTTTTAACGTTCCTTTTGTCAGTCAGCGTAGCTTGCCACTTGTACTTTCTTCTGATCTGATGTTTGTGAATACAACGTTTGAATATCATCAGAGTCAAACAGCTTGGTGCATAGCATCTTCTGATCTTCTGACCTTGAAGTGCTTCTGAGCGTGATACCATCAGAACTTCAGTGCTTCTGTTCTCTTGTTCTTCTGATGCTTCCATAGACCCATGTTCTGATTCTGCTTCGACCATCTTCTGATGTCTTGCCAGACCATGTTCTGATGTTGCATGCTGAACCCTTTGAGACAAAGCTTCTGAGCGCTGAATTATGCGTACTCTTTATATATTTCCTGAAAAGGAAATTGCATTGGATTAGAGTACCATATTATCTTAAGCAAAATTCATATTGTTGTTATCATCAAAACTAAGATAATTGATCAGAACAAATCTTGTTCTAACAAAATTGAGACAAATAAAGGGCGTAATTAGGTTTAGGGATCTTGGACGAAGAGGTTCCCATAGTTGCGAAAAGTTTATATGGCTTGCAATTGATTTTTGTGTTGCAGGGTTTAATTGCTACGAATGATTCTGTAGCAAAATCGTAGCAAATTTTTTGCAGAAAACTCAGGTAAGGTTGGGGACGATGATGATGTGTCGTCATGGTACTGGCGCGTTTGAATTTCGCGCGCATTTGATGTGTGGTTTTTCTGACTTTGTATATAATATATTGGGTAAAAATAATGAACAATTGGTTAGCTTGGCTGGATTGGTGGGAGCTGCGTATGTTTGTCCTCAGGGTCCAGGGTTCGATCACTGGCCTTTTTTTCTATTTTTTTCAGGATTTCACTTCATCATCCCATGCGTACATCACTATGGGGTGCATCATAAACCCTCAGATCTGGCCCTAGAATTCCCACTAAGTTAGATCAAACGCCCCAGATCTGTTCTCCATACTATAGACCCTTAAAACTGCCACACCAAATAAAAATCTCTAATTTTCTTATTTTTATTTTATTCATTTAAATATTTCTTTAAATCACTTTTAATATTTATTTATAAATAATAAAATCTAAAGTTATTTTTTATCCTAATTAAAATATTATAAATGTTAAATTTTAATTTATTATTCGTCCCGATTAAATCTATTAATCGTGATGGGTAATGATCGATTTCTTGAATATTTGATTAATTAAAATAAAAATAAGTTTTATTTGGCTAAAGGGTTTCAACCATCTTATTGGTTGCGATGATTAGCCTATTTTTTCTCTAAAACTCATTATTATTTATAATCGAATATATCGATTACGAGGGATAATGATAAAAATTAAATAATTAATTCTATAAAATATATTCATTTGTTATTAGTGATAATTGAACCTATCAATTAGAATTGGTAATAATACACTACTAATCTATTAATTATGGTGATCAAATCTATTGATCATTGCGATTAATAGTACATATTAAAAATCAGGGTTGTACGCCCAATCCTAAAACATCTTTTCAAAAAACTACGAATTATCATAACTACGATAAGGCAACTCAAAAAGCCTTCAAACCATATCATATCAAACTCAAAAGGGCGTACAACCCTTTTCCCGAACTACGTAGACTCTGATCCTCCATAAGGAGGTACGTAGGCACTTGGCAACAAGGCGAGTCCCCCTCCTCCAAACTCTAATCATGTTCAAATAGTTAGCCTTTAACTCTATTAATTGTCTGTTACCTTTCTTTATTTTAGCCACGAACCTTAACTTTATAATGTAAACCTTAGGAAAGGGTTAAGGGTGCCTAACACCTTCCCTCGACCTGAATATAGTATCTTACCCCGATCTCTATAACTTCGAAGGGTTTCCTATTCGCCCTGGTAGGATAGGTGGCGACTCTAAATAACTTTAATTTTTAGGGCAGGTTGCTACAGTATGCCCCTGTAATCCTTGAGATTTTGCCCCTGTTTAGGAGAACCCTCTAGATGTGGTTCCCCCATTCATGAGTCTTTATTAGAAATGATCGCCTTTGATTAACCAATTTCGAGATCTCCTTGATGCTAAGTGTATATTCGTAGATGACGTTGTACCCTTTGAGAAGTAACTCCAACGCAATGTGTATGCAGGTTTTGAAATCGAAGTCCGTTATGAATTAGGACTGGATGATTAGAAATGAATGTTTGAAGAAGCGCAGTGGTTTAGGAATAGTTTTAACAAACCTAGGAGTCAGTATAACAAAATCCTGCTTAATATGCTTTCGTAGTTAACCTTGCCTCAATTAGGACTTTTAAATGTTGTAATTTGGCCTGGTTCATGGTTTTAAGAAACAACGGATATAAGGCTCAAAATTTATTTAACCCACCCCTTTCTCCTTGATGTTCTCCAAATCCTAAAAATTCGCCTAATCCAATGAGTGTGCTTTGTATGTAAGAGAATAGTTTCAGTTCTGATGTTGAGCAGAAGCCTTAGTAGAGATCCAAACACCGATGAGAAATGTTGTAAAGATCCAAGCATTGGCGGGAAGCTTCGATGATTTAGTAGTCACAAGATTATCCTTTGTTGTTTTTTTTGCCTTTGTTTTTATCCCTTATTTTTGCATGAACCAATCCCTTTGAGTTTGATCCATCGGGATGCTCTAATTTTTGCCTAAGTCATTTTTGTTTTCTTTCATGGAATTTTCCATTTCGACTTAGCGGGCGCTTTCCTCCTCTTTTTTTGAATGCTCCTTTGGAAATATTGATCCTTGGATATTGAATGTTATGACTGCCATGTTGACTTTGATTTGTAAGCTTCGACTTTTATACATCCTCGATGATGTGTTGAGGAAGAAGTTGTAAGTATTGTTTTTATTGCTTCCTCATTTTTTTTATGAATGCAAGGAAGAAGATGTGCTTAAACATTTGCTTTGCTTGATCCTTATGCTTGAACCTTTGCTTCAACCTTTGCTTGGCCCTTATGCTTGAACTTTTACTTGGATTGACTGATTCTCTTGACCACAAAATACACCATTGAATTAATTGAACTCTACCCTGCCCCTGGTTGAAATCAAGGTTTATTTGAAAAGTAGAAACAAATTCCAACTCCTGGCTCGAGGGGGTGACGAGGGATTAACATCCTTATATCTCCACTGTTTAGGAATTGAAACAATGCATGTACATCGTCAGCTCAGTCTTACCTTGAAAGCATACGTTTAGTGAGATTTAGTTATTTGTATTCGTCATTCTCCCTTAAGTTTGTTAGTAATTGAGAATTGAAATTGAAAATAGAAGTGTGCGAGTGGAAAGTCGTAGTAGTGAGCGAATGAGGCGAATGAATTGACTCTAAAACCTGCATGGTCGTCCCATTAGAATTGCTAATCCGAAGGTACAACTTTTATCCTGAGTAACACTTAGCGATCGTAGGGGTTGAAATTCTGAGCATGACAAAACCTATTGATCCTAGGGGCAATCTCCTTTGTAAATCCGTTGACCTTGTTTTACTCCTTAGTTCCTAGACTTGTAGAAGTAAAGGGTAACCTCGAATTCTCCTTGGGCACGTCAAACCTGTCGGGAATAAATTGTAAGTGGTGGGTTTTCGTCGTTTCGGAACATCATGAGTTTCCTTTGACTGAACCTCTTTTGCTTTATCCAGGGGTAGTATCACACCATTCGCAACCTTCAGCGTTTGTAAATCGGTAAAGAAAAACCTATGACCCTTTTTCCCCTTGGTGTGGGATTAACACATATCGCCTTCCCTTCATCGTAGTTACGCATCTTTGTTTAGGATATTACCCCAGTTGGACTGACCCTTGCCCCCCAAGTTATCGTAGGGCGTCCTTGTAAGCTTTATTATGTTCGTAGATGAACCTCTTTATGACTAGATACCCCTTGAGTGTATCTATGAGGGAAATTCTTTGTTGAACTAATCCTTGTTCGGTGATAACCTTTGTCGTATTCACAATCCTGTTACGAAAAGACATGGACATGTGGCCGGCATGGAGAAAGGCATCCTTTTTTTCCTTTGTAAGGCCACGCTCATTCCCAATAATTTATCCTCCTTTCTCCATAGTTTATGATCCTTTGATTTTTCTCCGTGAGTCTCGGGAAGTCGGCTAGCACGGTAAGTGTGGATGCGAGCGAAGATGCAAATGTAAGTGTATGAATGCATGGAAATGAAAATGCATGCGTATTCAAAAGGCTCCCTTTTTTGTATATGGTGACTCCTTATATGCAATGCAGGCGTGCGACATATATAATCATAACGATAGCCTATGCGGATTTTGAGGTGACATTGGACCCTAGCGAGATCCTTGCAAGCTAGATGTTATGACGCGCCAATAGAAATCCCTTTAGATTAGGGAGTACGCAAAAGGTAGCAGCTGGTGACCGTTCAAGACAGTCACCAAATCTCATGGCCATCAAGAGGTCGTTCGACATGTACCTAATGAAGTTATCCCTCGTGGGAAGGTTCTCTATGCGGAACACAACCTGTCTAAGGACGATATCAGACGAAGTGAAATCCCTACAGGCTAGGGATGAAAGATGTATAAATGGAGGTCCAAACCCTACAAGTTAGGGGATGCGCGATAGCAAGCATGGGGTGACCGTTCAAGGCAGTCACTAGATCTCATGGCCATCGAGAGGCCAATCGACATGCGTTAATGAGGATGTCCTTCAGGGGAAGGACGCGTCGTTGTAAAAACACATGGACATAAAAGAAAATCCCTACAAGCTAGGGAGCGCGTAGGAGCAAGCACAGGGTGACCGTTCAAGACAGTCACCAAATCTCATGGCCATCTAGAGGTCAATTGACGTATGCTAACGAAGATGTCCTTCGCATGAAGGATGCATTTTTAGAAATAGAATCCCTACAGGCTAGGGGGTGCGTAGATGTAGACACAGGGTGATCGTTTAAGACAGCCACTAAGTCTCATGGCCATCGAGAGGCTAATTGACGTGCGTAAAGGAAGGTGTCCTTCGTGGGAAGGACATGGTTTTTGAAATAGAGTCCCTGCAGGCCAGGGAACACGTAGGAATACCTGCAAAATTGAAACGCAGATATTCGTAGTGTATAAATTGCACACATATAATAAGCACATAAGCACATAAGCCCTAGATTCATAGGTTCGACGTAACGGCTTAGGGTGCCTACCCTTCCCATTGGTATGTTCTAGAAGTTCTCAAGGGGTCGTTAGAACTGTGGTGTTGCTGTTGCAACCTGCCCTAAAAATTAAAGGTTTTAGAGTTGCCACCTATTCTACCAGGGCCAATAGGAAACCCTACGCAGTTAAGAAATCTGGGTAAGTTATTGTAATCAGGTCAAGGGAAGGTGTTAGGCACCCTTAACCCTTTCCAAAGGTTTTGAGTTTAAGGCAAAGGTTTTGTGGCTAAAGGTTAAGGTTTAATAGCTAAAGAAATTAAAAGGGCAAAAAGTGAGATTCGAATGAATTGAGGTTTTGGGGAAGGGAACTCGCCTTGTTACCAAGGGCATACGTATCTCCTTAAGGAGAATCAGAGTCAACGTAGTTCGGGGCAGGGTTGTACGCCTTAGAATTGATTATGAAATTGTTTGGAGGTATTTTGAGTTACCTATCGTAGTTTTGAAACTTGTGGTTTGCAAGGCATTTTAAGTTTCCTTATTCGAAGTATTGAAGAGATGAGTTTTGAGTGTTTTAAGTGGCGTACAACCCTGGTTTAATATGATACCGTTAGTTGCGATGATCAATAGATTTGATCACCATAGTTAACAGATTGAAAGAAGGATTGCTAACCATTCTAATCGATAGATTCGATTATCACGAATAGCAAATGAGTGTGTTTTAAATAATTTAAATTATTTATCGTTATCCCTCATATCAATAGGTTTGATTATTACACGATAACGAATTGAGTATGCTAATCATCGTAACCAATAGATTTGGTTAAAACCACTTAGCAAAATAAATGTATTTATTATATTATTTCTCACCAATGCGACTATTAAATATAATCGGATCGAAGAGAAAATTAACCAAGGATCGATGGAATAAGGATTAATGTTTCTTTGCCAAATGCCTAGTGGGATTGGGCAAACCCTAATAATGATAACCTTTCTAGGGTTTTTTATAATTTTATAATTAAAATTGAATAAATTTAATTAATCGAAATAATCGATAAAATCGAGAAAAATCCTAACCCTAGTTATTAGCCTAATCCATATTTTATTATCATAACCCTAATTGAATAATTAATTAACTTAAACCTAATTAAATAATATCTAAATATATAAATAAATAATAAAGTAAATAAAATAAATATAATAAAACCTGGTTTTGATCCTGTGCTGCTGGCCATATGGGTGCATGGTAAACCTTCAGCTTTGTGTATGTTAGATCAGGATTATTGGAGATCCTATGGTCTTGATGGCAGGGTGCACCGTAGCTTCTTCCAAGTAGTGAGTACGTGATTCAAATGAGAAAGGCACCCAAAAATATATTGTGGCCACAGCGGTTCGAACCCCCATCCCTGGGATTGCCAACAAAAGACCTTGACCATCCCTGCTGCGCGCTTCATTTGCCAATTAATTAACTTGAAAACAACAAATATGTAATAAGGAGACAAATAGAAAATTCAAACCAACAGTCAAAGTGGGGCCCAGGGTTTCGTGTGTAGCCAATGAAGAAAAGAGAGAGATGAGGATTTGTTGACTGTCCAGTCACGACCTATGATTGTGCCACGCAAGCTTGTTTGGAAGGCCTGAAGAATCCCAAGCACCGGAACAGTAGCGCCGGTTATCTTCTCCAACAGGCTTCAAATGCTAACACCTGCAAAACACACGAATTGGAACGAAACGAAATCCCAGATCACCTAATTAGAGTATTGCAAACTTGATGGTATGATTTTTAAGCTCTGAAAATGTCTGGAACATGTGACACGAAGCTTCTCAGTTCAAGAACCCTAGCCATGTCATCTTTCTATTTTTACGTTAGACCTTTCATCTAATGCTTGGATCCTATTCTAATGGTCCCCCTGAGATCATACAAACAACCAAAAATCGTTAGAAACGCGTGGATGGAAAGAAACGAAACAAAAGACTTTATCAAAACTGGTGCCTTCGAGTTGAGGGGTCCTGGGCACGCTCCCCTTTGCTTAAAGACTCAGAACGATCCCTGGATGGCTCATGAGGATGAAGCAGACCCTGGTTTGATTTGAGGACACCTAGAAATTGTTCTTTCAAGTTGCCCTAGTTTCTTTGATTTTTGGAAACTTAGAATAGGGTTTATGAGCCAACTTTTCGTCCCCCCTCTCCATCTCCCTCATTTAGAGTATATATATGGATTGCTTTTAGGGTTAGATAATTGGAAAGAATCCATTGTCTTGATGGAAACATATTTGATTGAAATTTTTATCCAATCTTTCTAAAATTGCTCCTTTTCTTCCCCTTCTAGCTTGTGCACGAAATTTGTATGTTTTATGGGCTATCTTGGACTTCAAGACAAGTGAAAGAAAAGCCCATATGTACTTGTTCCTTGTTTTTACATTTTATTTAATTTAAAATTTGTTTTAAATGGAAATAATTCCAAAATAAATAGAATAAATAACAAAGGGTGTGCTCTTGAGTGTAAAGATCATGGATGGGCTTATGAATAAGTTTAGAACAAAAGAACTTAGGCCGATTTGGAAGAAAAATGATTTTGACAAGCGTTTCTCTTCATGCATCACTTCAAAAAGGTGTGAGCTTCCATTCTTCAAAGAGTCCTCTAAATGACCCTTTTGGTTTCATCTCAATTGAAGCTTCCATTCTCAAGTTATGAGCTTTGACCCAAAAAGGTGTTTTTGTTGACTTTTTGGAGGACCTATAATCTCTTTGACCATGTCTCTTGAATGAAGCATTTCTAGCCTTGGCCTGTGAGAGACAAAGTTGTAGAGAATTAAATTTCCTTCAAAATAGGCCTTGGTTGGGAAATTTTTTATACTCCATGTGAGAGTTATGACCAGTCAAAGTTGAGTTGACTTTCTCCTATGAAAAACCCTAATTTGAACCTTTTGAGTTTGTTTATTTCTAAGTTTTTATTAATGAATCATGATCAACCCTTGATCAAATGATGGATATAACCTCCAATACTTGATGTTGACCAAAAGTCAGGAGTTTTGACTGTACTTTGACCATAGTTGACTTTTAGGTCAAGCTAGTCGACTGTGGGTCATCTGAGCCATTGAGTGAGCAATCCTTGGAATTGAAGCTTGACTTTTGACATGGAGATGCTTTGAGATATATGAGATACCTTGAGATCCATTTGAGGCCTTAGAGATTCAAACTCTTTTGATAAAGTGCAAACCCCAGTTTTAGAGATCCTGGATTAGGAGAATGTTGCTTGAATCAACCCTTGAACCTTGGACCCTTGAAGATGAAATGAGATGGGCATATTTTGGGGTATGACCGTTGGTATCTGTCTAAAGGTGAAGTTTTGGGGAGAGAGGCGTCTAGGGAATATGCAGAACTGCAAGCTTTGCTTGTTGGAATCAGCCCTTTCAAACTCGCTCAAGATGTGTTCATATGGCCATTTGACACATCCAAATGCTTTACCGTGAAGTCGTGGTACGATAAGATAAATCAACAAGAAAGTACAGATGTAGTTGTTGGATTGAAAGAGGGTCTTAGAACCATTTGGGGAGCAGTTGTTCCTTCAAAAATCCAGATATTTGGATGGAGATTGTTAAGATATAGGCTTCCAACTCGAAGACAACTTCCTATGAGAAATATTATAGCTCAAGATTAGGAAACTTTGGTTGTGTTCTGTGATTTACAGGTTGAAGATTCAGAACATTTGTTCTTGCACTGTACTAAGTTAGTACCATTTAAGAGTAGAATTTTAATGTGGATGGTGTAATACGGTGGGAGAAATGACTTTTTAAAATGTTGCAGATAGCAAGAGTTGCCACCGACTTTTATTTTATCCAATTAGGAAATGCAAAAAGAACAGGAAAGACCTTTAAAAGAGATTTGAGTTCGGGGGGTACGTTATACAAAGGAAAGGTGTAAGCACCCTTTGTATCTATGGTTATCCATGGGCTCTTAATTGCTTAGCTCACTTGTTTTTTGAATTGCTTGAAGAGTGTCGTGTGTGATTAGAAAAGATTTTTGAATAAGGACTTTAACTTGTAAATAAGTGTAGCCTTTTGGAAATTGTTTTGAAAAGAGGTGTGAAAATCATTTTGAATTTTGAATTGATTGTGAGCAAGCAGTTAAAAGTTACCTACCCTAAGTTCGTCTTTCTTGTTCTTTAAGTCTTTCGTTTGAAGGGCTATCCATACCAATTGTTAGGCAGGTAGTCCTTTCATTCGATGTAAAGGGTCATCGAGGCTCATCGTTTTCCATAAGGCTATCCATACCATAATAAGGGTAGGAAGTCTTAGGAATTGATGAGAATAGTCATAACAGGCAACCAGTAAGGATACCTTAGCAATCGAAGGGAATATCATCATTTATCGAGGCAACATCGAGGGACGAGATCATTTTATCGTAGGCAACTCGAAGGGACTATGATCTTTTATCGAAGGGACGATGATGATTTTAATCGAAGGCAGCATACGCTAAGCTATCCCTACGCTCAAAGGAACTTGACTCTTATAATCGAGAAGGCAGCATAAGAGGGGTTACCCTAAAAGTGGGTGTGTGCAGCAATCACGTGTGTTAGATTCAGTTATTTATTTATCTTGGGTTAGGTTAGCTACGATTGATTTTAATCTTATGTAGCAACCTGCTCTAAAATTAACCTTTAGAGTCGCCACCTGTTCTACCAAGGCGAATAGGAAACCTTTATACAATTAAGAGATTCAGGATAAGATACTACATTCAGGTCGAGGGAAGGTGTTAGGCACCCTAAACCCTTTCCTAAGGTTTGCATTATAAGGTCAAGGTTTATGGCAAAAGAAATAAAGAAAGGTAACAGACAGCTAATAGGGTTAAAGACTAATTATTGACATGATTAGGGTTTGGAGGAGGGGGACTCGCCTTGTTGCCAAGTGCCTACGTACCTCCTTATGGAGGATCAGAGTCTACGTAGTTTGGGAAACGGTTGTACGCCCTTAGGATTAGAATTTGATTTGGGATGGTTTAAAGGTTTTTTTGAATGGCCTATCGTAGTTTTGAATAAGGATGAAAATCCGTAGTTTGATTCGAAGTGTTTTGAATGTTTTAGATTTGGGAAGTGTTTTAGGATTTGGGCGTACAACCCTGATTCTAGTATGTACTATTAACCGCAATGATCAAGAGATTTGATCACCATAGTTAAAAGATTAGTAGTTGTATCTTTACCAATTTTAATTGATGGATTCAATTATCACTAATAACGAATAAAAGTATTTTTTAGAAATTTTTAATAATTTAATTTGTATCATTATCCCTCGTAATCGATTGATTCGATTAAAAATAATAATGAATTTAAATGGGAAGATAGGCTAATCATCGCAACCAATAAGATGGTTGAAACCCTTTAGCCAAATAAAACTTATTTTTATTTTAATTAATTAAATAATCGATTATTACCTGTCGCGACCAATAGATTTAGTCGAAACGAATAATAAATTAAACTTTAGTATTTATCATATTTTTATTTAATAAAAAAAATTAGATTTATAAATATAAATAAATATTAAAAAGATTAATTAAATAATTAATTGAATAGTTAAAATAAAATAGAAATTAAAGGTTTTTATTCAATGTAGCTTGGCTGAAGGTATATGAGACAGGGATCAGATCTGGGGCGTTAGATCTAGAAGGATTGAGAATCCTATGGCTGAAACTGAGGGAACATGATAGGCTACAGAAATGCAGGCAAATGGGGTTACTGGAAATAATTTTGTAAAAAAATATGGGAAGGGCCAGGGATCGAATCCTGGACCCTAAGGATAAATACACGCGCCCTCACCATCCCAGCTATGCCCATTTAGTCGTTTACCATTTTCACCCAAAATATTATATACAGAATCAAGAGAAACCAAACGGAAATGGGCGCCAAATTCAAATACACCAATCACGCTCTGACACCTCATCATCTTCCCCAAAGAAGACCTGTAAAACCTGTGGCTTTTGGCTACATATTTGCTACGAATCCTCTTCGTAGCAATTAGACCCTGAAACACAAAAACCCCTTTACAAGCAAAATAAATCTTTCGCGACCCCATCAATCCCTTCGTCCAGGATTCTCGAACCCAGATATGGCCCTAATTTCATCTAATTTCACCCCTACAGGAAAGCCCCAAACCAAACTCGTAAACCCTAACATGGCCGTTGGCCGTAAACACACATGGAAACCGAATTAAACAAGCAGATAGCATCTAAATAGAATCACAATCCAGAATATACCATTAAATTTCATTGAGAATGGACATATAGGTGCATTCGAGTTCAAGAAGATCATGACATACCTGAGCTTATACGGAGGTATTCTGGGGTTGTTGATGACGCGTAGTAATCCAATCACCTTCAGAAACCTTCGAGGAAACTTTTGCAACCTTCAAATCTCGTTGAAGCACCTTAATTCTTTGAAACCGAATTCAAGCATCTTGGAGGATTTTTTGGGTTCTTGAATGTGCACCTCTGCCCAGAATTTCCAACCCCTAATGCATTGGTTTATGTTGTACATTTATAGGGAATGAATTAGGTCTAAAAAAGGAGTCCAAAAATCTCTTGCATCAAATCTTGAAGATTTGAGAAAATTTGATTTTATTCTTTAATGGAAGCTTGCTATTTTTGTCCAATCTTGTGCCAATATCCCCCAATCACTTAGGCACGAAAATTATATTGCAATTTGAAATTAATACTTTTTGGAATTGATCAATATGCACTCTTTAACATAATATCTGATTTTTCCTTTAATTAAATCATTTTAAATCATTTTTAAATGAAATAAAAATCATATAAAAATCAAATAAAAGCTAAAATTCATGGCACATGGTTTGGATAACATAAATGACTTGTGGACCAAGATTATGTCATAAAAAGATAGGCCCACTTGCAGAAATCATATCCTCTTTGACAAAAAACTGCTTTTGAATGATGTTTGAAAAGGACCTGTAATCTTTTGTATCATATCTCCCAAATGAAGCATTTCTAGCCTTGGCTTGTGAGAGACAAAGTTGTAGAGAATCCAATTTCCTTTCCAATAGGCTTTGAGTGGGTAATTTTTGATGTTCCATGTGAAAGTTATGGCCAGTCAAAGTTGAGTTGACTTTCTCCTAAAGAAACCCTAATTTGAACCTTTTTGCATTTGTTCATTTCTGAGTTTCTATTGGTGGATCATGATCAAACTTTAATCAAATGATGGATATAACCTCACATACTTGATGTTAACCAAAACTGAGAGGTTTTGATTGTGCTTTGATTATGGTTGACTTTTAGGTCAAACCAGTTGAGTGTGGATCATCTGAGCTGTTAAACAAGTAAACTTTTGGAATTGGGTCTTGACTTTTGACATAGAGGTATCTTGGATCATAATGGGTCATGGAGACCTTCATTAGAGACCTTGTGTTGCTAATTCCCTTAGGAGAGTAACAAACCCTAGCTTTAGGAGGCTCTTGCTCAGGAAAATGACTGGATGAATCTCTTGAACTTTGAATCATTGTGAATGGAATATGGAAGGTAAATTTTGGGGTATGACAGCTGCCCCTGTTCAATCTTCTTAAACCTGAAGAATCAGATAGGCATGTCTGCCTATCGTGATCTAAAGGTGGAAGATGATTGAACACTGAAAATGCCCTGAAATTTGCTTGCATTGGGAAAGAGTTCTGTGGGAGATGGGCTTATAGATGCCATCCAAGGTAAATACCCCTCCTCTTTTTTTTCTCTCTCTTTTTTTTTAAGGATGTGGAGCAGATGCTTTTGAAAGAGACCATTGTGTTTTGGTTGTAGTACGGCCTGAAAGGGCAACCTGAATTTTACACCATGTCCTGATGCATGCGATGTAGTGAGCTTGTTTGTTATTGACGGGATTTTGAAGGAGATCACTGCCAAGGGACTAACATCATATTAATCAGCGAGAAGATTTGAAGGAGATCACTGCCAAGGGACTAACGTGATATTACATAACTCAGTGCTACTCGGGGACTAACGTAATAAGTCGTAGTTGTGTATCATTGCCAGGGGACTAACATGATAGAAATAGATCTTGGTTACTGCCAGGGGACTAACGTACCAAAGAGACGTAGCTTCATATCACCATCGGGGGACTAACGTGATAAGACGTAACTCATTACTGCTCGGGGACTAACGTAATAAGTCGTAGTTGGGAAACAAGTTTGTGGTAGAGACCACTTTCCTTGTCATCAGTTTGGAATAGCAGTTAGGAAACAAGTTTGTGTCTTATAAAAGATTGGATAAATATTTTAAGAAGGCTACCTAGAAAGACATGATATGTCTTAAAAAAGACTCACCTAGAAAGGCTCCTAAAAAGGTATGAAATGTCTTAAACAAGATTCACCTGGAGAGGTTTTTAGAAAGGATATGGAATGTCTTAAACAAGATTAACCTAAAGGAGTTCCTGGAAAGGATATGAAAACGTCTTAAACAAGATTACCTAGACAGGTTGTGACACGTCTTACACAAGACTTCCTAGAAAGGATATGATACGTCTTGAACAGGACTATCTAGAAAAATTAGGATATGTCTTACACAAGACTAACATAGAAAGGTTCTTGGGAATGATACAATATGCCTTAAACAAGACTATAAGGTTAACTTTGATATGTCTCAAACAAGACTGACCTAGAAAGGCTCCTGGGGAGGTTAAGGAGGGATTGGATACATGTTTCAAGAAGATTACCTAGAAAGGTATGATATGTCTTAAACAAGACTAACCTAGAAAAGTTTTTGGAAAGGATGTGATACGTCTTACACAAGACTCACCTGGAAAGGCTCTTAGACAGGATACGGGATACTTTAAACAAGACTTACCTAGAAGGGCTCCTAGAAAGGACATGATACGTTTTAAACAAAACTACCTAGAAAGGTTATGATACGTCTTACACAAGACTCACCCGGAAAGGTTCCTATAAAGGATATGAAACGTCTTAAACAAAACTACCTAGAAAGGTTCCTATAAAGGATATGGAACGTCTTAAACAAGACTACCTAGAAAGGATAGGATACGTCTTAAACAAGACTGCCTAGAAAGGTTAGGATACGTCTTACACAAGACTGCCTAGAAAGGTTACTAGAAAGGACAAGGAGGGTCTTAGAGAAGACTGCTTGGGAAGGTTGATAATCGTTTTGGACAAGACTACCTGTAAAGGTAAGAAATTCTTTTATTGCTTCTGGATTGTCTTTGAAGAAAGACTTGGAATGAGATATTAGAATTGTATCTGTTAAGATTGAATCGTTGATACGATCGTATTTGCACTGTAATTGGATGATAACATCCTTTTGATTATGAAGTGACCTGAAAAGGCAGCGTTAGTTTTATGCAATGTCATGATGCATGTGTCATGTAATGAGATTCTCAAAATAAATGAGAATTATGTATGTATGACGATCCCACATTGCGGTTCGTAAATAGTACAGGCGTGGGAAGACCAATTACGCAACAATCCTCCTTGTGTGATACTAGTGTGATTTCCCCAATATCAGAAATTTTGAGAGACGTGCTCCTTAATCTGAAGGAGGGATCTTTAGAGGGAACTCGAGTATTACCATGTCCTGCCACGAACCTGATATGCACTGCCCCAGTATTTGAATTCTTGAAAAATATGCCCCTAGTCAATAGGATCCTTGATTGTATGCCCCTGTTTTAGGAAAACCCTCTGGACGTGGTTTCCCCATTCAAGAGTCTTTATCAGAAATGATCGCCTTTGATTAAACCAATTTCGAGGTCCCCTTGATGCTAAATGTTGATTTGAATGTGAAGCAGATGCTTTTCAGAATTAGCCATGCGTTTCGGTCGCATCTGACGGACAGTGATTTGCTGAGTACTCAAAATGAGATGATGTTTTCTATAAGATTACCTAAAGAGGTCCTTGGAAAGAATGGGAAATTGTCTTAACAAGACTGTGCTTTAAACAAAGCTCAAAGGGACATGTTTGTGAAGAGGGTCAAAAGATTCCTATAGAGGATAAAGACTGTTTTAAGGAATGTGGCGGTTTAAACAAAACTTAGGAAAAGACATCTTGAAGAAGATTACCCTAGAAAGGATGATAGACCGTCCTAGAGAAGACTCTGTACTTTTAAACAAAGTTTGACAAGGTTTTTGGAAGCACAAGAGAAGTTTGAATATGTCTTAAAAAAAACTAACTGAAAAGATCGATGAGTATCTTAAAGAAGATTACTCAGAAAGGAATACGTCTTAGAGAAGACTATCTGAAAAGATTTCTAAAAATGAAGAGAGATACCTGGAAAGGCTCGTAGAAAGGATGAGGAGATGTGTCTTTAAAAGACTATCTGAAAAAGGCTCCTAGAGAGGGTAAGAAATATTTGAACATGTCTTAAAGAAGACTACATGGACAGATTGAGAGATGTCCTATAAAGGTTCCTGGAAAGGATGTGAGAGTGGTATTGACACCATCTGATACTGAGTGACCTTTGCGACGTGCCCCCAGGTAATGGATTTGCCCCATGGGCTATTCAGCGTCTTTGAGAGATTCCATGGATCTTGATTAGATTGCCCCATGTAAATGGGATAATGACTGGTTATGCCCTGTGTACACCTTAGCCATCCCAGTCATGCGTAAGAGATATTTCTTCTCTTTTTTCTTGATATGCTTTTAAAGCTATTCGCCTGTCGGTAGGATTTGTTTAGTCATTAGCCATGCCCCATGCAATTTCTCACTGATGTTTAAACATTTGACCCCACGTAGACAAGTGTACTTTGTAATGAAATTCATAAGATGCGAATGCATATGTCTGTCTTGAAAGCTTAAAAAACATTTTTGAGTAAAACAAAGCTTTTTTTTGTAAGTAGGTGATATCAACTCAAGAGTTATAGTAGACGTTAAGGAGTCGAGATACCTTTTGGTAACGGTATGCTTTCGAACTAACCATGCTTCAGTTAGGGCTTTTAAGGGTTGTAACGTGGCCTGGTTCACGGTTTTAAGAAACAAAGGATAGTGGCTCAAAGTTTATTTGTACCCATCCCCATCTTCGTGATGTTCTCCAATCCTATGCTCAATTAACTAGGCGTTTAAGTTCTAAAAGACTTTGGGAAATTATAATACTGATATTTATGATGGTTCAAAACCCAAAAGTTTATTTGCGAAGGCAGTCATCCTCCTTTTTGTAATATTTTTGTCGAGGTATGTAGTGACCTCCTTTCGACTTTGTTATCCCTAATTTTGCCTGAACTGTTCATTTTAAAATTATAGTCAGCGGGATGCCCCAATTTTGCCTAAGTATCCTTAATAGGTTTTGACTTAGCAGGCCTTTGCATTGCTTTCTTTTTCTTTGCAGATATTGACTGCCGGACTTAATGATGACGGAGAACCATCAGTGATTATGTTCAAAGGAACAGTTTGGAATAATTAAGTTAACTGAGCAGCTACCCTACCCCAGGTTGTGTATTAAGGGTTTTATTTTATATGAAGGAAAACTCCTACTTCTTTAGGCTCAAAGGGGTTGACGAGGGATTAACATCCTTATATCTCCGTTGTTTAGGAATTGAAACAATGCATGTACATCATCAACACGGTCTGTTCGAAAGCATAATGTATGAAATTGTGGTATCGTTTTCGTCATTCTCCCTATAAAGGTGTACGGCTTTAACGAGAGTTGAATATCACAAAGAAGAAAACCAAGTAAAAACACAGTTTTAAATATAGTGAGAACACTAGGAATAAATCAAGACAAACGTAAGAAATGCATTAATGATTATTGTAAAGTACATATCATATGTCTTAAGACCAATGTTTAAACAAACGGAAAGAAATTGCGAATGAAAACGAAACTAATGATCTAAGAAATCCTCCTTCTAGCCACCTATGGCATTAGACTTGCGAGGATCTTCAAACTCAATGAGCCCTTCTTCAATTAAATCTTGGATCTTGTGCTTCAACGGTCCATAATCCTCTGTATCATGACCAGGACTATCTGAATGATAAGCGCACCTAGCATGATGCTTGTATCCAGGAGCGGGGTTAGCTGGAGCTGAGTATGGAGGCAGCAGAGTTACCAAGTTCTGACTGAGCAGGCGTTGCAAAGCTTGAGACAGTGGCATGTACAACGGGGTGAATGATCGTTTTGGCTTGGACCTCCAGGTGCGTTGGCCACCCTGTTGCTTTTGCTGATCCTTTCGTTGTAGTACTGGGGTCTGATTAACTAAGACTGCCCCCACAGTGTTGGATTCCTTTTTTTTGTCGTATGACTTCTTTGTGTGATAGGAACCTGAAGGTGCCCCTTGTATCTTCCCGTTTTTCATCCCATTTTCAATTCTCTCTTCAATGACTACCAAGTCCGAGAACCCTGAAGATATGCTTCCGACCATTTTGTCGTAGTACGGTCCTTGCAAAGTGCTCATAAATATGTCCACTAGTTCTTTTTCCATCAAGGGAGGTTGGACTCGAGAAGCCATTTCCCTCCACCTTTGGGCATACTCCTTGAATGATTCATCCTTCTTCTGTGACATATTTTGTATTTGCATCCGGTTGGGTGCCATGTCCAGGTTGTACTTGTATTGCTTCAAGAATGTGTTAGCAACATCATTCCAGCTTCGGATATAGGATTTCTCCAATTGCATGTACCAGTCAACAGATGCTCCGCTTAAGCTATCTTGGAAGAAGTGTATCATCAGCTTTTGATCGTGAGCATAAGCAGCCATTTTTCGCTCATACATGCGCAAGTGATTCCTCGGACATGTGAGTCCTTTGTATTTCTCGAAGTCGGGAATCTTGAATTTGTGTGGGATAGTCAAGTCTGAGACCAAGCTCATTTTGAAGGTATCCACGTCGAAGACATCGTATCCTTCTACCACTTTTAGTCTCTCTTCTAGCGCCTTGATTTGTTCACTTTCCTTGGAGTCTTCCCCAGAGTTAGGAATAGACTGTTGTGTCTGAGGTGCTTGGTCTGTGTTGTCCACCTCGTGTACTCCGTATTGTAGATCCAGGTAATCATCATCCTTAGGGTGTGTTTGGTTCGAGGTAGAGTGAGGGGAGGGGAGGGGAGGGGAGGGAATATTTAAAATAAAATGTGTTTGGTTCAATTTTTAGGAGGGGAATGGAGGGGAGGGGAGGGGAGCAAAATCCCTCCAAATGACACTTTTTGCGTTCCCCCGAATCGGGGGGATTCGGAGGGGAGGGGAGGGGATCTGAGTTTTAATCAACTTATTATAATTATTTTTCACCTTCAAATTATTTTTTTTATTTAATAAAAATTATTATTACAATAATTTTTTGTTTTTTATTATAATTTATTTTAGGGTTAATAGTCATTTGCCCCCCTGCAATAGTAGCGATATTCGGTTTACCCCCCTTTTAAAAAAAAATTTGTTTTACCCCCCTATAATATTAAAATTTTAAGTATTTTGCCCCCTAAGAGGGAAAATTACCCCCCTGTAAAATATATTTTTTTGATTTTACTCCCTGGTTTTTACACGTTTAGGGGGTACCCAAATATTACAGGGGGGTAAAACAAAATTTTTTTTTAAAAGGGGGGTAAACCGAATAGCGCTACTATTGCAGGGGGGCAAATGACTATTAACCCTTTATTTTATATATTCAAAAGTTGTTATCAACGCATAATTTTTATTTAATAAAAATTATTATTACAATAATTTTTTGTTCCAGCTGATTCATTGATTTCTTTTGCTGAAATTTGGTTTGATAAGACGGTCGGGATGTTAGGTTATCCTTCCCAATGGTCCCTTGTTCTGGAGATAGAAGAGAAATCTTCTCTTGATGCCATGAAAATGATGTGCATGCCATGGATGATATGCTTTATTCGTATTTATGTCTTTATCCACATCTATGGATTAAATGTAATAAATCTCTTTTTTTTTATCTCTCTTATTTTTTAATAAGACATGATGCAAGAATGCACATGATGCATGATAAAATGAAAAAAGAAAAATAATAAAATAAAGAAATAACAAACAAATAATAAACGACATATATATAGCACATAATCACATAGGCCCTAGGTTCATAGGTTTGACGTAGCGGCTTTAGGGAGCCTACCCATCCAATTGGTATGTCCTAGATACGGGTCTCATGGGGTCGTTCGTATCCTCCGAGACTTTTTGTCTCTTTGGATTTTAGAACAACTCATATTATCCAATGAGGTTCGAATTTTTGGGGTAGGTTCTCGGAGAGATCAGCTGACTATCCAGTCCTGCCCTCAACAAAGTCAAGCCTCGTTTTGGATATTTCCGAATATTCAACTTACTCCGAGTGGAGTTATCAATGAGACTCGTAGGCGATTCAAGTCCCCCCTAATCTCAAGGATAACTCCCACACTTAGGTTTTAACAACAAATATAATAACCCAACAGTGCATATAATATAACATTTATGCAATTAAATGCAAATATATAAACATAAACAATTAAATAATTTTAGGCAAAAATAAATAAAAACAAAAACAAAACACAAACCATAAAAATGGCAAATTAGCCAAACCCTAAAAAGTTTGCAAAAAACCTAAATAGTTTTCCAAAACCTAAACCCTGCCAAAACCTATAGGAGCATAGTATTCACCATTAAGTGTATCCCCAGCAGAGTAGCCAGCTGTAGCAACCTGCTCTAAAATTAATCTTTAGAGTCGCCACCTATTCTACCAAGGCGAATAGGAAACCTTTATACAATTAAGAGATTCAGGATAAGATACTACATTCAGGTCGAGGGAAGGTGTTAGGCACCCTAAACCCTTTCCTAAGGTTTGCATTATAAGGTCAAGGTTTATGGCAAAAGAAAAAAAGAAAGGTAACAGACAGCTAATAGGGTTAAAGACTAATTATTGACATGATTAGGGTTTGGAGGAGGGGGACTCGCCTTGTTGCCAAGTGCCTACGTACCTCCTTATGGAGGATCAGAGTCTACGTAGTTCGGGAAAGGGTTGTACGCCCTTAGGATTAGAATTTGATTTGGGATGGTTTGAAGGTTTTTTTGAATGGCCTATCGTAGTTTTGAATAAGGATGAAAATCCGTAGTTTGATTCGAAGTGTTTTGAATGTTTTAGATTTGGGAAGTGTTTTAGGATTTAAGCGTACAACCCTGATTCTAGTATGTACTATTAACCGCAATGATCAAGAGATTTGATCACCATAGTTAAAAGATTAGTAGTTGTATCGTTACCAATTTTAATTGATGGATTCAATTATCACTAATAACGAATAAAAGTATTTTTTAGAAATTTTTAATAATTTAATTTGTATCATTATCCCTCGTAATCGATTGATTCGATTAAAAATAATAATGAATTTAAATGGGAAGTTAGGCTAATCATCGCAACCAATAAGATGGTTGAAACCCTTTAGCCAAATAAAACTTATTTTCATTTTAATTAATTAAATAATCGATTATTACCCGTCGCGACCAATAGATTTAGTCGAAACGAATAATAAATTAAACTTTAGTATTTATCATATTTTTATTTAATAAAAAAAATTAGATTTATAAATATAAATAAATATTAAAAAGATTAATTAAATAATTAATTGAATAGTTAAAATAAAATAGAAATTAAAGGTTTTTATTCAATGTAGCTTGGCTGAAGGTATATGAGACAGGGATCAGATCTTGGGCGTTAGATCTAGAAGGATAAATACACGCGCCCTCACCATCCTAGCTATGCCCATTTAGTCGTTTACCATTTTCACCCAAAATATTATATACAGAATCAAGAGAAACCAAACGGAAACGGGCGCCAAATTCAAACACACCAATCACGCGCTGACACCTCATCATCTTCCCCAAAGAAGACCTGTAAAACATGTGGCTTTTGGCTATGAGTTTGCTACGAATCCTCTTCGTAGCAATTAGACCCTGAAACACAAAAACCCCTTTACAAGCAAAATAAATCTTTCGCGACCCCATCAATCCCTTCGTCCAGGATTCTCGAACCCAGATATGGCCCTAATTTCATCTAATTTCACCCCTACAGGAAAGCCCCAAACCAAACTCGTAAACCCTAACATGGTCGTTGGCCGTAAACACGCATGGAAACCGAATTAAACAACCAGATAGCATCTAAATAGCATCACAATCCAGAATATACCATTAAATTTCATTGAGAATGGACATATAGGTGCAATCGAGTTCAAGAAGATCATGACATACCTGAGCTTATACGGAGGTATTATGGGGTTGTTGATGACGCGTAGTAATCCAATCACCTTCAGAAACCTTCGAGGAAACTTTTGCAACCTTCAAATCTCGTTGAAGCACCTTAATTCTTTGAAACCGAATTCAAGCTTCTTGGAGGATTTTTCGGGTTCTTGAATGTGCACCTCTGCCCAGAATTTCCAACCCCTAATGCATTGGTTTATGTTGTACATTTATAGGGAATGAACTAGGTCTAAAAAAGGAGTCCAAAAATCTCTTGCATCCAATCTTGAAGATTTGAGAAAATTTGATTTTATTCTTTAATGGAAGCTTGCTATTTTTGTCCAATCTTGTGCCAATATCCCCCAATCACTTAGGCAAGAAAATTATATTGCGATTTGACATTAATACTGATTGGAATTGATCAATATGCACTCTTTAACATAATATCTGATTTTTCCTTTAATTAAATCATTTTAAATCATTTTTAAATGAAATAAAAATCATATAAAAATCAAATAAAAGCTAAAATTCATGGGACATGGTTTGGATAACATAAATGACTTGTGGACCAAGATTATGTCATAAAAAGATAGGCCCACTTGCAAAAAATCCCAATTTGAACCTCTTTTATTTCACATTTTGCCTCCAAAATTACCCAACTTTAACAAGGCATATCTTTCTCAATTTTTAAGCTATGAATGAGTTCTAGGACTTTTTGGAAACCTCAAGATGTCCTCTATAATCCACTTTGGAACATATTTTTCATTTGGAGCTTTTATCTTGACAATATCCTCTTTGACAAAAAACTGCTTTTGAATGATGTTTGAAAAGGACCTGTAATCTTTTGTATCATATCTCCCAAATGAAGCATTTCTAGCCTTGGCTTGTGAGAGACAAAGTTGTAGAGAATCCAATTTCCTTTCAAATAGGGTTTGATTGGGTAACTTTTGATGTTCCATGTGAAAGTTATGGCCAGTCAAAGTTGAGTTGACTTTCTCCTAAAGAAACCCTAATTTGAACCTTTTTGCATTTGTTCATTTCTGAGTTTCTATTAATGGATCATGATCAAACTTTGATCAAATGATGGATATAACCTCACATACTTGATGCTAACCAAAACTGAGAGGTTTTGACTGTGCTTTGATTATGGTTGACTTTTAGGTCATACCAGTTGACTGTTTATCATCTGAGCTGTTGAACAAGTAAACTTTTGGAATTGGGTCTTGACTTTTGACATAGAGGTATCTTGGATCATAATGGGTCATGGAGACCTTCATTAGAGACCTTGTTTTGCTAATTCCCTCAGGAGAGTATCAAACCCTAGCTTTAGGAGGCTCTTGCTTAGGAGAATGACTGGATGAATCTCTTGAACTTTGAATCATTGTGAATGGAATATGGAAGGCAAATTTTGGGGTATGACATCTTAAACATACAATCCTAAGTCATACATCTAAGCAGTTAATTTTGCAGAAAATTAAAAGTGCGGAAAGTAAATATCCTACGCTATTACAAGGCTTCGGGGAGGGGGAATTTCAAAACCAAAAACCGGGGGAAAAGGAAGAAAATAAAAGCAGAAATATAAACCCTAATTACTATTACAAGAAAATTTTTTGCGACCTATACATGATTTGTAAAATTTAAATAACAGAAATTAAATAAATAAATAAAAATTTAAAAACTCATGCGACAATCAACGGGATATGAGATGAGAAGAGAAATTAGAGAAAATTTATAATTAAGAAAATGAGGGTATTTGTGGTGATGAATCTAAAATCTTAGAAGTTAACCTAAAATCAAATTAAGGCTAAATAAATTATGACCTAAAAATAAAATTGAGATTAAAACTAACAAACCTAAAATTAATTAATTAGCCTAAAAAACCTAACCCTAATTCGTGGTAATAGACAACATCTACCTAAGAGAGAAAACATAGTGGGTAAAACAACCTAATGGATAAAATAAACCTACAGGGTTAAAAACCTAAGCCTACCGCTAATGGGCAACACCTACCTAATGGATTGGAAAACCTATGGTTTTTGAAGTTGAGGTTAATTACTAATTAAATTAATTAAACATAAATTATCTAATTATAATTAAATTAAAATTAACCCTAAATATTGAAATCTAAATTATAAATTAATTAACCTAATTAATTAACTAAACCTAAATTACCTAATTAATTAAAATTAATTTACCTAACTAATTATAAAAAGCCTAATCTTAATTTGGTCGATTAATCTAATTAACCTAAATGGATTAACCTAGATGTAAAATTATCTAAATTAATTAATATAAATTATTTATTAAAAGAGAAATTAAAGGACAAGTTAAAAAGTGAAAAACTTGGAAAATCAAAACACATTCAAAAAAACCTGTCCCAGCCAGGCTCGAACCCAGGACGCTGGGGTTGCACTCAAAATCTCCATGCCAACTGCGCTGCTTGCGTTTGTTGATATTTAATTCGTTCCTGATCAAGATATAAACAAAAACGTGATAAAAAAAGGGAGTCAGACTTGGGACCCCTGAATTTATGCGTGTGCCAATGAGAATGGGAGAGAGATTCGTTGAATTGTTGACCATCCAATCATGGCATCGCACGTGTGTGGAGAGAGAATTATGAGAGTGGACTGGCCAATGAGGGAGAACGCGTGGGGTCGGCTTCTCTCACGCCACTATTCATCTTCTTATTCCTTGGCACCTGCAGATTTACCCATGGAAACAGTTGCGGGTTTACCTGCGGATTTTTCCGAAGGTTCTTCTTCGTCCATAAAACCTGCAAAATCAAGATCAAACAAAAAGGAAAGCTGCCCAGATCCATGTTAAATCACTCTCTGAGTTCATTGGTGGCATTTGTTTGCCGTAAAAATGCATGTAGCACACTATACGAAGAACACAGCTCCAAAGCCCTAACCATGGCATCCTTTGATTTAAGCTTTCAAACTCATGAACGAGGGTTCTAAATACTCACAAACATTATCATGAACACGAATATGTGCATCAAAATTATTTATATGGCCTAACACGAAGGTTTGATATTCAAGAAGCTTACCAAGTGGTGCAATTCCGTAGGGACGATTATGGGCTCGTCTTGGCTTATTTGAAAGCTTGAATTAAGTGATGGAGGTCTTAGGAAGATGACTTGGCCCTTGGAGTTGATCCAGAATGGCTGCCCTAGTTTTTTTGAAAATTCTTTCTTGTAGAACCCTAATTTTTGGTTAGTCCTCTCCTCCATCGTTGTACATGAGGATATTGGCAATATATAGTAGATATATTTAGGGTTGAAACTTGAATAAAAAAGCGATTGATTGGTGATGTGGAAATTGAAAAATATTTTATACAAAATCTTTCTTAATTTGTCACAATTCTATTCCAAGCCCTTTTTTGTTTTAATCTTGGCCATTGGATTGGATTTGATATGAATGAAATATTTGGAAAATTGATTCATAAAATTTTATCTCAATAAAACTTGATTTTATTTGAATATAAATGAATAAAATCAAATATAAATGAAATAAAATCATGAAATAAATTTTATATGACCAATGGGCCTCCCTCAAGCTCAAAATCACGTGGAAAGTCCAAGTCTTAAGGCCCAATATTCAAAAATATGAAATAAGCAAGGGTTTCAAGCCTTTCTCAAAAATCGACCAACTTGTGCCAAGCATATCTCTCTCATTTTTAAGGTATGGAAATGTTCTAGGAGTTTTTGGAAATCCCAAGATGTCCTCTACAAGCTACTTTGAAACTTTTTTTGCATTTGAGGATTTTATCTTGAAGATATGGCTCCTGACAAAAAATAGCTTTTTGCGAGCTTCTAGAAGGACCTGTAATGTTTTGGCTCATATCTCTCAAAAGGTGCATTTCTTGGTCTTTGACCCAACATCAAAGTTGTAGAGAATTGAAACTTGGCATGAGGATTCTTTGAGGCATATGAGATACTATTAAGTCCACTTGAGGTGTCAGAACCTGATTTTACCTCGAGAGAAGCAAAACCCTAGTTGTGGGTTAATTGCTTAGGAGCCAGGTATGTGTGTCCAATTCTTGTATTGTCTTGAGCACTTGAAAGTTATGTGAGTCAAAATATGATGAAATACGATGGGCAAATTTTGGGGTATGACAGATGGATATTCATATGTCAACTGCATTGGATTGTAATGGAAACCTGTTGAATTGGGTTGAACAATTGGAGGGTAAAATGAAGAGTAATAGGGCTACAAACATATAGATAACAATTTGCTGGTGTATTTGGAAGGTGAGAAATGATATAATTTTCAACAGTACAAAATTGGCCATTGAGGACTTATTTTATATGATACTTTGATACTCTTGGTGGTGGATTGCTTTAGGTTCTAAAGGAAGCATCAAATGTAATTTCTATGAGTGGTTTAAAAACCCTCTTTTATGTTTATGATTCTCTGCAACCTAGAGCTAGATTTTGTGTCTTTCTTGTAAGGGATTGGAATACCCCTAGTACTCCTAATCTTTATACAAGAGTTGTTTATGAAAAAAATTAGAAATCTTTACACTCATTTGTAGTCAGTCCTTGATATTTTCTCAAACACCCTTAAACTTTATTAGTATACAGTTGTTGCACTTTTAATATTTTATTAATAAATTGTTCTCTTTTATACATTTGCAGACACACAATTATACATGTATTTGTATGGTATCAACCTATGATTTTTGCTGTCCTAAAAAGATGTTTAACTTTATTTTCTGTGGGGTCCAACCATTTTCACATGACCACCATACATTTGACAAAATAGAAGGTTGTATGTGATGACAAGTAGAAAGGTTTATGGTGTACACATGTTATGGTGCATGTCTTGCAAAAAACACTTGTTATAGTGCATGCTTTGCAAAGACACTTGTTATGGTGCATGATTTGCTAAGAACACTTGGTGTTTTGCATGGAAGGCAAAAGACAAGTGTCTTAATGCATGTAAGGTACCTTTGACTTGATTCTCCTATAAATAGGACCATAATAAAAGCATTCAAATCACAACAAAAAATAGAAGAACAAGAAGCAAGAGAGAAAGAGAGCCTTGCTCAAGAGAGAAAATTGTTCTTCATAGAGAGTTTCTTTATGAGAGTGTTTCTTGTAAATTGAGAGTTACATTGTAGTGAGTTCCACCTAAGAGTGAAGGTGTTGTGTTCTCATTATCATTATAGTGTAATTTTAAGAGGCTTAAGGGTCCTGTGGTTTTTCCTTTCTCATATTGAGAAGTTTTTCACGCTAAATCAATTTTAACGGCTAGGGGTATTTTAGGCATTTCACAAAATACAAAATTATTCACAAAAATAAAAGAAATAAATCCTAAACTAACAATGAAATATTCACAAGTATTTTTATTTTTTTTTATCAAGCTTGAAACTATTTTTTGAATTAAAAACTAAAAACTAAGTATTTTTTATTATTATTAACCAATCACAATTTGAAGAAAATCAACAATTAACAATTCTAAAAAAACTAAGTATTTCTAAAATTCTAATTGGTTAGAAACATTTTTTTATCATTTTTATTTCAAGGAAATTGAATTATCAAACAAAATTAAAAGGAACAAACAATTAAAAAGAAATATAGCGTGCAAGGGGTGTAACATCAATTTTCCTATAAACTGGAACTAGTTAAATGGCACTTGGGCCTGATTACATGGGGGTGTGAGTAACAAATGGCGCTATGGCCCAAACCAACAGACATGTATTAGCATAAGCAATTAGAGTGTGAAATCAGCAAAAGAACTTGGCCCAATTATGCGTGGCCCAACCTCACACACATTTTGCATTCCATTTTACTATCTTCTTATATTCTCTTTTATTCAGCATCAGCATGTGCATTATTGCATAACCTATGGTATTTTATTCACAATGTGACCAAGAAAAATATTGAACAAACATCATTCGGTCAATTTTATTTAAATGAAGAAAAAGACAAAAGTAAAACGGACCAATCACAGAGCTACACATCCACTGCAAATGATTATAATAAAAACAAAATAGCCAAAAGTTTGGGAAAGCAGCCAATATCCATGCGCCACACGTCCCAATCGGAAAAGAAAATGGAAAGAGGAGCAGACGCCGGAGACGGAGCTCTGGTCGTCTTCTCTGGCCGTCTTCGCGGCGGAGATTCATCAAAATCACCAGAAATCAAAAAGTCTGCCACCACTTCACTCGGATTTTCACGTAGATTATGAATCTGCCATTAGTTTTCAGTGACTCTTCCTCTAAATTTCAAACCGAACACATTTTTTAAAACCCTAACTAACAAAACTTTATCAAAACTCACTTTACGCATATCAATGTGTTCATAATTAAACACTGGATTCCAAAACATGATTTAAACACCTAAACAACCAGTATTTCAAAATAAACAAATCAATCTCAAGAATCAAGAAAAACTGAACACCAATGCCTATTGCTAACATGTTGAGAGATCAAGGCTTACCTTAATAGATCTTGAGTAAAGAACAAGAAAACTCTACGACTCTGGATCCACACTTGAACACGTGCTACTGGTTTGAGGAATGCTCAATCCTGAGAAATAAACTCAGGATCCTTGACTGCTCCCAGGCGTTTGATGATGATGCGATCCACTTCAAGAAGCCATTAATGTTGCTGTAGAATTTGCTTGAAACTCTCCTAGTATCTGACTAGTGATGGTGATGATGATTGTTGTTGAAGAGGATGAGGATACGGTTTTGTTGCTATGGTGTTGTTGTGAATGAATGAAGGAAAAGATCAAGGTTGGAAGAGAAGATTGAGGTTGATGAAGGTGGTTGGAGGTGGTTGCAAACGGTTACAGTTTGTTACAACTGTTGAAGATGAAGGTTGAGAGAGGAAGATGAGAGAGAGGAGAGTGATGGTGAAGAATGTGAAACTGGAAAAACAAAAAATGAATCGTGAGTGGGATTTGTGATGGACTTGAAGTTTATATAGAGTGAGTGTGTATTGGAGGTTTATGGTGTGGTGGATGTAGCATAGCATTTTCACAAACTTAGTGCACAAGTGTGTAATTGAGGCAGGCTTTTGGTATGCCTTTTACGTGCCCAGCTTTGTGCATGGCTTTTATGGAAATGTTATATTGCATGCGAATCTTTTATGCTAAGAACAAACAGTCTATGGCCATGACTTCGCACACATATAACTTCCTCTATAGACCTTCATTTAATTCAAACTTCGGCCCATTATAATGAGGTGATGCAAATGAAGAAATATGGTGTTGATGAGTCTTTAATATAGGGCTTGTATCTTAGTCTAAATTGCACTAAAATGTGATAATGCATAACTTCATTGTGGCTGCGGGCGTGTAACTTGATCTTGCCTCACATTCTTGGCAAAATATAACTTGTTCAGGGCACAACTTTGAAGCTTTATAATTTGCTCATTGCATGTTCAATTGGTATAACCCATGGCTTAATGGAAAGAGGGCATGGAAAGAGGGCATGGAAAGGGGTAGCTTGACACTGGAATTTACTCTGGAAGATGCTTGGAACTCTTTAAAATTGAACTTGGAAATTGCCCACCACCTGTTTAATGGAACGCACATGCGTGCCCTGGGATTCTGGCCCATGTCTTTGGCAACGCGTGAATTGGTGAAGAGGTGACTTTGAGCCTATATATATCTCTCTACACACACACCCAAAATTCATGATTCCTTGATCATTGATTAGAGGACATGAGATAGAGTAGATTGATGTTTTGTTTGGACTCATAGCATGCTCACAATCCTCTAAAATAAGTCTTCAATTTGGTGCACCACCTGTTTGATGGAATGCATGCGCTGGCCCAATAACTTTGTCCAGCAACTTGACTTGGTTCCATGGGAATCCTTCAACTTCAAACCTCAATGTCTTTTGATCCAAACTTTAAATGGAAAAAGTGTCCAACCACAAAGTTGTTCTCCTCCATGAGAGGAACAACATTGGTGTTGAACTTTTTCAAAGGTGATGCCTCTTGACACTTGTAATATGGTGCTGAAGTGGACTGCTCAACCAAGTCACAACTTCCAAAATATTTTCTAAGTTTCAAACTTTCCCTTTTTGGAAATTTCCAATTTTAACTAACTTCCACTTTTGGTAAATTTTGCATTTTCTTGATTTTATTATTTTCCATGATATTTTCTTGGTCAATTTTCCACCAAAAGTCAACATTTGAAAAATTGGTCTGATTTTGACCAAAAAGTCAACTGTTTGACTTTTTCAGCTCTTGATGAATTTTATGATTAATCAGCTTCTAACCAATGGCAATCAACTGAATACCTCCACATATATCCCATGCAATCACTCAATATAAAATCAGGTCTTGATTAATATGTTGACCAAAAAGTCAACTGTGTTGACTTTGTTTAAAAATCCTAAACCAGGGGGACTATATTGAAGGTGGAGAAAAACACAAGAAAGGGGGAATTGAATTGTGTTCTTTGTTAAATAAAATTTCTCTTTCTCTTTATTTAACGTCTTTTCTTTCTTCGGTTTAGTCATCTATTGGATTATATTTTGATATTGCGAAAGCATAAAGTGTAGAATAACATAACCAATACGATGTTCATTTTAACTTCTAATGGATATCAGAACTTTTGACGTGTTCAATACAGTTCTGCAGATTAGAGCTTGGAAGTTCTAAGTTAAAATGACATGAGCATAAAGTAAAAGACACATTCATTTTTATCCTGGTTCACCTTCTAACTAAGGCTACCTCCAGTCCACCTTCTTCAGGTGATTTTCCTCTCAACAGAGGTCTTAATCCACTATAACCAATCTTGATTACAACTGCACGATCCTCTGTCATGACTCACAACCTGCACAGCCAACTACTATGACTAACGATCTGGACAATGACCCGTTCAGTGATCTCCGCGAGATATGACGTCCATTGACTCAGGAACCCTGCACATGCCAACTGCTCGTGACTAACTGCAAAGGATGAAGGATAGAAAAACACTTAGAAAGGGGGGGGTTTGAATAAGTGTAGCTTTAAAAAAACTTGACAGATAAAAATAAATTGCACAGTTATTTTTATCCTGGTTCGTTGTTAACTAAACTACTCCAGTCCACCCCCGCAGAGATGATTTACCTCAACTGAGGATTTAATCCACTAATCGCACGGATTACAATGGTTCTCCACTTAGTCAGCAACTAAGTCTTCCAGAGTCTTCTGATCACACACTGATCACTCCAGGAACAACTGCTTAGATACCCTCTAAGACTTTTCTAGAGTATACTGATCCACACGATCACTCTAGTTACAACCTGCTTAGATAACCTCTAAGACTTCCTAGAGTATTCTGATCCACACGATCACTCTAGTTCCTTACAACTTAATGTAATCAATTCTAAGAGTATTACAATTGCTTCTTAAAAGCTATAATCACAAACTGTGATATTTCTCTTAACGTTTGAGCTTAATCTCACTAATATATTACAACAGCAATGTAGTGAGCTTTGATGAAGATGAAGTTTCTGAGCTTTGAATTTGAACAGCGTTTCAGCAAGTTAATTGTTTTGCAAATCGTCAGAATTGTTAGAATCATTAACCTTGCTTCTCATCAGAACTTCATATTTATAGGCGTTGGAGAAGATGACCGTTGAGTGCATTTAATGCTTTGCGTGTTCCGTACAGCATCGCATTTAATGTTATACGCTTTTGTCAACTACCTCGAGCCTTGTTCACGCTGTGTCTACTGACGTAGCCTTTAATAGCTTTTAACGTTCCTTTTGTCAGTCAGCGTAGCTTGCCACTTGTACTTCCTTCTGATCTGATGTTTGTGAATACAACGTTTGAATATCATCAGAGTCAAACAGCTTGGTGCATAGCATCTTCTGATCTTCTGACCTTGAAGTGCTTCTGAGCGTGATACCATCAGAACTTCAGTGCTTCTGTTCTCTTGTTCTTCTGATGTTTCCATAGACCCATGTTCTGATTCTGCTTCGACCATCTTCTGATGTCTTGCCAGACCATGTTCTGATGTTGCATGCTGAACCCTTTGAGACAAAGCTTCTGAGCGCTGAATTATGCGTACTCTTTATATATTTCCTGAAAAGGAAATTGCATTGGATTAGAGTACCATATTATCTTAAGCAAAATTCATATTATTGTTATCATCAAAACTAAGATAATTGATCAGAACAAATCTTGTTCTAACAATCTCCCCCTTTTTGATGATGACAAAAACATATATAAATGATATGAATTTGCGATCAGAAAGAGCAGACGGCAAAAGACAAATTACACAGCTATAGCATAAGCATATGAATATGTCTCCCCCTGAGATTAACAATCTCCCCCTGAGATAAATAATCTCCCCCTGAAATAAATACTCGAAGAACTTTTAATAAAAGACTTCCCTGATTATTTCGGTAGAGACGATCACATAAGCTTTTGTCTTTAGAGAATTCATAGCTTCTGACATCTGCTTCGATTGGACAGCTTCAGAACGAGAATTTCTTTAGATCCCTAGAACACTCACAGCTTCTGATTCCTGCTTCCATCTAGGACAGCTTCAGAACTTGAATTTCTTTGATCTTCTGAACATTCACAGCTTCTGACTTCTGCTTCCATCTAGGACAGCTTCAGAACTTGAATTTCTTTGATCTTCTGAACATTCACAGCTTCTGATTTCTGCTTCCATTTAGGACAGCTTCAGAACTTGAGTTTTCTGGATCTTTAGAACATTCACAGCTTCTGATTTCTGCTTCCCTCGGATAGCTTCAGAGCTTTGAATATCTACCAATCATCACTTCATGCTAGATTTGTATCAGAACATTGTTGAATGTACCAGAGCATCATCAGAGCATCTCTACATCCTGAAATGTTTACAGAACAAAAACTAAACGACAAAAGTCAGCATGAACGAGTCAGAACATAAAATGTATATTAGAACACATTATATGTATCAGAGCCATATAGGCTAAAATAATGTATCAGAGCAAATAGAATTTTGTCAGATCAAATAGACAAATATGGATCAAATTCTATTATAAGTGCTTCTGATTCATTCTTCTGATTTCTGAAGCTTGACAGCACTCAGCTTGCTTCAGTTTCCATGAGCTTATTCTTTTTACAGAATAACACTTCTTATGGTTTTGCTTCTTGTGTTTGCTTTGAAGATTCTCTTCACTTCTTTATACCTGCAAAACACTTAAACCATATAGAACTTGCAGTTCTTGTTAGTAAAAGCAACTGATTAAATCAAATCATTTATCACATATTTCTCCCCCTTTTTGTCATATCATCAAAAAGCAAAAAAGATTCAGAGACAAACAAAACGAAACACACGGAGGAAGAAGATAATTTCATTGAAGCTCAAACACCAGGTACAGAGGTACATGAAGATAAGTAAGATCAGATGCACAAAGACAGATGCAACGAAAAGAAAGAAACAACACAGACTCAATCTAAGATGGCCCTAGCCTTGACAAGATCTTGGCCAGCATCTCTTGAACCTCATTGTTGTGTCCATCTTGCCTCACCATGAAAGCTCTATACTCAGCATTGAGTGAGCTTTGCTCATCCTGTCTCTTCTGAATTTCTTCCAGAGTCCTTGCAAGACGAGAAGATTCATCAGAAGAAGCTTCACCGCTTTCAACCACAGGGATAGCAACTTGATCTGTAGCTTCCATGGATAGATCATTTGCAGGGATTTCCTCAACAGGATCTGATTCAGCAACATGATCTTCAGCATCTACTTCTTGCATAGAATCATCTCCATATTCTGCAGCAGGAATTTCCGAGTCTCCATTCTCAAGTGCCTGAAGAATGGCAGCTAGATTCCTGGGAGCAGAAGGACCTTCAACTTCTGGTGGGTCAACAACTTCTGGAATGACCAAGCTTGGGTCTTTCTCAGAAGGGTTTTCCCTCAGAAAGTCAAATAGGGTCTTGAAATCTCCAAGAAGAACAGGATAATCAGGAATCCAGATAACCATATCCCTGCATGGATTTGCTTCCATTTCAGCAGCCAATCTTAATTGTTCCATCTCATCCAAGAAGGGCTTCTCTTCCAACAGATGTCTTCCTTTGAGACTAGCAAACCAATTTCTGAGAGGATGGTAGTAAATACCATTATCATCTTCCAGAAGGTAACCAGGGTAACCAGGGGCAGCAGCCACTAGTCTTTTCTGTACTCCCATTGCTTCTGTTTGAAAATCCTTGCGAAATCTTCTCCAGAGATTTCTTGTAGAAACATCATCCAGACCATTTAGAAATGCATCCTTCAGAAGGTCTAGACTGCTAATCACCTCATGTCTGAAAAGTTCCAGGTAGGTATAGGGTTCAGGTTCAGGCGGATTGAAGGTGAATTTGTAGTCAGGGTAGAGAAGACAGTAAGGTTTGGATTTTCTGGTAGGTAAGGGATGGGATATAGAAGGTGGAGGTGCGGTGGATGAGGAAGAAGGGATATCTGAGAGAATGATTGATGAGGGTGGAATATCAGAAGGGATGGATTGAGAAGAGGGTGAAGTATTTGTAAAGGGAATTGGTGAGAAGGATTTATCAGAAGGAGTTGGGGGAAGAATACTTAAAGGTGTGGGGTTTAGAATGGGAGAGGAGAAGGATGATGGAGAAGGATTTGGTAAGGTGAAGTTTACTTTTGGTTCAGAAGAAGGTGATTGGGGAGAAGGTTTAGGGACAGAAGGAGGTGGAGTAAAAACCTGCCTGGAGGAGTGTTCAGAAGAAGCATGTGAAGATCTGGTTTTGTGAAAGGAGTCTCTGATCCTTTTATTCCTTCGTTCAGAAGAGCCTACCTTGTCAGGATCATAGGTGACCCTCAACTTCTTGGCTCTCTCAGCCTCATCTTCTTTTGCCTTTCTTTTTAGCCTTGCCTGTCGTTCCTTCTTATCCTTCTTCAGAATATCATCTTTGGACGGGAGTACTCTGCCACGAATCCAAGCAGGATCAACGTCTGATTGCTTCCTAACACAATCTTCCAAGTAAAGCTTGACAACATGATCAAGTTCTTTATGAAACAAGGAGATGAATCCTTCAACAGCAATTCTTCTTGACAGAATGTCAGGAAAGCTTGTGCACACAAAAGGTACATTCTTAATGAGTTCCAGTCTGAACAAATCAACACCATTGAAGATGGGACCTTGAATTACTCCAAGAAAATGCGATGCATTGTGATTTCTGATGGAGTCCACCACTTTGCTTTCAATCAGAATGTCTGAAATCATCCTTCCGAATGGAATGGTTGTTCTTGGAATATGAGGGTACTTCACCCTTTCATCTTCTCTTGACTCAAAGATAGAAGTTTTCAGATTCTCAAACAGAATATGAGAGATGTTGATCTCTATCTTTTTGCCAATGCAGAAAAGAGTATACTTGTGAGTCGGACTGATGTAGGAGGAGGAGAGCATCCTTTTTCTATGGTGAAGAGAACCCAGAATAATCTCAGCCCATACTTTATAAAAAGGCCTTAAGGTGCCCGTGTTATGAGAATCAATTCCAAAAACCGTAGAGATTTGTTTTTCAACTGGAGTCCAGTCAACTGTATTGGGTTGAAGACCAGACCAACCTTCTTCATCATCAAGATTGTACAGCTTCCTGATGAGCTTCTCAGTGATAACCACTTCATGCCCTAGCACGAATGAAATGATGGCAGTTGGAGTAACCGTTGCATGTACCCAAAAATCCTTCACAAGTTCAGGATAAATTGGACCAACCAATCTATCAAGATATTTAGACCATCCTTGCTCAAGGATTCTTGCATCACACTGAAAGCCATTAGCTTTAAGGTTGTTTAAGTCCACAGCAGTTTCACATAAAACCTCCAAGTCCTTCGTGGGTATCAAGCAAGTTTTCAAAGGAGCATATTCATAATTTCGTAGAAGGATTTGTGAAGAAGTAAGTTTTTCTTTTGAGGAAGATGAACAAGAGGAAGAGTTCATGATGATTATGCCGAAGATTTGAACAAAGACTAGGGTTTGAAAAAGAAAAACAGATGCAGCGAAAAAAATGTACAACAAAATAGAGAGACGGAGAAAAGGATGAAGTTGAAGCGGGTTATTTAAAAGATTTGAAAATAATTTAAGTCATTTTGCATTAAATGAGAAATGACATTAGGAGAGATAGTATGGTAAATGAAATGATTTAATACAGTTACCTAGGTAGGCGTCTTTTCAACTGCACGCTTTGTACTAACCGTACAGACACATGTTCACCATCAGATAATAGATGACAGCTGTAAATTTCAGAATAGACTTTACGCCTTCAGATTCTGATCACTGCTTCTGATCTGATCAAGTTTCTCTTCAGGAAACACTCCTTCTGAAGTGTGCTGATATAAATCTGAATGATCTTCTGATCCATTACTTCTGATATACACAGCTTCTGGGGATTCACTTCTTTGTTCTGCAGCTTCTGATAAGACAAAACTGTATCTGCAGAAATTCTTAAGCTGCTTTGTTTCATCAGAAACAAGTTTATCATCAAACCAGATATTTATTGATTCGACCACAATCAATGTTTCAATATTGTATATTCTGTAGCATTTAGAGCATTCAGAATACTCAAGAACGAAACATCATTGCTATAGAAGCAAACAAAACAAATGATTCCAAGACTAATAAACTTTCTTTTCTGATCTCCTACGAACATAGATTCTTCAACAGATTTAAGTACCAGAACTTGGAAGACAATCCTTCTTCCCTTCAAGTGTTGAGACCAACTTGAGTCCAGGTGACATGACATGTTGACTTTTATCTTCTTTGTCACCAAGAGAATCTGCAAAAGAAATAGTCTTTTTCTTTGGTACCCACATTTTCTTGGGTCCTTTCTTGTTAGTTCTCCTCAAGTTCTGATTGAACTTAGGTTTAACATTGTAAGCAGAAGGAGGAACAGCATGATAATTTTTAATGTGAGTTTCATGATATTTCCTAGGTTGTGTCACATGCTTTTTGGTGTGTGTTATGTGAAAACTTTGAGCATGTGAAGTGTGCCTAATATCATGGGAGTGGCCATACTTGAACTGATCATACAATGGTTTGTATGTGAATTTCATTTCATCAACAGGTTCAAGTTTGTATGGGGTTTCACCCTCAAAACCAATGCCGACTCTTTTGTTTCCAGACACAGCATATATCATAGAAGCTAGCTGACTTCTGCCAATACTTCTAGATAAGAACTTCCTGAAACTTAAATCATATTCTTTCAGAATATGGTTTAGACTAGGAGTGGATTTTTCTGAATCAGAAGGAGATCCAACATTATTGGATAATTTTAAAAGTTTTTCTTTTAATTCAGAATTCTCCAACTCAAGCTTCTTTGTTTCAAATTCAAATAGCTTTTTCAGCTTTTTGTATTTGAGACTGATCTGAGACTTGAGTTCCAGAAGTTCAGTTAGACCGGAAACTAACTCATCTCTAGTAAGTTCAGAAAATACCTCTTCAGAATCTGATTCTGATGTAGATTCTGATTCGTCATCTTCTGTCGCCATCAGCGCACAGTTAGCCTGTTCATCTTCAGAGTCTGAATCATCTTCTGACTCATCCCAGGTTGCCATAAGACCTTTCTTCTTATGAAACTTCTTCTTGGGATTTTCCTTCTGAAGTTTTGGACATTCATTCTTGAAGTGTCCAGGCTCATTGCATTCATAGCACATGACCTTCTTCTTGTCAAATCTTCTGACATCAGAAGATTCTCCACGTTCAAATTTCTTTGAACTTCTGACGCCTCTGAACTTCCTTTGCTTGTTCTTCCAGAGTTGATTTAGCCTTCTGGAGATCACGGACAGTTCATCTTCTTCTTCAGATTCTGATTCTTCAGAATCTTCTTCTCTAGCCTGAAAAGCGTTAGTGCATTTCTTGATATTGGATTTTAATGCAATAGACTTACCTTTCTTTTGAGGCTCATTTGCGTCCAGCTCTATTTCATGACTTCTCAAGGCACTGATAAGCTCTTCCAGAGAAACTTCATTCAGATTCTTTGCAATCTTGAATGCAGTCACCATAGGACCCCATCTTCTAGGTAAGCTTCTGATGATCTTCTTTACGTGATCAGCCTTGGTGTATCCCTTGTCAAGAACTCTCAATCCAGCAGTAAGAGTTTGAAATCTTGAAAACATCTTTTCAATGTCTTCATCATCCTCCATCTTGAAGGCTTCATACTTCTGGATTAAAGCGAGAGCTTTAGTCTCCTTGACTTGAGCATTTCCTTCATGAGTCATTTTCAAGGACTCATATATGTCATAGGCCGTTTCCCTGTTAGATATCTTCTCATACTTAGCATGAGAGATAGCATTCAGCAAAACAGTTCTGCATTTATGATGATTCCTGAAAAGCTTCTTTTGATCATCGTTCATTTCTTGCCTTGTCAGCTTTACGCCACTGGCATTTACTGGATGTTTGTAACCATCCATCAGAAGATCCCATAGATCACCATCTAGACCAAGAAAGTAACTTTCCAGTTTATCTTTCCAGTATTCAAAGTTTTCACCATCAAATACCGGCGGTCTAGTATAACCATTGTTACCGTTGTATTGCTCAGCAGAGCCAGATGTAGATGCAGGTGTAGACTTTTCACTTTCATCAACCATCTTTTACTGAAGCGTTTTTCTCTTCCTGAATCTTTTCTAAACACGGTTAAGTGCTTGCACCTTAGAACCGGCGCTCTGATGCCAATTGAAGGATAGAAAAACACTTAGAAAGGGGGGGTTTGAATAAGTGTAGCTTTAAAAAAACTTGACAGATAAAAATAAATTGCACAGTTATTTTTATCCTGGTTCGTTGTTAACTAAACTACTCCAGTCCACCCCCGCAGAGATGATTTACCTCAACTGAGGATTTAATCCACTAATCGCACGGATTACAATGGTTCTCCACTTAGTCAGCAACTAAGTCTTCCAGAGTCTTCTGATCACACACTGATCACTCCAGGAACAACTGCTTAGATACCCTCTAAGACTTTTCTAGAGTATACTGATCCACACGATCACTCTAGTTACAACCTGCTTAGATAACCTCTAAGACTTCCTAGAGTATTCTGATCCACACGATCACTCTAGTTCCTTACAACTTAATGTAATCAATTCTAAGAGTATTACAATTGCTTCTTAAAAGCTATAATCACAAACTGTGATATTTCTCTTAACGTTTGAGCTTAATCTCACTAATATATTACAACAGCAATGTAGTGAGCTTTGATGAAGATGAAGTTTCTGAGCTTTGAATTTGAACAGCGTTTCAGCAAGTTAATTGTTTTGCAAATCGTCAGAATTGTTAGAATCATTAACCTTGCTTCTCATCAGAACTTCATATTTATAGGCGTTGGAGAAGATGACCGTTGAGTGCATTTAATGCTTTGCGTGTTCCGTACAGCATCGCATTTAATGTTATACGCTTTTGTCAACTACCTCGAGCCTTGTTCACGCTGTGTCTACTGACGTAGCCTTTAATAGCTTTTAACGTTCCTTTTGTCAGTCAGCGTAGCTTGCCACTTGTACTTCCTTCTGATCTGATGTTTGTGAATACAACGTTTGAATATCATCAGAGTCAAACAGCTTGGTGCATAGCATCTTCTGATCTTCTGACCTTGAAGTGCTTCTGAGCGTGATACCATCAGAACTTCAGTGCTTCTGTTCTCTTGTTCTTCTGATGCTTCCATAGACCCATGTTCTGATTCTGCTTCGACCATCTTCTGATGTCTTGCCAGACCATGTTCTGATGTTGCATGCTGAACCCTTTGAGACAAAGCTTCTGAGCGCTGAATTATGCGTACTCTTTATATATTTCCTGAAAAGGAAATTGCATTGGATTAGAGTACCATATTATCTTAAGCAAAATTCATATTATTGTTATCATCAAAACTAAGATAATTGATCAGAACAAATCTTGTTCTAACAAAGGACTGTTCAGTGATCTCCGTAAGATATAACATCACTTGAATTCCTGCACAACCATCCTGTTGTGACTAACCCCGCACAGCAAACCACTGTGACTAACTTCTGATAATGAACCGTTCAGGGATCCCAGCAGGATATAACGTTCATCTATCTTCGGGAGATTACATGAGTTCTTCTCAGCTAAACAGATTGTCTCCTATTCTTAATACATATGTTTACGAATCTCTGACTAGAAGTCACTTCTAGAGCCTAAACATTCTATCAGAAGTTTCCTAAGATATAACACACTTCGAGCAACACTCTATGAGTCTTACAATGTATTACAAGTTATGACAGAACTTGTAGTCTTCTTCTTTTATCTTCTGATCGAGATCTTCTCCTTCTTCCTTTAAGCAGATTAAGAGACTTAGCTCTTATGTTGAATACTTCTTGATTGATCTCTTGTATCTCCTGAAAGCTGATTAAGGGACACCGCCCTTATTGAGAATTCTTGTTCAGAATGATCATCATCTTCTTCTTCTATAAGCATATAAAGAGCAACAACTCTTATTTAGATTGCTTCTTGACCTTCCAGTTTCTCAAGCAGATTCAGAACAGAAGTTCTATTTTATGTGTTTCTTCATGTTTTTCTTCAGCTCCTCCTTCTTGAATTCTGATCATAAAGCTTGTTACAACTTGATGACATGTTGATGAACATCAGTAGATATGAATCACTATCGAGCAACAACTCAGTGCATCCAGTTACTTCTGTTTATTCAACATGAACAATTTAGGCATTGATCAAGTATGAGTACATTTCATAATCTCCAATAGAGCATGCTGCTTAACAACAAATTTTCTTCTTCTTCATCTTCTATCCTTAGGCTGATGATTAGTGAAGTAATATCACAGTAGATTTGTTTATCACATACTGAGTATGTGTTGCCTCTATGTATCTTCTAATGCATGACTTTATATTTCTTCATTTAATTATTCATGCTCAGCTGCTTCATCTACCAATGCACAGATGTGTTCTGCAGATTCTTTCTTCTTCTTGTTGTGCGGAATATATCTTTGGTTGCACACTTTCTTCTTATCTCTATGGATGATCCTTACTAGATATAGACTTTTTCTCTTCGGATCCATTCAAGGGATGAATGATCACTCACTCTCCATTCTGGATAGATTGATTCTTCTCTCTGTGCAGGATGGATGGATTCCATACATGATGGTCACTCCATACACTTCAAGTTTGAAGATTGGTTATATTTATAGCTTGATGAGTGTTACCGTTAGAATATAGCCGTTGAGATTTGTTTGAATATTTCTTTGAAAGCTCTGTCTCGTATGATCCTTTAATGACAAGTGTTGCTTTCTGCAAATATCTTATCTCCAGTGTAACTCGGTGGGAGAACTGACTTTTATTTTATTTCGCAAACAAATGTTGCGGTGAGCAAGAGTCGCCACCGACTTTTATTTTGTCCAATTTTAGGAAAGGTATAAAAGTACAGGAAAGACCTTTTAAGAAAAGAGTTTGAGTTCGGGGGGTAAGTTATGAAAAGGGAAGGTGTTAGCACCCTTTTCATCCGTAGTTATCTACGGGCTCTTAGTTTGCTTAGCTCGTTTTGTTTTGTTTAAAAAGCTTGAAAAAGCATGGTGTGTGTGTTTTGAAAGAAGGTGCCAATAATTAGGCAAGACTTCGCAATGATCCTTGTATCAGTCCTCAAGGATGTATGCTAAGTATTGTGAAATTTTGTTTAAAAAAAGTAAGTGGTTAGAAAGGAAAGTTTATTTGTTGAGCGAGCAAACTAAGGGCTACTTACCCTATGTTGGTCTTTCCTATACTTCTCTACTTTCTTTAAGGGATAGGACTAACCATACCATTTGTGGGTAGGTAGTCCCATCTATTGGACGTGTAAAGGACATCAAAGGGTCATCGATGGTCGTCTAAGGCAACATGATAGAGGTACCTTTAGCAAATTTGAAGGGACAATCATCTTTTCGTAGGCAACAGTTCGAGGGTCATCGAGGGACCATGATCTTTGATGATTTTTAATCGAGAGACGTTTGCTATTGGGTACCTCTATATTCGAGGGACACGACCATTACTCGTAAGGCAACCATGAGGGGCGTACCCTAGAGGTGAGTGTGTAGCAATCACGTGTGTTGTTTCAGAATATTTTATCTTTTAGTTAGTGATCTGCGATTGAGATTTATGTCTTTTCACTCCCTAAATTACTAGCACACACAGATAAATATTGCAGGAAAATAAATAGCAGAAAAGTAAAGGGTCCTAGCTATTACATGGCTTCGGGGAGGGGGATTACAAGTTTAATCGAATGGAGATAAAACTTATTCAAACCCAAGATGAAAATTAAGGAAAAAAGTAAAGCAATTAAATATATAAGAATCGGTAACTTACAAATGTCCACCATAGTCCTAAGGCTCAAGTGTAGTACCTCACAATAAACAAGGAACTGTTAGTACGGATATAAAAAAAATTAACAAATACTATCGAAGAGAAATCTAACAATTAAATTATAAGAAGTGAAATTAAACATTTTTTTTGTATTTTTATGAGAAATAAAAACCTAATTCTAAGACAGAAAAATATTTTTGGTGTTTTTATTTTATTTAAAAAGTCTGATTCTAAAATATAAATATTTTTATATTTTTAATGATGGAAAATAAAATATAACTCTATAGTCTGATTCTAACTTTTTTTTTTATTTTCCTTATTCCTCATTGAATTAAAATAGATGAACTATATTGATTATATAACTTGAGAACTAAACTAATCCTACCTATCAAATTGAAACTGTTGGTAATGACTAAACTTAATGGAAAATAATTAAAAATAAACTAATCCTACCTATCAAATTGAAATTGTTGGTAATGACTAAACTTAATGGAAAATAATTTAAAAAAAAATCAAATAGGTGTTGCGCCCTACTTTGTGAATGACTAAAATTTGGTTTTCCTAATTCTTCTCATTCTCCAAATCAACATGGTCTCATTATAAAAAGAACTATACATATCTATCATATAAGAAAGATAGATGTTCTACCAATTACTTATATGCCCTTTTCACAAATACTGATCACTAAGACTATCCACGTGTACACCCTCTCTTTTCTCAAATCTACTTTTGTTTTCTTTACTTTTGTTTACTTTGTCACACATTTATTTAAAAATCTATTTTCAACTTTTAATATTATTTTACATTTTCAAAACCTGCAATGTCTTATCATGCTCAGATTTTTCCATATCATGCTCAGACTTTTTCATTTTCTCTGTAAACTCAGACCCTAAATCACTCTTCTTTTCTACCTCACACCCAAATACTCCCAACAATTTTCTTTTCTCCCTCACACACCATTTTTCTTTTTCTTTCAATACCCATTCGTCAGACCCTAAATCAGTTTTTCTTTTCATCAATTAGGTTTTGTTATACACTGCTCTAATTTTTTTATGCATCTGGTCCTTCAAACACTATGGTAAATTTTTTGCTATCTCGATCCATTAACATGTGTTTACTGTAGATCTGTGGTGTTTCCGATAGTGTGCGATTTTGCGGTGGTAGATCTGCTTTGGCGGCAACGCGTTACCATCAGCATTTGTGAGTTATACTTTCTAGAACACATCTCATGCGACCAGTAAAACAACAATTTAGTGATGGACCACATGAATGATCTTTGACTTTTCAAATTTAAACAAATAACCAACGAGACCATGACACATGGCAAAGAGATTAAAAAAAAGACAACACAATATAGAAACAGAGAGAGCAAACAATCCCCTCTCTCATGCTCTTCATCGCAATAACATATCCATACGTGAAATTTTCTTTTTATCAAACAAACACATTCTCCAATTTCCTTTTTGATTTCACCACAACATCAAACGGAATCAACATACAAACAACAAGCATCACATAAGAGAGGAAAAAAAACTTTACCGATAGTAGATCGGAGTACGTACCAGATCCGAAATGGTGAGGATTTATGGTGTTTGTGCCATGGACGGATCTTGCTGTTCGTTCGATGGTCGGAAGCAGTGGTGGTGGTTTCGTTTGGATCGGCGCGGATGCAGCGGCGTTTAGCGGGTGTGATGACGTCGCCGGTTACTACAGCTCCGACGGATGCAGCGGCGTGTCTTCCGTTTGCTTCGTCACTGCATCGTATTATTGTGGCTGAGGCAAGGTTGTGTATGAAATTTTTTTGTCAACCGGTAAACAAATTGAAGAACACAACAACAAATGATGAATAGAACAAACTACATAATATTCTTATCATTAATTTATTTGGAAGTTTATGAAATAGTTTAATGGCAGTGTCGGTCTTGTTAACAATTTGAGATTATGGATTTATGTTGTTGAATGTTGTAGGTTGGAGGAGAAATTAGAGATTGTGCGGTTAATGAGCTTTTGTGGAAAAAAAAAAGGTTAATTTTATGTTACAGGTTGTTGTTTTAAAAAGGTGAAGAGTGGTTAGTTTGAAATTTGATGGAAAAAAATGGTGAATATGTTAGAATTAAGGCTTTGAAAATGGTCAAACAAAAGTAGCAAGAAGGATGAGGTTTTGTGTTAGAAGAGTGGTGAAATTGTGTGCGTGAAAGGGATGAAGGGATTGTGGGTCGAAAGAAAATGTAAGAGAAAGGTCGAAAGTAGGTTAGGATTCGTGCCCTCAATGGTCTCTTTTTGTGACCTATTTATAATCAACAATTAGATTAATATTAATGAAAACAAAATTAGTGGGATAAAATTTAATCAATTTAAAAATCAATAATATTAATCCACTTTTAAAAATGCTATTCTAAACATAGGAAAAGAAATAACTTTTTTTGGTATTTTGTGATTTGATTAACTAATAATAAAAGTGTATAAAATCAAGATTTTATGAAAAAAATATAATTTAAAAATAGCCTAAAATAGAAAACGAAAATTCAATTTAAATAATAAAAAAAACAATTTTGTGATTTTTAATATAATTTAAAATGGAACTAAAATTAGTGATAGTAAAAAATAAATAATAAAAAAAAGTTTAAATTGCATCAAGTGAGATTCGAACCCATGACTTTATGTTTGCAAGCCTTACTTGCTTACCAATTGTGCTATATTATTTGTTTGAAATAAACAGCCAATTGAAAGTGTATGAAGCATCGTCCAGCATTTTCTATTTATTAAATATAAGCAATTTAAGAGGAAACTACTATATTTTAAAATAGACTTTAAATCGAATATTTATAAAATTCAGGATGTCAATGTAAATGAGCCCGAGATTTTATAAAATCCAATTTTTTGAAATAGTTTTGAAATTTCGAAAAGTATGGGCAAATTTTGGGGTATGACAGCTGCCCCTGTTCAATCTTCTTAAACCTGAAGATGTAGATTGGGCTTAAAGATGCCATAGGTCTTTTGATAGTAAGAAGGTCAGAGTATAGTCGTACGTTAGACTGCATCTGAAGATGATGAGTATATGAGAACATCAGAATGAACCGTTCGTTGGGTTGTATCTGACTTGCTTATCCTCAATCTCCTTTGAATTGTTTCTGAATTGAATTGTTGTCTCTATTGCCGAAGTATTAAGATTAGATCATTGACTCCATTGTCTTGACCACCTCTTGTTACTAAGAATTGGGACTATATTGGTGGCTCCATTGTCGTGACTCCTTTGTCATGATCACTTTGACTCCATTGTCGTGATCAATTGTGACTCCATTTTTGGTGGCTCCATTGTCGTGATCATTTTGACTCCATTGTCATGATCAATTTGTGACTCCATTGTCGGTGGCTCCATTGCCGTGATCATTTTGACTCCATTGTCATGATCAATTTGTGACTCCATTGTCGGTGGCTCCATTGCCGTGACCATTTTGATTCCATTGTCATGATCAATTTGTGACTCCATTGTCGGTGGCTCCATTGCCGTTATCATTTTGACTCCATTGTCATGATCAATTTGTGACTCCATTGTCGGTTATGAATGGACTTAAAGATGTCATTCAATGAATTTGATAAGATGTTGTCAGAGACGGGCTTGCAGATGCCGTCTGAAAGAGATACTTGTCAGAAGTCTAGAGGTTCATGCTTTCCAGAATGTGCATTTGATAGTGGTTCAGGACATTCGGGCTTCAAGCTTCCGAAGTATGTCTAGCATAGATTTTTCAAAAGATCCAGGATTCAAGCTTTCGGAGTATATCTGGCGTAAAGGTTCAGAACATCCGGGGTTCAGGCTTCCGGAGTGTATCTGAAGAAGATCACTTCCAGGGGGCTAACATGATAAGAGAGGACTTTGTTACTGCTCGGGGACTAATGTAACGAAGTGAGATGTAGATATCACTGCCAGGGGACTAATATGATAAATAAATGTAGTTATCACTTCCAGAGGACTAATGTGATAGGAAGAAAGCACTGCTACTGCTCAGAGACCAATGCAACAGATAAATGTAGAAATCACTGCCAGAGGACTAATTTGATAAATGAGAACCAACTGATCACCGCCAAGGGACTAACATGATGAGAAGGAAAATTGTTACTGCTCGGGGACTGACGTAACATATCATTGCCAGGGGACTAACATGATGAGAATGAATTTTGGTTACTTCCAGGGGACTAACGTACCAAAGAGGTGTAGATTCCTACCACTACCAGGGGACTAACATGATAGGAAGATAACTTACTACTGCTCGGGGACCAATGCAATAAGTTGTAGTTGTATATCATTGCCATGGGACTAACATGATAGGAATAGACATTGGTTACTGCCATGGGACTAACATACCAACGAGATATAGCTTCATACCACGGCCAGTGGACTACTGTGATAATGAGATAACTTATTACTGCTCGGGGACCAATGTAATAAGTTGTAGATTGATGTACATCACTGCCGAGAGACTAACGTGATGGGAATTTGATGGGAGCGCTTATCAGAATGAATCTTCGTCTGGATTCTATCTAAATGATCTGTTGATAATGTTTATGAGTTCCCATGAAAACAGAGTTCACTTTTATGAAATGTCATGATGTATGAATTGCATGATGACCTTTTTTTTTTTAAATGAATGATAATGTTATGCATATGTCATGATGTATATGATGTATGAATGCAAAATGTTGTTAATGATGACAGCAAATTGTAGCAGTGTTTTACGGGAAAAATAAATCCATGACTGTTTAGCGCCTTTGAGAGACTATTTGAATCTTAACTTGACTGCCCCAGATGAATTGGACAATAACATGCCATGCCCCTTGTACATATTGGCGTTTTAGCCAACTGAGTCAGTCGTAGGAAATATTTCTACTTTTCGGAGCACATCTGAAGCATGCTTGTCGGGAGGGCTTCTTGAGATTTATGCTATTATAAGCAACTTTCCCTAGTATCATGAACTTAGGAACAATGCCCCTGATTGATCTGGGTCGGAGGTAGTTTCAACTATGCTTAGGTGAATGCTCCTGGTTGTTCAGCAGTTTTAAGCTTGAATCTTAACCTGATTGCCCCAGATATCTGAACGCTTACTCGACAGAGTATTTCGACTGCTTTTGTGCCCCTAAGGGTGATCTGAATTTGAGATATTCTTGCTCGAACTCAATAGAGTTCAGAAGACAACTTGTCCCTTGAGAGGATTAAACTTTTCGTCTGTAGTTCATGATGGAAGCTTTCCCGGTGTCAAGTACTTGTTCATATGCAAAGAATGTTTATTATGAGAAACATAATTCTAATGCAAAGTTCATGTTTGTCTTGAAGTTTTTTAAAAAAGAAAATTTTTGAAAGGATGTCAAAACATCGATTTTCTTGTGAAAGGTCGTGATACTAACTCAACGTTTTAGCAAAACTCCTAGGAGTCGGTTTACTGTATTCTCGTTACAGTATGCTTTCAAATAACCTTGCTTCAATTAGGACTTTTTAGGATTGTAACGTGGCCAGGTTCACGGTTTTTTAGAAAAAAGGATTTTTATGCTCAAAATTTTATTGGTGCCCACCCCCTTCGTGATGTTCTCCAACCTAAGTTCAGTTAACTCGATGCGAGCATTCATCCTTCAAAAGGAGTTTGAGACGATTGAGGAATCGATGAGGTGTTTGGACATGGTAGTCACTTTACCTTTTGTATTTGGTGTCTGATAACACGTTTTTTTTCTTTGAATTTATTGTCACACGACCCTGTCCTTTTGCTAAGGATCTTTTTTTGTTTCATGTTCCTTAACTTTTGCCTGGACAAATTCTTTTGAATTATGATTTAGATGTCAAGCAGGATGCCCTAATTCTTGCCTAAGTCACTTGTTTTCAAGTTGTTGACTTAGCGAGCTTTTTTTTCTCTATTTTTTTTTTCGATTCATTCTTTTTATTTGAACAAGTCGTATGATCCTGGGACGTCTTCGATTCGTTGGAAAGATTGTGACTACCTCACTTCTTGGTCGACAATGTATAACCGTTGTTGTATTGTCATATTTTGACCTTCTATTGCGAGGGATAACCATTTCGTTTTTTACTGTCCTCAACCTATTAAAGGATAGCCATTGTTGTATCCTTAGATGTGCACTCCTGATGAATTTTGAACGCTCGATCAGATTAACAGAACACTACCCTGCCCCTGGGTTAAATGTGAGGGTTTTTCGTATAGAAAAGAAACTCCTACTTCAAGGCTCACAGGGGTTGACAAGGGATTAACTTCCTTATATCTCCAGTGTTTGGGGATTCGAAACAATGCTAGTACATCATCAACAGGGTTTTACTCGAAAGCACACCATTTGAGATTATGAGTATTATATGCTCGTCATTCTCCCTTCAGAGTCATCATGCTTTATCACCGAGATTTTGGTATCACCAACAAAGAAAAACATGTTAGAGCGAGAGCGAATGAATTTTTTCAAGACAAACATATTCAATGCTTCATTGTTATAGTTCAAAAATAAACAAGTATGACGTATAAGCAGTATTGAATCAAAACAAGAAAGACTACGCATGAACATGCATGATGACATAGAGATTGTCAAAGTTGAGGAGATTTTCTCCGTATGGACTTATTGCTTCAGAAGATCCGTTGAGTCGAAGGATAACTTCAAATCTTGCTTGTTGGTGTGAATATGATAACCTTTGCATCTATTAAGTCTTGAATCTTGTCTCTGAATGGCTGACAATCATCAATTGAATGGCCAAGTGCCCCAGGGTGGAAAGCAAACCGAGCGTTAGTGTCTAAACTTGCATGACACTTTAGATTACTTCTAGGAGGAAGATTCCGACGAAGTCACACAAGAGTTGTAAGTATCCAACTTTAGGAATTTGAGGAAGAAGATGAGAAAATCTTTGTCTAGTTCGCAACATTAGAAATGGATTTGGTTGCAGCTTTGTCTGAAGACCTTTGACTTTCGTCTTCGAATGTCCTTTTATAAGAATCAAGCTCACCATATCCAGCGGGTCATAGCCTCTGATTCGGGGTATGATACTTTTAAGTTTAAAGACATATGGCTAAAGGAAAATAAATCCTCTTGCCCCTTGATAGGAACTGTACCTTTGAGTTTGAAGGAATCTGGCTAGAAGAAAATAAATCCTCTTTCCCCTTGATAGAAGTCTATTGTACTTTCGAGTTTGAAAAGCATCTGGCTAGAGGAAAATAAATCCTCTTGCCCCTTGATAGAAATTTAGGCTCTTGATAGTACCTAGAAATTATGCGCCATAAATCCCTAAGATCCTTGAAAAAGGTTAGTAAACATGTTATGTAAAAGCATAAGGTAGTATGGACCAGTAAGTCCTACAGACAAAACCTGCAAGGAAATCAAGTGGTTAGATAACAAACAAGTCACACAAGAGTCCTTAGGTTTAAAGGCTTGCATGAAGTCCATAGGTAAGTACCCTCCCCACTGAAGTTTAGTTGGTTCAACCTGTCCTAGATAAATATCGGGTTCTAGGGAATCTCATATCATGGATCTTTCTCGAAAGCATTATCTTAGTCAACACTCGAACGGTTGACCGAAAATATCTTGAAAGATTGATCTCAATGAGTGTAGCTTCGAGTATCAACCAGCTTCAGTCAGAAATCCAAAGCCAGCCATCTCGCTACTTCTTAATAGGCCAAGGTCAAGTTCAACTAGGGTTATAAGGGCAAATTAGTGCTTAATGACACTATACGGTAGCCTAATGTCTCCTCGATCGTGTTCAAGGGCCATTAGAACCAACCAAAGCGTTGCACTAACAGTGGCCACCAGATCAACCATATCGGGACGAGCCGTACAGTCTCCTTGGTCTATTGCCACATACCTAAGGTATCTCGAGATTCGGGTTAGAATCTTTCACATAGAAACAATCTTAAACATACCCTAAAAAATAAAGCACACAAAACAAACAATTAAAAACATTTATAATGAACTAAGCCATAAGGTAAACCCTCTTATAGACTCCCCAGCAGAGTCGCCAGTTCTGTAACTCGGTGGGAGAACTGACTTTAATTTTATTTCGCAAACAAATGTTGTGGTGAGCAAAGTCGCCACCGACTTTTATTTTGTCCAATTTTAGAAAATGTATAAAAGTACAGGAAAGACCTTTTAAGAAAAGAGTTTGAGTTCGGGGGGTAAGTTATGAAAAGGGAAGGTGTTAGCACCCTTTTCATCTGTAGTTATCTACGAGCTCTTAGTTTGCTTAGCTCGTTATGTTTTGTTTAAAAAGCTTGAAAAAGCATGGTGTGTGTGTGTGTTTGGAAAGAAGGTGCCAATAATAAGGCAAGACTTCGCAATGATCCTTGTATTAGTCCTCAAGGATGTATGCTAAGTATTTTGAAATTTTGCTTGAAAAAAGTAAGTGGTTAGAAAGGAAAGTTTATTTGTTGAGAGAGCAAACTAAGGGCTACTTACCCTATGTTGGTCTTTCCTATACTTCTCTACTTTATTTAAGGGATAGGACTAACCATACCAATTGTAGGTAGGTAGTCCCATCTATTGGACGTGTACGGGACATCGAAGGGTCATCGATGGTCGTCTAAGGAAACATGGTAGAGGTACCTTTAGCAAATTTGAAGGGACAATCATCTTTTCGTAGGCAACAGTTCGAGGGTCATCGAGGGACCATGATCTTTGATGATTTTTAATCGAGAGACGTTTGCTATTGGGTACCTCTATATTCGAGGGACACGACCATTACTCGTAAGACAACCATGAGGGGCGTACCCTAGAGGTGAGTGTGTAGCAATCACGTGTGTTGTTTCAGAATATTTTATCTTTTAGTTAGTGATATGCGATTGAGATTTATGTCTTTTCACTCCCTAAATTACTAGCACACACAGATAAATATTGCAGGAAAATAAAGAGCAGAAAAGTAAAGGGTCCTAGCTATTACATGGCTTCGGGGAAGGGGATTACAAGTTTAACCGAATGGAGATAAAACTTATTACAAACCCAAGATGAAAATTAAGGAAAAAAGTAAAGCAATTAAATATATAAGAATCGGTAACTTGCAAATGTCCACCATAGTCCTAAGGCTCAAGTGTAGTACCTCACAATAAACAAGGAAGTGTTAGTACGGAATAAAAAAAATGAATAAATACTATCGAAGAGAAATCTAACAATTAAATTATAAGAAGTGAAATTAAACATTTTTTTTTGTATTTTTATGAGAAATAAAAACCTAATTCTAAGACAGAAAAATATTTTCGGTGTTTTTATTTTATTTAAAAAGTCTAATTCTAAAATATAAATATTTTTATATTTTTAATGATGGAAATAAAATATAACTCTATAGTCTGATTCTAACATTTTTTTACTTTCCTTATTCCTCATTGAATTAAAATAGATGAACTAAATTGATTATATAACTTGAGAACTAAACTAATCCTACCTATCAAATTGAAATTGTTGGTAATGACTAAACTTAATGGAAAATAATTAAAAAAAATATCAAATAGGTGCTGCGCCCTACTTTGTGAATGACTAAAATTTGGTTTTCCTAATTCTTCTCATTCTCCAAATCAACATGGTCTCATTATAAAAAGAACTATACATATCTATCATATAAGAAAGATAGATGTTCTACCAATTACTTATCTGCCCTTTTCACAAATACTGATCATTAAGACTATCCACGTGTACACCCTCTCTTTTCTCAAATCTACTTTTGTTTTCTTTACTTTTGTTTACTTTGTCACACATTTATTTAAAAATCTATTTTCAACTTTTAATATTATTTTACATTTTCAAAACCTACAATGTCTTATCATGCTCAGATTTTTCCATATCATGCTCAGACTTTTTCATTTTCTCTGCAAACTCAGACCCTAAATCACTCTTCTTTTCTACCTCACACCCAAATACTCCCAACAATTTTCTTTTCTCCCTCACACACCATTTTTCTTTTTCTTTCAATACCCATTCGTCAGACCCTAAATCAGTATTTCTTTTCATCAATCTTTAGGTTTTGTTATACACTGCTCTAATTTTTTTATGCATCTGGTCCTTCAATTACTATGATAAATTTTTTGCTATCTCGATCCATTAACATGTGTTTACTGTAGATCTGTGGTGTTTCCGATAGTGTGCGATTTTGCGGTGGTAGATCTGCTTTAGCGGCAACGCGTTACCAGCAGCATTTGTGAGTTATACTTTCTAGAACACATCTCATGCTACCAGTAAAACAACAATTTAGTGATGGACCACATGAATGATCTTTGACTTTTCAAATTTAAACAAATAACCAACGAGACCATGACACATGGCAAAGAGATTAAAAAAAGACAACACAATATAGAAACAGAGAGAGCAAACAATCCACTCTCTCATGCTCTTCATCGCAATAACATATCCATACGTGAAATTTTCTTTTTATCAAACAAACACATTCTCCAATTTCCTTTTTGATTTCACCACAACATCAAACGGAATTAACATACAAACAACAAGCATCACATAAAAGAGGAAAAAAACTTTACCGATAGTAGATCGGAGTACGTACCAGATCCGAAATGGTGAGGATTTACGGTGTTTGTGCCATGGACGGATCTTGCTGTTCGTTCGATGGTCGGAAGCAGTGGTGGTGATTGCGTTTGGATCGGCGCGGATGCAGCGGCGTTTAGCGGGTGTGATGACGTTGCCGGTTACTACAGCTCCGACGGATGCAGCGGCGTGTCTTCCGTTTGCTTCGTCACTGCATCGTATTGTTGTGGCTGAGGCAAGGTTGTGTATGAAATTTTTTTGTCAACCGGTAAAAAAATTGAAGAACACAACAACAAATGATGAATAGAACAAACTACATAATATTCTTATCATTAATTTATTTGGAAGTTTATGAAATAGTTTAATGGCAGTGTCGGTCTTGTTAACGATTTGAGATTATGGATTTATGTTGTTGAATGTTGTAGGTTGGAAGAGAAATTAGAGATTGTGCGGTTAATGAGCTTTTGTGGAAAAAAAAAGGTTAATTTTATGTTACAGGTTGTTGTTTTAAAAAGGTGAAGAGTGGTTAGTTTGAAATTTGATGGAAAAAAATGGTGAATATGTTAGAATTGAGGCTTTGAAAATGGTCAAACAAAAGTAGCAAGAAGGATGAGGTTTTGTGTTAGAAGAGTGGTGAAATTGTGTGCGTGAAAGGGATGAAGGGATTGTGGGTCGAAAGAAAATATAAGAGAAAGGTTGAAAGTAGGTTAGGATTTGTGCCCTCAATGGTCTCTTTTTGTGACCTATTTATAATCAACAATTAGATTAATATTAATGGAAAGAAAATTAGTGGGATAAAATTTAATCAATTTAAAAATCAATAATATTAATCCACTTCTAAAAATGCTATTCTAAACATAGGAAAAGAAATAACTTTTTTTGGTATTTTGTGATTTGATTAACTAATAATAAAAGTGTATAAAATCAAGATTTTATTAAAAAAATATAATTTAAAAATAGCCTAAAATAGAAACGAAAATTCAATTTAAATAATAAAAAAAACAATTTTGTGATTTTTTAATATAATTTAAAATGGAAGTAAAATTAGTGATAGTAAAAAATAAATAATAAAAAAAAGTTTATATTGCATCAAGTGAGATTCGAACCCATGACTTTATGTTTGCAAGCCTTACTTCCTTACCAATTATGCTATATTATTTGTTTGAAATAAACAGCCAATTGAAAGTGTATGAAGCATCGTCCAGCATTTTCTATTTATTAAAATATAAGCAATTTAAGAGTAAACTACTATATTTTAAAATAGACTTTAAATCGAATATTTATAAAATTTAGGATGTCAATGTAAATGAGCCTGAGATTTTATAAAATTCAATTTTTTGAAATAGTTTTGAAATTTCGAAAAGTGTGGGCAAATTTCTGGGTATGACATTCAGCATGATGACCTCTGTTGATGGCGTGCTTCTTTGGTTAAGCTTATTTTTCCAACGCACTGCATGTGGCTTGCTTCTTCATTTGGCCTTGGGAGTTTATCCATTTAATGTTGCAACCATTTTACTTATGATGATGTTTCTAACGGCTCTCCCTTAGATTCTAACCTCTTTATATTTTACTTAATTTATATGCTGAGCTGTAGATTCTTCATTGGTCGTGACTTCTGTTGATGTTTGTATGTTATATGTCACTGTATCGTAGTCTTCAAAACTTGTAGCTTCAGAACTTCTGATCTTCATACTTGTGTGATCTTCTGATGCTTGCAAAGCTTCTTGCGGTTGATCTTTCTTGTTCATTTTTCTTACAGCTTCTGATGTACTTTCTTGGTTGAGACTATTGCATGTATGCCTTGATATTGCTTTTTCTTCTGAATGATCTTGTTCCTTATTATTGCTTCTCTTGCTTCTGATATGTGGTCTTTGGCTTTGCTTGATATGTTCTTAATCAGAACATCTGATGAATGATGTTTAGCTTTGTCAATCTTCTGGATGTTTCTAATGTGGTTGTTGTACTCTTATCCTGATGAATCCTGTATAAGGTTTATAACATAATATTTGCACACTAAATGAAACCATTAGTAATAAAATTGTTACTTACAAAATATATGTTCGTTATCATCAAAACCAGATTCTGAACATAGATTCTCAATCTTGTTCTAACACAGATGAATTCCAAGCTTGTACATTCTGACCAATGCTTTGAGCTCAAAAAGAGGAAACCCTAACTCAAGAAAACCTTCAATGTAAGGGTGATTCCACAAGATTAGACCTCAGATCCTTTCCCTTTAATCATGAATTCTCTTCAGTTGAAAACTCTTTCTTGCCATCCTTTAAATAGTATCAATGATATGGATGCATGCATTGCGTCATGACGAAAATGAAGCATGTTCATGAATTGTAAGCCAGATGAATAGGGTAGGACAAATTTGGGGTATGACATAGAGCAACTTGATGTTAAAACAACATTCTTACATGGAGATTTAGAGGAACAAATATGCATGGAGCAACCCGGAGGATTTTTAGAACCAGGAAAAGAACACCTTGTGTGTCGCTTGAAGAAAAGTCTATATGGGTTGAAGCAAGCTACAAGCAATGGTATAAGAAGTTTGAACTCTTCATAACAGAACATAAATTTGAAAATACATCTGTAGACCACTGTGTGTTTGTGAAGAAAAATGATAATGGTGAATCTATCATACTTTTGTTGTATGTTTATGATATGCTCATTTTTGGGAAAGACAAAACAAAGATATCTGCTCTGAAGAATGCATTGAGCAAATCTTTTGCCATGAAAGATTTAGGTGTGGTAAAGAAGATTCTTGGAATGAAGATCATTCGAGATCATCCTAAAAGAATGTTGTGCATGTCACAAGAAAATTATATCAAGAAAGTCCTTGAGAGGTTCAACATGCATAACGCTAAACATGTGTATGTACCACTACCTGGTCATCGGAAACTCAATAAGACACAATGTCCAAGCAATGAAGAAGAAAAAGAATAAATGAGCAGGGTACCCTATTCTTCAACTGTGGGTAGCCTTATGTATGCAATGGTTTGTATAAGACCATACATTACTTATGATGTAGGAGTTGTGAGTAGATTCCTGTCGAATCTAGGAAAGGAGCATTGGAATGTTGCGAAATGGATACTGAGGTATCTAAGAGGAACTGCCAAACAATGTTTGTGCTTTATTAGTGAGAAGCAATTACTCATTGGGTATGTAAATCCAGATATGGTAGGAGATGTAGATTCAAGAAAATCGACTTCTGGATATTTGATTACTTTTGCAGGGGGAGCTGTCTCATGGCAATCACGATTACAAAAGTGCATTGCTTTGAGTACCACAGAAGCTGAATACATTGTAATCACTGAAGGTTGTAAGGAAATACTGTGGATGGAGAATTTCATGCAAGAGTTAGGTCTGAATCAAGAAATTTATATTCTCTATTGCGACAACCAGAGCTCAATTCATCTCAGCAAGAACTCGACATACCATTCAAGGTCGAAACACATTGACGTAAGATAACACTGGATTCGTGATGTGTTGGAGAGTAATTTGTTGAAAGTAGAGAAAGTTCACATTAATGAGAATGTGGCACACATGATGACAAAACATCTACCAAAAGAGAAGATAGAATTTTGCAAACAAGTTGTTGGATTGGCAGCAACCTCAAACTAATCAAGGTCATTCCCCTATGGTTGGAGGGGGAGAAATGTGGGGTCCAACCATTTCCACCTGACCAACATACATTTGACAAAATGGAAGGTTGCATGTGATGACAAGTAGAAAGGTTTATGGTGTACACATGTTATGGTGCATGTCTTGCAAAGAACACTTGTTATGGTGCATGTTTTGCAAAGAACACTTGTTATGGTGCATGATTTGCTAAACACACTTGGTGTTTTGCATGGAAGGCAAAATACAAGTGTCTTAATGCATGTAAGGTACCTTTGGCTTGCTTCTTCTATAAATAGGACCATAAGCAAAGGATTCAAATCACAACAAAAAATAGAAGAACAAGAAGCAAGAGAGAAAGAGAGCCTTGCTCAAGAGCAAATTATTCTTTATAGAGAGTTTCTTTGTGAGAGTGTTTCTTGTAAATTGAGAGATACATTTTAGTGAGTTCCACCTAAGGGTGAATTTGTTGTATTCCCACTATCATTATAGTGGAAGTTTAAGAGGCCTAAGGGTCCCGTAGTTTTTCTTTTCTCATATTGAAAAGGTTTTCCACACTAAAATTTCCTTGTGTCTTTAAGCTTATATTTCACGTTTTCGCTAGTGCCTATTTTTGAGTTCACAAAGGAGGTAAATTATGGATGTTATTTCCCAAAATTTTCTTCCTAATGTTACAGGCAAAGCAAACGTTGAGGATGTAATACAAGTCACTCTTCCACTCAACTTTCAACTCTAAGAATCTTTCGCTAGATAAACTGAAAATAGGAACAATAGACTCATTCATCCATAATATTAATCAATCACCTGATTGACCTGTGGCTACCTTGCAAGACCAACCAACTTCTTGCGAGCTCTAGAAGCTGTTAATAATTGTTATGTCTATAATGTTAAGCTTACTTTCTTGAATGAAAAAGATCTCTGCATTACCTGATGAGATTTCCTTCTTATTCTCCTCTTTAGAATATTTCTGCCCCCTCTGATATTGATAGATCCAAAAATCATTTCATAAGTTTGATTATCCCCTTCGATCCCTCCTTTCTTTCTTTCTTTATCTATAGCCTCCATCTCATAAATCTATTTCTTGTAGTGTTTGAATTTGTCCTTTTTACCTATTTTCACTTTAGAAATAGATGTCCACAGTTTGTCACCAACATTCTAGTCCATGTTTTCATGTCAGACATCAGAATGAGACATCTCGTCCAACATAAGATTGTTCCTGGTAAAAAACGATCTTCTTCCTCTGGCACTTTGGCTGAATTAACGCACTTAGGTGTATTTTGGATGAAATTAGGTTTAGGTTTTCTTAGCACATCAAAATAAGATGGTTGAGAAAAGGATTCAATTTCATCTGAGTATGATGAAATTTTAGTCTACTTTCCCCTCATAGTATGTTTTGGGCATTGGTGAGATTTCACTTAGAGAATTTCTCTTTCTACCCCTATACCTTCTCAGGGCCTCTGGCGCAATTCCTTATTTGTCCCCATAATTCGTAAATACATCTCCGAACGCACCATATTACGTTTTTTAGAATTGTTTTTGGAGATGCATCTATGAATTCACTTTTTTTCAAAATCATGGGTATTTTAGATACGCATCTCCGAATAAACCTATTTTTTTAATTTTGGTCTTTTTAGAGATGCATCTCCGAATTATGGTATATATATTTTACCCGCGACAGAAACCCCTCATTCTTTCTCTTTTTAAACCTCAAACACCTAAAAAAAACCCACAATCTACAATTTCATACTTCATTTTCACCCATTTCCAGAAATATTTCTCCATTCATTGCAACATCATTCAACAAATTTCTACACATTGAGTAAGTTTTTGAAAAATTATTTTTCTATTTAAGTATATAAAGATGTTTATGATCATTTATAGTTAGTAGATATTGAATAATGTTGGTTGTTTGTAGTTTAAATTGTGTAAAAAAGGATTTTTAGGGTGACTGTGGTTGAAGCTCCAAAAACAGAGTTCGCATGTGTTTTTGGATGTACATCTCCGAAAATACCTCTGAGGGGTTTCGGAGATGCATCTCTAAAATAATGACTGAGTTTTTTTTTTTTGTTTTTTCAAACCTCACCTGTTCTTGTCTTTATTTTTTTTTCCAGGAAAAATGTCTGACAACCCAGAGAGAGTTAGACTCGACAGGCCAACCCAAACTGCTTCCGCTAGGTGTGAGAGAGCTGAGCAGGCTGCGAAGGCTCGCAAACGCCGCCGGGTATCGCGGGAGAAAGTGAAGGGACCATCGGCTTCTGCTTCTAGGAGTTGTCTATCCCGTGCGTCCTCATCCTAGGAGGCACTAGAGGAGGTACATGTTCCTGCACACGAGGAGGTTTGTGTTCTTGCACTTGAGGTGGTTCGTGTGTTGACACCTGTGCATGTTACCCCGACTTATCCAGGAGGGCCCTCTGACACCTCCCTCGATATTAAAAGTTTGAGTTAGACCTGCTAAAAATTTCAAAATCTAAACATGTCATGTGGCTTATCTTAGGCTTATTTTTAGGCTCAAGTCTTGCCGTTTTGAATGTATGATTAGTCTAATAGCCTACATAAAAACCTATTTATTTGAACATTTGTAAATTAGCAATTCAACTAATGTGTAAATAGACCAACACATTAAAAGATCAACGAGACTAAATACTTATTTGCATTGACTTATTCAAGTTTACCTAATAACATAAGTTTTATTATACCATTTATTTGAGAGAACTTATGAAAACAACTTATGATATTGTTCATAAGGCTTTTTCAACTAATTTTCTTAAGTTCTTCAAAATAACTAAACTTTATTTTTGTATTCTAATTCAAAATACAAATATGATATAATTATAATAATTTTACTCATATTTATTTAAATAAGTCGGTTTGATAGGGTTAAAAGGTTTATTTTATAGCATGTGGCGTAGCCTCTTTAACTAAATAGGCTTAGTCTATGTTTGGTTTCACGTTTGAGGCATCTAGAATTGATTATGGACGTCTAGAATTGATTTTGACGTGTTTGGTTGATCTCGAGCATAATTGATTATGCTTTCTAGAATTGATTCTACTTGAAGCTAGGATTTGTAGCTTTTGATCAAACGTGATTTTTACACTGAAATTTATTGTTCAACTCACTTTTGCAAAAATTTCTCCAAACATAAATCACTTTACCTTTAACTTACTTTTATCCATAATCAATTCACTCAAAATCAATTTTTTTTTTACTACAGAATCAAACACACACTTATTAAAAAGGTATAGGCTTTTTTGTAAGGTGTGGAGTACTTCTTGTACAGCCATTATTAATAATAATTGAGTATAAAAAAAAATTGAGCAGTATTCATAAAAGTAATAGTAGGAACTTTCTATATAAAAAAAACTCAAAAAGAGAGGAGCAAAGGAATATACGTTGTACAATGTAATTCTGTTTGCCCAATTAAACATGAAATAAATTGGATGGCTAAAACAATATTGATTGAATGTACTATTCATTTGTAAACAATGACCTGAGCCAGGTAAGAAAGAAGCAAAACCACCAACTAACATCGCAAGTTTTTTGTTGAAAACACAAAGCAATGTAAACTGGCTTCTTTTTTTGAGGAAACAATTTTATATGTACATAGGCTATTGTGATGAATGGGGAATGGTTATGAAAAATAAGCTGTCCTTTTATTTGGCTGATTAAGACTTGGCTTCTCCTTTAATAACCTACCTGAATCAAAATGAAAACAAAACAGAATTTAGAACATGCTATATCACAGCAAAAGAAGAAGAAAAAAGGCCATATTCTTAAATATATATGTTTGCTAAATTCCGAAAACTAGAAGTTTCAGATGATATACTCAATCTGTTTCTTATTATAATTTTTTTCAACAATGTCTATATAAGATGTCTGAACATTTGTGTATATTATGTAAACCTAGAAAATTGTTTGGGTTCCAAGTCTAAAACACAATAAATCCCATGCTACGACACTCACTCCAAAGTTCTAAGAAGAATACGAGGGAACGACCTTAAATGAACTCCATACGCAAGACAGAACCTGAGAGCTCAACAAATATCACCAGAACCTGGAAGTTGCAACCTCTTCCACAACATCTCAAGCACTTTTTTCATACGGTTATTTGCAACTTGAGTACCGCCAATCACACATTCCGAGTGATAAGGACTGCTGATACGCACCTCATTCATCACAACTATGACAGTCTTGTCCCAGCGGACTGGATGCGTTTTAGATAAAGCATCAAAGATGTTCTGTGCTACACTTGTAACACCAACCCCAATCCTCTCAGCATCTGCTTCTGCTTGTCTAATGGCAACTTTTTCCCTTGCTTGGAGAACATTGAGATCAAGGTAGCACTTATATGGATAAAGTGGGTCTTTATATTGACCTAATAAGGTGAAGTCTTCTATGTAATCAGCTTTCAAAATCCTAATTTTTCCAAGAGGGACATCTTTGGAACTTTCCATGAGTGCGAGGATGTTGGAGGGACGATCAAACGTAACAACTTGGCCTTCAAACTCTTCACCAAATACTGTCCTGATCGACAGCAAACACCCCACCGCAAACTCTTCTTCATTGTTGTTCATGGTGGTGCTGCTTTCACCTTCCACGGTCATCGGAAATTCTTCTACATTGTTGTTTCTGGTGGTGCTACTCCCACCCTCCCTCGCCATCGCAAGCTCTTCTGGGTTATTGTTGCTAGTGGTGGTGCTGCCACCCTCCCTCACCATCGCAAACTCTTCTGGGTTATTGTTGCTAGTGGTGGTGCTGCCACCCTCCCTCACCATCGCAAACTCTTCTGGGTTATTGTTGCTAGTGGAAGTGCTGCCACCCTCCCTCGTCATGGCAATCTCTTTTGCATTGTTGGTGCTGCTGCCACCCTTCATCGTCATTGCAAACACTTCCCCTTTGTTGGTGCTACTCCCACCCTCCCTCATCACCGCAAACTCTTCTGGGTTATTGTTGTTGCCACCACCCTCCCTTATTATCCCAATATTTTTTTTGACTGACTGCTCCTAAGTTATGAATGCAGTCATCATAGTTAAAGTGTAAGCAGCTATATGAACTTCCTTTTTTTGTAAAATTGCTGAATAACATAATCAACTCTTAAAAAATATTTTTATGATATCCACATTATACATTGATTTCAACTTGAGATCATCATGGTTAAACTGAACTCGAGTCGACTATCTTATGAATTATAAGAGCTTCAGGCTTTCTATTTTAATTAATGAGTTCATGAGAGAACCAATAAGGTTTTTCCTATGTTTAGGGAATGAGGTAGTAATCAGTATCTTAACACTGCTTTTTATTATTGGTCTTACCCTGTTCTTAGATAGCTTGAACACACGCAGGTAATAATAAAATGAAAGATGTAGAAGATATACCTGATCCAAGTCATTAAAGTAAGCATGCTTTAGAGCAGCTTCCGCTGAAATCCTCTTGTTTGGGTCCAGGCAAAGCATCCTCTGCAATACATAAGAAACCGACATGTCTAATTCACCTTCCATGATAATATATAAGCAATATCAACTTAGGGTTGTAAATGCATTCATATTCAATTATTGCAGCACCCTCAAAGCATTATGTGGCAAATGCAGTGTAGTAAACCTAAGGATCTTCAAACCAAAATTAGGGAGAAAATGAGACTCACCGTTAGCAGATTAAGACCAGTTGGATCAAGATCATGAAAAATTGTTGAAAGGTCCTACACAATTGAATAAAGGCACACATAACAAAGATTCTATAACTGGACATTTAGTGAAAACTAACTCATATATTTGAGAGTGAGAATTTTGGTACCATTGGGTCAGATTTGGTATAGGCTTGAAGGTTGGTACATAATTTAGTGACCCCTGGCCACGTTTCCTCTGTTGGTGTACCAAACATTCTTCATATATATAGAAAAAGCTTATGTTAGTACTCTAAAAATTGTGAAATCCAAAAAGTGAAATAAACTAATTTGTGTCTAAAATTACCTGAAAATCAGCTGTAGCTCACCAGTGCAATTAAAAACATTGTGTATTGGCTGTCCAAGTACCATCTCACCAAATATACAGCCCACAGCCCAAATATCCATTGGAGTTGAGTATTGACCGTTAAGAAACAGAACTTCAGGTGCCCTATACCACCGAGTTGCTATCTGTCGCAATTGTAACACAAAAACTTGAATCACAGCAACCAGATATCATATAAATATTGTAAGATTTCAATTTTGCGTGTCAAAATGATGAATATTCAACATTACCTTATCAGTATAGAACTTTTCTGGATCTCCCAACTCTCTAGCCCAACCAAAATCAGCAAGTTTGATTATCTTTTTAGAATGATCGATTAGAAGATTACGCGGTTTCAAGTCTCTGTGCATAATCTGATGAGAATGACAGTACTCCACAGCAGATAATATTTGATACAGAAAACTCTGCAACAACAACACCAATTTTTTTAATTGAGTATTCAACAAAGTATATAATTGGGAGAACAAAAATCCTTACTTACCTTTCTTGTGAAGGGATTATTAATAGCTGAACCGTAGCGATCTTTCTCTTTAATGTACTTGTCAAGATCGCAATCAAGACACTCGAAAACAAGGCTCACCACATTTGTATCCTTATTGTTCGTTACATTCAATAACCTACACATTGAATTAAAGAAATTGAGCTAAAAAAAACTATAAATATTATGAAAAGAACTGGCAATTGTTAACCTAAATTAAATTACCTAACAATGTTTGGATGATTCAATTCTTTTAGAAAGGAGACCTCTCTGATGATGAAACCAGGAACAGCATCGGAAGTGTTGGCAATCGAGATTTGTTTAACGGCCACAATGCTGTTATCATTGACGATACGGAATTGAGAAACCCTACCGTAACTTCCTTCACCGAGAATTTTAAGAAACTCCATATTATCATAATCAAACGGTTGGATTTCATGTATGAAGTTGCTGTAAGTGAAAGATTTCTCGAGCCTTTGATGCCTTCGATTACGACCACAGATTTTGCATAGTAAGATGCGTCCCAACCTGGTGATTCAATGAAATTCAATAAAATTAAGCACAATCAGTGAATGATGATGAACACAGTGTGATGATTGGAGAAGAGCTTACACGGAATTGAAGGATTCGCGTTCTTCTGCGTCTGTCAGCATTTTGAAATGAAAGCAGAGAAGAAGAAGAACAAGAAGAAGAAAGAAAGTGAATTTGAGAAAGAGAGGGTTGGAATAAAGAAGTGAAAGACTCTTGGATTTATGCTTTGATCTGTGTTTGGCGCCAAAATGCGACTAACAAATTCAGTTATGACACGTGGTATTGCAACAACGAACCGAATGCTAATGTATAAATGTTGACGTTTTAAACAAATACTATTATGGCATTTATTGAAAAACTTCAGAAAATTTTACTTTGTAGAAGAAAATTTTGAAATAAAAATTGTTGAGATTTCATAATAGTTATATAAAATTCAAATAATTTTTGTGATATCTAATTAGTATAACATTACCAAAAACTAAGTCTTATTCCAATAGTTTAATTTCCTTTTATTTCTCTATCATTTTGTGTTACGAATCCGAGATATTTAAATTGTGTGATTTGAAGCATAATATGGTCTCCAACTTTCACCTCTAGGCTAGAAACACTTTGGGTCTGATTAAGAGACCCTCGGAGCCAAATTAGTTAGTTGTAAGTGGGTCTTCAAGGTGAAAGAAGGAATCAAAAGAGTGATGTCGAAGAGATGCAAGGCAAGATTGGTCGCTAGGTGGTTCGCTAAGTAAGAAGGAGTCGACTTCAATGATGTATTCTCTCATATTCGGAAGCACATGTCCATTCAAATAATGGTTGCTATGGTGGAAAAGTTTGACCTAGAACTAGAACAAATGGATATGAAGATTGTTTTCTTGTATGGTGATCTAGATAAAACGATCCTCATGAAGCAACCTGAAGAGTAGAAGAAAAGGGCAAGGAGGATAATTTGTGCAAGCTCAATAGGTCTTTATATGGCCTAAAACAATCTCCTCGACAATGTAATAGGAGATTCGACAAGTTCATGCCACACATAGGTTTCACTAGAAGTCATTTCCACCATTGTGTTTACTTCAAGAGAAGTCAATGAAGTTCACTTGTGATTTTGTTGCTTTATACGGATGATATCCTTATAGTCAACAATAGTGTCAAAGAAGTATTGAGGGTAAAGACAAAACTCAAACAGGAGTTCGAGATGAAAGATGTTGAAAATGCCACTAGAATCCTTGGGATTGACATCAGAGAGGTAGAAAGTAGATGAAATTGTGCTTATATCTAGAAACATACCTACAGAAGATTCTCGACAAGTTTGGTATGTCGATTTCCAAGCCTGTTGTGACTCTTCCAAATCCTCAATACAAGCTAAGTATAACTCAGTGTCCAAGTAATGAGGTCGAAAGAGCATATATGAATAACATACAAGATGCTAACATAGTACGTTCTTTGATGTACCCTATGGGTTACACTAGGCCATACATAGCATATGCAGTGAGTCTTGTAAGTAGGTATATGGTCAATCCTGAAAAAGCGCACTGACAAGCATTGAAGTGGATTCTAAGATACATAAATGGCTCTCTGAACAGAGACATGATTTATGGTGGTGCATGTGGTGATGATAGCAAAGTAGAAATCGAAGGATCTGTTGAATCTGATACAAGTTGTATGGATTCCAGAAAATATATTTTTGAATATGTTTTCACTATGTTTAGCACAACAATCAGTTGGAAAGTAATACTTTAGAAGGTTGTTGCCTTATCAACCACTGAAGCAGAATATAATTCCCTCACTAAAGTTGTGAAAGAAACATTGTTGCTTGAAGGTTTTACTAAAGAGTTGAAGCTTCAAGGTCGAGCAATCACTGTTAAATGTGATAATCAAATTGCAATACACATGTCGAAGAATTCAGCCTATCATGAGCGAACCAAGCACATCGATGTGAGGTTGTATTTTGTCTAAGAGATAATCGAGCATGGAGAAGTCCAAGTGCTAAAGGTTTCAACATAAGACAATGCTACTGTTATGATCACCAAGAAATTCCAGATTGCAAGTTTTTCCACTATATGCAGTTGATAAAGCTACATGAAGAAAGCTAGGTTGTTCCTTTGATGTTGTAGATTTTGTTCCAAGGTGGATATTTGTGGTAATTGGATCGAACTTTAGCCTCGACAAGGGTTGGTTCGGCAGAAGTCAAAGTCTTACATACTGGAGTCGAAGTCCGTTCAAGCATGCAGTTGTCGAAGCATGCTTTGTTGTTAGCATGTCGAATTAGGCCAGTCTGTTAGCAAAAACTCTTATTTAGCCAACCTATCCACCATTTGATAAATGAATGGAAGAGGGAAATGATCTTTCCTTTGGCCTTATTTACCTTCCTCACATCCATGCAGATTCTTCAACCAGTGGCAACTCTTGCAAGGATCAATTCATTCTTCTCATTTTCAATTATTATGATGCCACTCTTCTTAGAAACATATTGAATGGGATTCACCCACACACCATCAGAAATAGGATAGATGATCGGTCACCATTTCTAGTAAGTTTCCGCACCTTTTTCCGACCAAAATCCGTAATCTTGGTAATACTAAGTGGCATTGGCATATGTTTTTAAAGTAAGTTTCTTGTTTTTCGGTTGTGTGACTTTGTTGCATCTTAGTGCGTTTTGAGTATTATAAAAGTGTCGTTTTATGCGCTGGTTGTTAGTTTGTTGTTGACCAGGTTGATACACGGGAAAGATAGGAACGTATGGCGCGCACGAGTCGAAAGAAAAGAAGCAAAAAAAGCCAAGTCTGAGGCTAACACGGGCACCCGTGTGCATGCACACGGTCCGTGTCAAAAAGTGGCCAGAAAAGCAAGTTTGAAGCAAAAAACAGAGGTTTCACACGGGCACCCGTGTGCAGACACACGGTCCGTGTGGAAATATGCAGGGAACATGTGTTTTTGGCCCAGGAGAAGAGGAACAACACGGGCGCCCGTGTGCAGCAACACGGCCCGTGTTGTTGAGGCGTGCTGATTTTATTTTCATTATTTTTCTCACCTGAAGGGGACCAGTAAGGGCATTTTTGGTACTTCAGTTTCAACCTGAATGGAAGTGAGTTATAAGAACAACCTTAGGGCAAAGAGAAGGACACTTTTGGATAGATCGTAATAGAGAATTGCAGAGAAGAAAAGAGACAGAAGCAAGGTTTTGGAAGGCGAAGAGATTCAACGGTGGACACCATTGAAGATCCTAGTTCTCCCAATTAATTGTAATGTCTAAACTTTTTCACTTGTGTTTCTTGAATACTATGATAGGCTAAACCCCTCAATGCTAGGGGGTGTCCCTGATTCGATCTGTGATAACTCTGGATTTGGTATTTTGTTAATTTAACATTCGTGTTATTCAATTCAATTGTATAATGTTTATAATGCTTTCTTTATCGGACCAATAAGGACTGTTCTGTGGTTAACAATTCGTAGGACTACAATTGTTAGGATTTGTATACAATTGAACCTTATAATTATCACCTAGGACTAGGGATATAATCAGGTTGTTCAGAAATTCTTGATAAATTAACGATTTGGTTTTGTCTTATTTCTCTAAGGACTTAAGTAATCGGATTTTAAGCCAAATAAGATTTTCACTAAGGACTTAGGATAATCATACTTGAGAATGAAAATTGAACCATATGAACGGATTAAAGGAATCTTCATCCAGAGGAATTAGAGAGAGAATCACACACCCTACCTTAGCATTATTTTCTCATAATCAAAGTTCAGTTTTAATTTCCAATATTTCTTAGCATTTTAATCGCTTTTACTTATCATTTGAAACAACACCCTTATGATCTTTTGTTTGATTGACTGAGTGCAACCACTTGTATTTTCTACGCAATCCTCGTGATCGATACTTGGGGTAAAACCCATTATTACTACATCGGTGAAAATAGTACACTTGCTATGGAGATTGGGAAATATCTGTTGGGTAAAACCCATTATTTTAGGCAATATCTGTTGGGTTCTAAAGTCATTGTTTATACTGACCATGCTGCCTTGAAGTATCTTTTTGCTAAACAGGACTCTAAACCAAGGTTGCTAAGATGGATCTTGCTCCTTCAGGAGTTTGATGTGGAGATTCGTGACAAGAAAGGTTCTGAAAGCACTGTGGCTGACCACTTGTCTCGAATGTCACCTATTGCAGAAACAGAAGATACGCACCCGATAAAGGACGAGTTCGCGGATGAACATATCCTCGCTGTTATCGGTGTGCCTTGGTTCGCCGATTATGCGAACTATTTGGTAGGTGGTATTGTACCTGAAGATTTTGACTCTAACCGAAAGAAAAAGTTTTTACATGATTGCAGGTTCTACTTGTGGGATGGTCCATTCCTATACAAGAAGGGACTCGGTGGCTTGATCAAAAGATGTGTACCCGAGGAGGAACAAAGGGATGTGCTAAAAGCATGCCATGATTCCGAATATGGAGGACATTTCAGTGGTGATAGAACGGCTGCAAAGGTCCTCCAATCTGGGTTGTATTGGCCTACTCTATTCAAAGACGCCCAAAGCATTGTGAAAGAATGTGATAGGTGTCAAAGAACAGGGAATATTTCCAAAAGAAACCAGATGCCGCAGAAGGGTATACTTGAAGTGGAATTGTTGGATGTGTGGGGAATCGATTTCATGGGACCTTTTCCACCATCTTTTGGAAAGAACTACATCCTCGTAGTCGTTGATTATGTCTCCAAGTGGGTTGAAGCAGTCGCTCTACCCACAAATGATGCGAAGGTGGTAGTAAACTTTCTCAAAACCAATATTTTCTCTAGATTTGGGGTTCCCAGAGCACTCATAAGTGATGAAGGCACCCACTTCTTAAACAAGTTAATGGAGAATCTGTTGAAAAAGTACAATGTGAAACATAAGATTGCCACTGCTTACCATCCACAAACCAGTGGTCAGGTGGAGGTTTCGAACAGGCAAATCAAGCAGATTCTCGAAAAGACTGTTAGTTCTTCGAGAAAAGATTGGTCTATGAAACTTGAAGATGCACTATGGGCGTACAGAACAGCATTCAAGACCCCCATTGGTATGTCCCCGTATCAACTAGTTTATGGTAAGGCGTGCCATCTCCCTCTTGAACTTGAGCACAAAGAATTTTGGGCTACCAAATACTTGAACTATGATCTGGCAAAAGCAGGTGAATTACGGATTCTTCAACTCCATGAGCTAGAAGAATTCCGTGATCAAGCCTATGAGAATGCTAAGGTCTATAAAGAGCAGACCCGGAAATGGCATGATCAAAGGATAAAACAGAAAGTGTTCTGGGAGGGCTAGTTAGTGCTTCTATTCAACTCCAGGCTTAAACTTTTTCCTGGGAAATTAAAATCTCGGTGGTCTGGTCCGTTTGTGGTACAAACGGTATTCCCTCATGGTGCGGTGGAAATTAAAAATCCAAACAATGGAGATGTTTTCAAGGTGAATGGACAACGGCTGAAGCCCTACTACACTGGAGTAGGAGCGGGAGTGATCGATCATTTGCGTTTCACCGGATGAGGTGTAGACCGTCGAGCCATGCGACGTTAAACGAAGCGCTCCGTGGGAGGCAACCCACGCTTGTTTTCTTTAACATATTTTTTTCTTTCTTTGTTCTATTTTGTTTTATGGTAGGTGGTAAAGTTTGGACTGGTAGACGCAACTCGAGTAAAAAGCACGATGATTGTTCCATTTTGATGCATAGAAGAACATCAACACGGGCTCCCGTGTGCAGAAACACGGCCCGTGTTGAGTCAGAGCGCAGAAAAAATAAAAAAGTGAAAAAGTAAAGCTACAGCATCAGCAACACGAGCGCCCGTGTGCAGCAACACGGCCCATGTTGCCCCCCAGTATCACCCTTTTCAAAATACCACACAATCCACACGGCCGCCCGTGTGTAGGAACACGGACCGTGTGGGCTATGCGGGGGCAGAAATTTCAAATTTTTTTGGGCCACCCATGTGGGCCCCATCTGCATTATAACCTTCTTCCTCTTCATTCCATTCATTCTCCCACTTCTTACTCTCTTCCTCCATTAAAACCTAGCCTCCACCTTCACAAACCTCACTCTACCACCATCAACCACCCACTTAAACACTATAGTGCCTTCACAAAAGTTGCTCTACTCTCCATCCTCTACACTTCTATCGGTTTAGATTTTTATTTTGTGCATTTTTATTTTTTCGAATTTTTCCTTGTGTGTTGTTTGTCTCCTGTTTCAATTTTCTTGCAGAGCCCTTATCATGCCTCCCTGAAAGACAACCCAGCGCCGCAACGTCAGGGATGATTTCGCCGAATCCTCCCAACCAAGGCAGCGGGTCCGTCGCGCCCCTAGTCGCGCAACCGGTCGTAGTGGGAACCAAGAAGAGAATGCCCATGGCATTACATTTGCCCTTCCTGAACACAAAGCAAGGTATGATGTTTTAGTTCAGCGTAAATTACTCCCGACTAGATATATCTGTGATGACACACTTGTCAAGTTAGGCCTTAAAGATGAAGTCTACCGTATGTTTCACAACATAGGGATGTTACCCTTTATGCTATTTGAGGCACCGACTTATGAAGGCCTAACTCTTGAATTCTTGAGCACTGTAGAATTTAAATTGAGACACAAATGGAATGGTTCCGAATTTGAGTATTTTGGTGATCTGGAATTTTATATGTTTGGAAATAAGCATTCTTTATCTGTGGAAGAGGTTGGGGCGGCCCTTAAATTACCTTCCGCTGGACCGGGAGCCCCACCCGAAACATTTCCTGCTTGTGAATTTTGGGAAGCCATCACAGGTGCAGCTGGGTACAATCCTAGTAGGGCTAAGGCCTCGGGGATTCATAACCCTTGCTTCAGGTATGCTCAGAAAGGTTTGGCCTTTACCTTATTTGGGAGAGGAGATAGTACGGGGGTATGTGCGAAGAGAGAGCTGTTTCTTTTGCATAATATGATTGAGGTAAGTCGAGTGAATGTAGCAGCCTTTGCTGCTAACCAACTAAAACAAGTTGGGTATGCCTCTACTGGAGAGATCTCAGTCGGTGGGATGATCTCCCAACTGGCTGAACACTTGAACTATAGCCAGCTCTTGATTGAGGAACCCTCGATACCGGGTAAGAAGATTGACTTGCAAACTCTTGTCAATCAAAGGATGATTGTGGTAAAGCCCGGGTACTTCTCCCTAACTGTTCATGGGCAACATGTTATGGCATTGCCTGCACCTGATAGTATTTCTATTGCAAATCGTGCTAACTGGTTGTATGTAGCTACAGGTGAATATATGGGTGAAAGCCCTCCACATGATCATAATTTTGCAGGTGACGACTTGGAGGATGACATTCCAACCCAAGATAACCCTGTCCCGCCTCCTCAGCAGTTCTTCCAACACACTGCTGGGTCATCCTCCATGACTCCGGATCAATGGGGGTGGGTACAAGCAGAGATTGGCGCTCTCCGTACCGAGCAAACACGACAAGGTGTTGAGTTGTTCCGACAAGGAGCTGTGGTGGATGATGTCCAAGAGATGATGCGACGCCTTATGTTGCAATTTCTGCAGGATCCTCCTCCACCACCGTTTCAGTAAGCCAGGTAATCTCCGTCACACTGGAATTAAAACATTGAGGACAATGTTTCGTTCAGGTGTGGGGGAGGTTCTTTTGTTATTTCATTGCTTTGCTTTCCGTTTTGAATTCATAGTTTAGTTTGTTTGTTTGATTTGATTAGGTTTATTTCTCTTACTTTTATTTTTAAGTGTGTTTCTTTCAAGTTTGTGTGGTGCAGTGCCATCATGGTGTTACCAGATAATGGATACAAGTCGGAAGGGAGCGAACTAATAGTTAGTGGTTGAACAACACATTCCACACTTGATCTCCGCAGGCACCACGGAAGCTGACACAATCAAAGAGAAGAAGGTAGGATGCAACAAGTCGACACTGAACCAAGAGAGGAGTATGGTGTACTTTAGATGAAAGGAAACTGCAGGACACCAAGAGCACCTTGAAGCATGCAAGCTAAACCTACCCGGTGAGATTTCAGAGCCAAATTCATAACTCCACATGAGAGTCCAGTCAGGTATGGCACTATTCACTTTGATTTTGCGTACGTTCTCATAACACAAGCACACTACGAAAGCGCACACTGAGGCAAGTTTTTTTTGTAACCCCGAGCCTTTCTAGCCATCCCGTATGCATGATATCCATCGTCACCCTTTTGAGCCGTAATGTGTGTTTTGTTCATTGTTGTTATTCTTTTTACCACCCGCATTCTCATTGTTCATGTTATCGCTCGGCATTCATGTTAATCACTTGAAAGACACTAAAGGATCTAAGTGTGGGGTTGTAAACCATTGGAAAAAAAAAGGGGGCAAGAAAAAATAATATCTCAAAAGAAAAAAAAAGAGAAAAGATGAATTGAGATCTTGTGAAAAAAAAAGAGGTTTAAAAATCAAAGCAAGAAAAATCTTTGCCCTTGCCCACTTTTGTGAAAGACCAAATAAGGTCCAAACCCCATTTTTACGATTCAAATTAGTATGAGTAGAGAAGTGAATCCAATATAAATGCCGAGCACCAAAACCATTTGTTATCCCGTTCCTTGTTTACCCACCAAACCCAAGCCACGCTACAGCCCTAAGACCTCATGAAGTGTGTGTAATCTGTGTGTAGTGATTAGAGAATATATTCAAAGTTAAAAGTAATATGCATACCTTGGTACTGTGAGTGTAGACACTTTAACCCGGAGAGATTTTGTGAGATTGTGAAAAGCTTGCAGGTGAAAAAGTGCTCAAAAGTGATAATGCAGTTGATAGTTTGAAGAAGGAAACCAGAAACTCGATTGCTAAGTGAAGGAACTTTGCGAAGAACCTGATTGTGTTGTGGAGGAAAGAATCTCGTCGGTGACCTTTTTTTTGCCTCGATACATCACTTGAGGACAAGCAATGAGATAAGTGTGGGGTTGTGATCGGTCACCATTTCTAGTAAGTTTCCGCACCTTTTTCCGACCAAAATCCGTAATCTTGGTAATACTAAGTGGCATTGGCATATGTTTTTAAAGTAAGTTTCTTGTTTTTCGGTTGTGTGACTTTGTTGCATCTTAGTGCGTTTTGAGTATTATAAAAGTGTCATTTTATGCGCTGGTTGTTAGTTTGTTGTTGACCAGGTTGATGCACGGGAAAGATAGGAACGTATGGCGCGCACGAGTGGAAAGAAAAGAAGCAAAAAAATCCAAGTCTGAGGCTAACACGGGCACCCGTGTGCATGCACACGGTCCGTGTCAAAAAGTGGCCAGAAAAGCAAGTTTGAAGCAAAAAACAGAGGTTTCACACGGGCACCCGTGTGCAGACACACGGTCCGTGTGGAAATATGCAGGGAACATGTGTTTTTGGCCCAGGAGCAGAGGAACAACACGGGCGCCCGTGTGCAGCAACACGGTCCGTGTTGTTGAGGCGTGCTGATTTTATTTTCATTATTTTTCTCACCTGAAGGGGACCAGTAAGGGCATTTTTGGTACTTCAGTTTCAACCTGAATGGAAGTGAGTTATAAGAACGACCTTAGGGCAAAGAGAAGGACACTTTTGGATAGATCGTAATAGAGAATTGCAGAGAAGAAAAGAGACAGAAGCAAGGTTTTGGAAGGCGAAGAGATTCAACGGTGGACACCATTGAAGATCCTAGTTCTTCCAATTAATTGTAATGTCTAAACTTTTTCACTTGTGTTTCTTGAATACTATGATAGGCTAAACCCCCCAATGCTAGGGGGTGTCCCTGATTCGATCTGTGATAACTCTGGATTTGGTATTTTGTTAATTTAACGTTCGTGTTATTCAATTCAATTGTATAATGTTTATAATGCTTTCTTTATTGGACCAATAAGGATTGTTCTGTGGTTAACAATTCGTAGGACTACAATTGTTAGGGTTTGTATACAATTGAACCTTATAATTATCACCTAGGACTAGGGATATAATCAGGTTATTCAGAAATTCTTGATAAATTAACGATTTGGTTTTGTCTTATTTCTCTAAGGACTTAAGTAATCGGATTTTAAGCCAAATAAGACTTTCACTAAGGACTTAGGATAATCATACTTGAGAATGAATAATTGAACCATATGAACGGATTAAAGGAATCTTCATCCAGAGGAATTAGAGAGAGAATCACACACCCTACCTTAGCATTATTTTCTCATAATCAAAGTTCAGTTTTAATTTCCAATATTTCTTAGCATTTTAATCGCTTTTACTTATCATTTGAAACAACACCCTTATGATCTTTTGTTTGATTGACTGAGTGCAACCACTTGTATTTTCTACGCAATCCTCGTGATCGATACTTGGGGTAAAACCCATTATTACTACATCGGTGAAAATAGTACACTTGCTATTTTTCCGATCAATAGATGATTACAACATCCAACCATTTGTGATCTCTTTCTTTACCACCTCCTCCATGATATGGTTCAACCATCTCTGATTTTCCATGTTATTCTTTGCATTCCCCTCCAATATAAACTTCATTGCATATAAACAATAGAAATGATCTTTGATATCAACAATTTTCAAGCCATTGCTTTCTTGTGTCATCTTCAAAAGTAAAGATGAAGAGAATCTAGATAAGAACAAATCTTGATACGAAAATGCGGAAATCACATCTTGTCATGAAACTTGAGAAGATAACTTGAACACAAATTGAAGAAAGATGAAGATGGATGATCTAATTTTTTTTAGGAAATCCTAAAAAATATCCATTGCAAACGGTCAAAGTGGTTTCGAAGGAAGAACATGTTTTATGGAGGTTTGTTCATTCACTATGTACAGTTTTATCATCTTATTTGTCACATAAGCACAAGTTAACGTTTTTTTTTTTCAAAATTTCACATAAATGACCAAATTGTTTAACAAAATTATTTTTGAAAGTCTTTTTATTAACTAAAGGATTAAAGTGAAACCTTAAATTAACATAGATTAATTTAATTTAATTTTTAAAAAGTAAATTCACACAAACCTTTTGATTTAGACTTAAAAACTCAACTTTTTTTTTCTTATAAAAAATACTTCAATGAACATCGATATGCTTTATACTTTTCATTTTATTTTTATATATTTTTTTCATTTTGCAATTAAGACTTGTTTTTCTCTATGCTCACAATTAATTTCTGTAAGGGTCTGTTTGCTTCAAATGAGGGGGGAGAGGAGGGATTTTAATGGAGGGAAGGGAAGGAGAGGGAAGGGGAGGGATTTTTTGTAATTATATATATGTTTGGATCAAACGAGGGGAGGGGAAGAGAGGGATTTCGTTTAAAAATTTGTTTGGTTCACGAGGGGAGGGGAGGGATTTTAATAATAATTTATAATTTTATCCTTGTAATTTTATATAAGTGAGATGATATTCAAAGATGAAAATTTCATAAATATTTTTTTGAAAATAATATTTGTATAATTGAGTGATTAAAAAGTTATAACTTACCACATAACATTAAAAAAAAGTACACTTGATTTGTATTATAACTCTCGACACAAAATAAATTATGCATTGATAACAACTTTTGAATACATAAAATAAATTATAGTAAAAAAACAAAAAATTACAGTAATTATAATTTTAAGTAAATAAAAAAATTAAAAATAATTTGAAAGTGAAGACTAATTATAATAACTTGATGTAAGCGATAGAGAAAAAATCGCAAAAAGAAAAGCACTAACATAAAAGAAAATAATAATTTTAAAATAATAAAATAAAACTGAAGATAATATAGTAAATATATTAAAATAAAACTCAAATTCCCTCCCCTTCGAATCCCCCGATTCGGGGGAACGCAAAAAATGTCATTTGGAGGGATTTTGCTCTCCTCCTCTCTCCTCCTAAAAATTGAACCAAACACATTTCATTATAAATATTCCCTCCCCTCCCCTCCCGTTGCTCTACCTCGAACCAAACAGACCCTAACATATTTTTCTTATTAGTTCTGTACTTGAGGTTTATTAGTTAAATTAATATGTAATCTCCTTCAATTTTAATTAAACTAAGTTTAAGTTGAAATGTTAGTAAAAGTTTACGTACTATGAAAAAAAATTAAACATTAATTATGAGGAGATTAAAGAACTGTTTTTTTTTTTTGAAGTAGAGATATAAACGGTAATTATGAAAAAGTGTAATAAAATTCAAAAATATAATTACTCCAATACATATTTATTTAAGTAGTATTCCTATAAAAAAAAAATAGGAGCTTTGTGGATATGGATCCTCTCCTTCCCTTTCTCTCATGCTTCCATCATCCTCAAAATTTTAAGATCTTTATGGTGTGGATTTATCAACCATTGGATTAAAAAAAAATGAGGGAAAGCTGAACCATAAAAAATTGGAAAGGATCTAAATCGGAACTTTGTCTGCTTCTAAAAGAGAGGAGGAAAGGTTCAACCATTGTATAATGTAATTCTGTTGTCCAATTAAACAATGTCAAGTAGGCCCAATTGTTAGCTCATCAAGCTCATTTTTACAAAAATAGAGTGTGGATAGAAGAATTCCCTGTAAAAAAGAAGCAAAACTACTAACTAACAATTCAATATTTTGCCTGAAAATACAAAGCAACTTAATATGTACATTGGCTTTTTAGCAAATAGAGAATTGTGATGAATGGGGAATGGTATTAAAAGGCTGATTAAGACTTGGCTTCTCCTCTAATATATAACCTGGATGAAAATGAAAACAAAACAGAGAATTTAAAACATACTATATCACTTGGTCAAAAAAGAAGAAGAAAAGTCATACTCTGCAATTTTTGAGTCAGCTAGTTCCAACTTTAAAACTAAACACTTCGGCATTTAATAACACAAACTAATCAACTATAATGTCAATAATAGATAGATACACTAATTAAAAAAACACAACTAGTTTGAGTTGATCTTTGATATTCAATTCAACAACTAAATAAAAGAACTGAACCACAACCCAAAAATCACATCCAAAAATATAGAATAAAGAGAGACTCATTTAGATTTGAGGGGAGATATTGAAAATTAAAAACATTTCACATAGGTGAGAGTGTGTTCATAAGTGTGGTGGACAGTCTAAGACTATTAAATTGAACAATTAAACCATAAATCTCCATACTTAAGGATACAAATTAGTTTCTTATAGTGCCCTACTCCAATTGAAGCATTTTAGATAATGCATCAAAGATGTTCTGTGCTACAAAATATTTTAGGGAACCAATATCATCGTGGTTAAACTGAACTCGAGTCGACTATCTTATGAATGGCATATAACAGCTTCAGGCTTTCTATTATAAGCAATGAGTTCATGAGAGTACCAATAAGGTTTTCCTATATTTAGGGAATGAGGTAGTATTCAATAACTTAACGCTTCTTTTTATTTTCGTTACATTGCATTGGTCTTACACCCTGCATGCACTAATAAAACGAAAGATGTAGAAGGTATACCTGAACCAAGTCATTGAAGTAAGGATGCTTTAGAGCAGCTTCTGCTGAAATCCTCTTGTTAGGGTCCAGGCAAAGCATCCTCTGCAACACATAAGAAACCGACATGTCTAATTAACCTTCCATGATAATATATAAGCGATTTCAACTTAGGACTGTAAATGCATTCATATTCAATTATTGCAGCACCCTCAAAGCATGGTGTGGCAAATGCAATGCAGTAAATACTAATGATCTTCAAACCAAAATGAGACTCACCGTTAGAAGATTAAGACCACTTGGATCAAGATCATGAAAAATTGTTGAAAGGTCCTACAATATTTGAATAAAGGCACACATAACAAAGATTCTATAACAGGACATTTAGTGAAAAATAACTCATATATTTGAGAGTGAGAATTTTGATACCATTGGATCAGATTCCGAATAGTCTTGAAGGTTATCACATAATTTAGTGACCCCTGGCCATGTTTCCTCTGTTGGTGTACCAAACATTCTTCATACATATATAAAAAGCTTATGTTAATTTGATTGAAATCCAAAAAGTAAAATAAACTATCTTGTGTCTAAAATTACCTGAAAATCAGCTCTAGCTCACCAATGCAATCAAAAACACTGTGTATCGGTTGTCCAAGTACCATCTCACCAAATATACAGCCCACAGCCCAAATATCCATTGGAGTTGAATATTGACCTTTATTAAACAAAACTTCTGGTGCTTTATACCACCGAGTTGCTATCTGTCACAATCGGAACACAAGAACTTGAATCGCGGCAACCAAATAGCATATAAATATAGTAAGATTTCAATTTTGTATGGCAAAATTATAAATCTTCAACATTACCTTCTTTGTATAGAGCATTTCATGATCTCCTAACTCTCTAGCCAAACCAAAATCGGCCAGTTTGATTATCTTTTTCTTATGATCGATTAGAAGGTTACTTGGTTTTAAGTCTCTGTGAATAATCTTATGAGAATGACAGTACTCCACAGCAGATAAAATCTGATGCAGAAAACTCTGTAATAACACCAATTTTTTCAGTTAAATATTCAACAAAGTATATGTATAATTGGAGAAAACCCTTACTTTACTTACCTTTCTTCTGAAGGGACTATGAACCAATGAACCGTAGCGTTGTTTCTGTTTAATGTACTTGTTAAGATCGCAATCAAGACACTCGAAAACAAGGCTCACCGTATTTGTTTCCTCATTGCTCGTTACATTCAATAACCTAACAATTGATTCAAACAAAATTGAGCTTAAAACTATACATATATTATGAAAAAAGACCTGTCTGATTCAATTAAATTACCTAACAATGTTTGGATGATTCAATTCTTTTAGAAACGAGACCTCTCTGATGATGCAACCAGGAACAGCATTGGAAGCGTTCGCAATCGAGATTTCTTTAACGGCCACAATGCTGTCATCATTAGTGATACGGTATTGAGAAACCCTACCGAAACTTCCTTGACCGAGAATTTCAAGAAACTCCATATTAGTATCATCTAACGGCCCCATTTCGTGCATGAAGTTGGTGTTAGTGAAAGAATTCTCGTGGCTTCGATTACAACAACAGATTTGATGTATGAAGTTGCTGTAAGTGAAAGATTTGTTGTGCCTGCGTCCCAACCTGGTGATTCAATAAAATAAACGACAATGAGTGAATGATGATGATGAAGACGGTGCGTGTGATGATTGGGGAAGAACTTACTGAGAAGAGAGGGAATCATGTTCTTCTGCGTCTATCGGCATTCTGAAGTGAAAGCAGAGAAGAAGAAGCAGAGAAGAAGAAGAAAGAAAGTGAACTTGAGAGAGCGATAAAATAAAGAACTGAAAAGAGTGAAGACGACTTGGATTTTTATTCTTTGATCTGTGTTTGGCGCCAAAATTCGAGTAACAGATTCAGTTATGACACGTGCTATTGCAATGAAACTTTTTAATCTATCCCAAAAATTGTATTATCATCATGCTTCATAATATATCATTATTTTTTTATTCATTTTTTTTTCTTTGTAGAAAATTGTGTTAAAGTAAATTTTAAATTAAATTTTACTAAAATTGTGGATGTCCAGTCGTGGCCTAAAGACAAAGATCTAAGATGTATGAATTTTTTTGAGAATGATATGATTTGATTTTTACTTGAATCCTCTATTTATAATTTGATTGTCTCTATACTCTCGCATGAAATGATGTGGAGGTGGTCATTTTTTCTTTTGGATAGGGAGATCATAATATGGACTCACGTAATCTCAAGTTCCTAATGAACTACTAACTCGTGGTGAGTTGGACAACAAGAATAAGAAAGCTTAAGAATATTACAAGAGAAGAAATAACAATGTATTGTAAGAAGTCTAGTACAAAGTGATGAATCCTCCTTAAGTGTCACCTATGGTATCCCTTTTGCTTAATATCTAAGTTTCTTGTTACAGTAATCTAAGTCATAATTGTGTACGGTCTAGAAGAGTTTTACCTTGTTCTACGGTGGGCGTCATCTGTTCCTAAAGAATAATGTGATGACTTTTTCGAAGCTGGTCGGGAGAAGTTACAGTATATTTAAAATTTTGTGTATTTGGAATTGTTTGCCTCTACCGTTCCCTTTTTCGAAGCTGGTCGAGAGAAGTTACAGTATATTTAAAATTTTGTGTATTTGGAATTGTTTGCCTCAACCGTTCCCAGACTACCTTCTTTATAGTGCTGAACCTGATATGAAACCATCTTGTATTTATGTTTATTTATTGTCCCGGTTTCCTTATCGTGTGGGTATCATGAAGGACATTGATTATATTTAACGAGGGTGTTTCATGTCCTTCAAGGGAAGGGAGATTTGGTAGAAATCAGGGTGTCAGACTACCTTCTAATTTTATTTTATCTGGTTGTGGTTTGGTTGAAAATAAATGATAATTTAATTTAGGAGAATGTTAACATGTCCTCTATGGATATCTATTAAAAAATTCAATAAAAAATATAATTTTAAAAATATAACGAAAGATGATAAGTTCAAGAACCAAGGTGAAAAATGATAGAACCAAGGTGAAAAATGATAGAACCACTACTATTGGGCCTGTTACTAATGAAAGGCCCAATCCTGCTGTTTGGAGAGTATACGTGCGCAGGGGTAAGAAAGTGGGGAATAATTCTGTTAGTGACGTGGCAAAGGAAATCCCTGATTCTTAGGGAGTTTGTTAGTAGTGAGAGATATATGGAGGAGGGGAGTGTGGGTTAGACTCACGCACGATTATTGTTATTATTGTACTAGGAGATTGTATTCTCTGGAGGAGCTCTTCTCTGGTTATACAGTATCACTATTTTCTTTCCTTCCATTAATACAAAACTACATTTCACATTCCTTTACACCATTTTATTCATTCTTTTTTTTTTCTGAGTTCTATCATTGGTCCGACCTTCCGGATCTTCGAGAGGTACCACTGATTTCTTATCTTGTACATGTCACCTAAGTTGTCAGATCGAATGGAAATAGTATAAGAAAGGCTCTCGGCGGTGGAGAAATCTGTGCGTCATGAGTTGAAAGATTTTCGTGAGATGATGATGCAGGAGTTTCGTGATACCATGAGGAGTGAGTTCACGAAACTGTGGGAGCAACGACCTATGGGGACGATGGAACGGCCTACGTTCTCGGAGGAGTCTGCGGCAGAGTATAAGATGGCGGTGAAGAAGGTGGAGTTACCATCGTTTGATGGTGACGATCATGTGGGTTGGGTCACGCGTGCTGAGATGTATTTCGAAGTTCAGGGTACATCGGAGGAGGTGAAGGTCAGATTGGCAAAGCTAAGCATGGAAGGAGCAACAATCCACTGGTTCAATTTGTTGAGGGAGACGGAGGACGATTTGACATGGTTGAAGCTAAAACAAGCCTTAATCGAGAGATATGGGGGAAGACAGAGCGATAATCCTTTTGAGGAAATGAAGGATTTACAACAGACTGGAACGGTTGACGAATACATCACCACCTTTGAGTATGTTTCGTCGCAGGTAGGGAGGTTACCGGAGGAGCAGTACCTGGGGTATTTCATGGGAGGACTCAAAACGGAAATTTGTTTGAGGGTTCGAACATTCAATCCACGTTCACGAGTTCAGGCGATGAAGATCGCTCGTGATGTGGAGACGGAGATATGTGGGTCGTTGTTGCCAAGAGGTGCTGGTGGGCCCCGTAATTGGAAGGGGAATGGGTCATGAGGATATGGGCTTAGTTGGAAAACAGGTTCTGGGTCTCAACATAACCCAGGTTTGACCCGAGTGGGAAATGGGTCTACTAATTATTCCACTGGATCGGTGCAAAGTAAAACGGGTTCTTCACCATCTAACCCGAGTGAGAATACGAATGCAAACACCAGCACAGCCAAATCGAGGGGTGACGAAGGAAGGAGATATGGAGGAGAATGCAATTGTGGCCTCAAGCACTTGCCGTATTCTGAGTTGATGGAGCGAAGATCACAAGGGTTGTGTTTCCGCTGTGGAGAAAAGTATCATCCTCTTCATCAATGTGTTGAGAAACAACTTAGGTTGGTGATTTTGGGAGATGATGAAATGATTAATGAGGAAGGTGAGGTGATAGCCATCGAAGTTAAGGAAGACGAGGAAGAGGTGCTAGATTGCAACTCTATGGGGCTATTTGGTATTTCCGAAACAGACATTAAGTCGAACAATACCCCTCCTACCACTCTGTGCCTCCAAGGAAGCTTGAAGGGGGTATCAATTGTGATTCTAATTGACAGCGGTGTGAGTCACAATTTTGTCTCACCTCATGTGGTCACTGCATTCGGGTTAAATGTTGAGCAAGGAAGATCGATGGGAGTGAAGTTGTGTGACGGTCACAGAGTATCGACAAGAGGAAGATGTAGAAAATTGGAGGTGTGTTTGAATGACTTTACCCCCAGTGTTGATGCTTATGTCCTTGAATTGGGTGACCTAGATATGATTTTGGGGGTAGCTTGGTTGCAAAGGTTTGGAAAAGTAACTTTTGACTGGGAGAAAATGACCATTAGTTTTCTATGGGAAGGAAAAAGGGTGGAATTACATGGTCAATTATTCACTACCAAAGATGTGTCAACCAACAACATATCTCATGCACCAATGGACTCCTTGCACAGTTTGTTAGAAGAAGAAGTGGTACCAACAGATGAAGTACAAGAACTGACTGATGTACAAAAGCATGAGCTTAATGAATTGTTGCGCAAATTTTAGGGAGTTTTCGAAGAAAATATAGGGCTACCACCTAAACGAGAAATTAATCATGCCATTGAGTTACAAAAGGATGCAGGACCAGTAAGCGTAAGACCGTATCGTTACCCTCATCACCACAAAGAGGAGATCGACAAATAAGTTTGGAGTATGTTGAGCCAAGGTATCATTCGAAACAGTTCAAGTGCATTTTCAAGCCTTGTCACTCTAGTAAAAAAGAAAGATGGTTCATGGAGGATGTGTATTGATTATAGGGAGTTGAATAAAGTCACAGTTCCTGATCGCTACCCTATACCGGTGGTGGATGAATTGTTAGATGAGTTGCATGGAACCAAGTATTTCTCTAAACTTGACTTGAAATCTGGTTATCACCAAATCAGAGTGAAGGAAGAAGACGTGCAAAAAATGGCTTTCCGGACGCATGAAGGACACTATGAGTTTTTAGTAATGCCATTTGGATTGACAAATGTGCTACCTTCCAATCCACCATGAATCAGATTTTCAAACCATATCTTCGCAAGTTTGTTTTAGTTTTATTTGATGACATTCTAGTATATAGTAAGGGGTGGAAGGAACATTTAGCACAGTTGTCCCAAGTATTAGAGGTTTTGCAACACCATTGTTTTGTAGTTAACCAAAAGAAGTGCAATTTTTCTAGTAGGAAGGTTGAATATTTGGGGCATGTAATATCTGAACAGGGGGTGGCAGTGGACCAAGCAAAAATTAATAGCATTTTGGAGTGGCCAGTTCCTCATAATGTCAAAGGGGTGAGAGGTTTTTTGGGGCTGACGGGGTATTACCGGAAATTCATTGTTGGTTATGGTAAGATAGCTAAACCGTTAACAGAGCTAACCAAGAAAGAAGGGTTTCATTGGGGACTAGAAGAGTTGAAGGCATTTGAGAATCTAAAAAGGGCTATGATTCAAGCTCCAGTTTTAACCCTTCTGGATTTTGCACAACCCTTCGAGATTGAGTGTGTTGCGTCCGGGAGAGGAATAGGCGCGGTACTGATGCAGAAAAAGAAACCCATAGCCTATTTCAGCAAAGCCTTATCTAAGAATAATTTGAGTAAGTCGGCGTATGAGAAGGATTTGATGGCATTAGTGTTGGCCGTTCAACATTGGCGTCCTTATTTGTTGGGAAGGAAATTTGTGGTGTATTCTGATTAAAAAAGTTTACGACACTTGCTGTAACACCCCGATATCCGCTACACGCATCAACCGTGTCGGCCAACCGAGCATGTCACCAGCTTAATCAATACTCCCCCTAGGCCCGCTTATCGGCTGCCCAGGAAATATTGTTTTTGCCTCTCACTGGAATCGAACCACGTAACTAGGGGTTAAGTATGTATTCATAGCAATTCCTGCTACCACTTGAGATACTAGCTCAATTGGAAGAACCTGAAGAACTATTGGTTTCAAGATCAATTACGAAAAATAGACAACGGGTGCGATAATGGTTGGTGCGTTGGAAGGGAAGAGTTGTAGAAGACACCACTTGGGAGGATGAGTCGGTTTTAAAAAGTCAGTTCCCTTCTCTCAGCCTTGAGGACAAGGTTGTTGTTTCTGGGGAAGGTAATGATAGAACCACTACTATTGGGCCTGTTACTAATGAAAGGCCCAATCCTGCTGTTTGAAGAGTATATGTGCGCAGGGGTAAGAAAGTGAGGAATAATTCTGTTAGTGACGTGGCAAAGGAAATCCCTGATTCTTAGGGAGTTTGTTAGTAGTGAGAGATATAGGGAGGAGGGGAGTGTTGGTTAGACTCACGCACGATTATTGTTATTATTGTACTAGGAGATTGTATTCTCTGAAGGAGCTCTGCTCTGGTTATACAGTATCACTATTTCCTTTCCTTCCATTAATACAAAAACTACATTTCACATTCCTTTACACTGTTTTATTCATTCTTTTTTTTTCTGAGTTCTATCAAAAAACAAGTTATTCTCTTACTTTTTAGAGAATAAAAAAAACATCATCAATTTCATTTGTAATCTTTATAGAAAAAGGTTACAACATAGTACATTTTACAAAACTTCCTAGTGGCACCTTACCAAATAAATTTTACACATAAAATTATGGAATTGATAACAAATTTACATGAGATAACACGCCTCAATAAATAAAAAATCTTATATCAATGAGAAAATAACTGAAGGCTAGTAGTGATGTTACATGCTTTTATCATGTTTTATAGTGAAGGTTGAAGTTGTTGCAGTACTTGAAGAAGCAGCCAATGACACAGTAGTAGTAGTACCCTGGCTATCTGAGCCAGAGGAAGCATTGTATGAAGATGTACTCTCTATATCTTTATTTTTCTTAGCTCCTCTAACTTTAAGATCCATAACATCTGAAATCAACCCCGGTTTTGTTATTTTACTTTCGTTAATATCAATTTCTCCGGTGAGCATTTTGACAACAGAAGACATGGTTGGCCGGAGCTTAGGAGTGTCCTGAGTACAAAGAAGGGCAATCTTCAGAATTTTACAAGCCTCCACAGGATCGAAACCCCCGTTTAGTGATATGTCTACCAACTGTACCAATTCGTTTCGCTCGTAAAGCTCCCATGTCTGTCGTAAGAACAGAAGCTTAAATAAGATCTGGTCTATTGATACCATTATGCAACAGAGAACTGTCCATTTTAAAAAATTGAAAGATACTTGAACACCAAAGAGAAAATACGATAAACATACCGTTTCTAGAATATATTGATCTGCAACTGGTAATCTGACATTTGTGTTAGATCTCCCACTGACTATCTCTATAAGTAGGACGCCAAAACTGTAAATATCTGCTTTACGAGTCAACTGCCCCCTTATCGCATACTCTGGTGCCAAATAGCCTCTGAAATAAAACACAAGATGGAGTTCCAGATATAAATAATCGGTGAGAAATGGGAGATAACAACACACATAGTGAAGGAGACGATTTCCTCATTCACACGTAAGAAGCAACACTGTGATGAACGAACGAATGAATGGACATAATATAAAATAACATCCCAAAGAAATCACGGTTATAGCCTTAAAGGCGATACATGAATTGAATACCAGCCAGAACAAGTGTGGGTTGCATTTATTAGACTACAAATTTAAGCACAGCACTGGACCAACCAAACAAATATCTCATGTCAACATTAAACAAAGTAATAAAACAAAACAAAATATGATTGTTTTTTCTTCAAAGTCACCGGTTACCACCAAAACGAAGTTGTGAAATTTATAAATATTGAATAAAATCAACATGTTCAACAAGGTTCACATTTGGGAATGTGCGAATAACACATGTAGAAACCCCAAAAACGAGGTTTGATCAAATAGAGATTCGTCAATCAGTGTCACGAAATATGATTTCTGATAAGACGTCTTAACACCATTTTATCTACGTAGCTAACTCGCAAAATGTGAAAACCCTTTGCTGTTCTTGTATAGTTTGAAATTGAGTTTAATACATAAGTGGAAGCACGGTGCCCTGGTGTTTAAACAAAACAAATGCTTCCAAATTTTGTACTGACTGTAAACCTAAAACACTTACATTGTTCCTGCTACGCGTGTGCTGACATGAGTCATATATGATGGAATAAGTTTTGCAAGACCAAAATCCGAAATCTTAGGTGTAAGGTCTTTGTCAAGGAGAATATTGCTTGCTTTTATATCTCTGTGAACAATATGCGGCGTTACTTCTTCATGGAGAAAGGCAAGTCCGCGTGCAACTCCAATACATATCTTACATCGCGTTTGCCAATCGAAGTAGATATTACTGTGACCTCCAGCTGCAAGTGCATATAATATAGTTTATTCAAAGATTTAACATATCAAGTCCACGAAATTATGATGAAATAAAAGTCATTCTTCTCAACCCTCACAGAAAACTCTACCAAAAAATCGTAATGCATTTACCTAGAAGGGTTTGTGCAAGACTATTGTTCTCGAGGTAATTGTAGACTAATATTCGATGATCTCCTTCCACGCAACAACCATATAGTATAACCAAATTTTCATGCTGTATTTCTGAAATGACATTAATCTCGGTCAAGAATTCCTTCACTCCTTGCTTTGATTCAGTTGAAAGAACTTTAATAGCAGCTAACTTCCCACCTTTTAGTACTCCCTAATCATCCACCAAAATAATGTTAGGGAAAAATAATTATCAAAACAAACTATACAGCGGTGAAGGAAATACTCGAGCATTGTTTGGTTACCTTATAGACAGAACCAAAACCACCCTCCCCGATTTTATTAGCCGGGCTGAAATTGTCAGAGGCATTTTTGAGTTCTTTGTAGGTATAAACTTTTATTCGAATACCGGAAAGTCCTGTTAACAAGTATATTAAATCAAAATCAAACACCGTAAACAGGCAATTACATTTGACATGAAAAAATGAATGTTTATTCATATAAATTAAGCAAACATAGAAAAGTTAGTTACCTTGGTCAATTTCAGGATCTCGTCTTATATCAGAAGACACTTTCTTACCAAATAAGAAAGAAAAACAAGTCATGACAGTATGAAGTAATTCAAATGAGCTTGGAATGTATCCTGGTTGATTTGAATCAGAGCGAATTCAATTTTAATCTAGAGTATGATACAGTTCAAGTTAAAGTAATGATTGACTATTCTTGGGAAACTAAAAGAAGAGGGGGAAATCAGAAAGCTAAGAAAACATTAATAAAATAGCATAAAGAGAAAGTGTAAATTTTTGTGAAACAAACCTTAAGAAATTGGATGAAATGAAAGCAGATGGACGAGGTTGAGAAGATGAAATGGAGAAGGTAAAGAAGAATTCAGAGAGAGAGAGAGAGAAGTCAAGAGAGGACTTTTGTGAGTTATGATGAGATGAGATGACGGGGTTAGGTTGGTATTATATTATGACTATGCTGTTGAATTGAATTGAAGTAAAAAAGTTTTAAAATGAAAGATTTATAATAAGACTGAAAGAGTAATAAGCCAGCGCGTGAAACGACGAGTATGTGTGTGAATCTCTTCATTGACTGGAGACTATTCCAAATATAGTTTAATAAATAAAATTTACAACACGGGATAGAAGACCAATACTATTGCAATAAAATAACAAACAACAAAGGACCACATAATCTTAAATTTCAGTACCAACTTGTATCTAGAATGACTTTTCATTATACTGTATCATATAGTTAGAATCATTTAGATTTTAGAATAATAATTTGTGGATCACAGGTTAACAAGGTGAAGTCACAGCTTTTTAATATAATATGGTTAACTACTAAAACACATGCTATAATAAGTTAGATAAGTTTTTTTTTCATAATTATTAGAATTATTTATTTTTATAATTTATATAAAATTATATTAAAGTATAAAATTACTCAATAGTTCAAATAAATATTTATAATATAAATTATATATTGATTTATTTTTAAGAAAAATAATAAATTATTATAAAATAAAATTTAAAAAATGCTATAAAATATACACATCAGAAGAAAAAAGCATTATCATTTTTCATTAAAAAATGGTCATATGTTGCATATTATTAAAAGAAAATAGTATTAACTAATTAACAAAGACATACAAAAAAATATATTATTAGGTATATAAATAAGTAAAGGCAATAGAAATTAGTGTTATGATATTTAGGGTGACTTATTTTTTATAGACAAAATCTTAAGAAAATTGTCTTAAATATTGTTGATACGTTCTTACTTAGTTTTTGTCTGTCGTGCTTTTTAGAAAAAATTATTTTGTCTCGATTTATTTCAGAATAAAAAGACTAATTTCATGAAGATCTATTTTGCTTAAGATTCTATAAATATGTTTTGAAAAGGTTTTGGTTGGAAAAGATTTAATTATCATAATCGGCTTGATAATTTTAATTGGATTTGTTTTGATTAAAAGATTTATTTCACTGAAGATTGAATTTGATTTGATTTTGTGTTTACCTTATTGAATTTTTTGGTTGGATCGTCCTCTCTTTATAAAGAGATCATTCCCCTTATGGCAGACACGCTCGAGAGAGAACAATCACGGCGTTTGACGCTTTATCAATTTGAGTATTATAGTGTGTTTTGCTTGGATAAAACTCTACATCGTCATCTCTATATCTCTATATTTTATATTTATGATGGACAGTGCCAAGGAAAGAGGATCTATTAATCGTCCATCAGTTCTTGATGTTACTAATTACGACTACTTGAAGGCTCACATGATGGCCTTTCATCAGTCTATGGATAGCAAAACCTAGAAAGTTGTCATCAATGGATGACCCCTTCTTACAATCATAGTTGATGATGAGTCTGAATACGTGAAACCTAAAAAGTATTGGACACCTGTTGAAGTTGGAATTTCTTTTGATAATTCTTGTGCCCTTACAACTATATACAATGGAGTTGAAAAAAAACATCTTTAGGGTCATCACCAACTACACTAGTTCTAAAGAGGCATGGAAAATTGTACTTGCTAAAAAGTACTATGAGGTGAGAGCCTACTTGCTTAAGGTTGCAAGAGACTTCATTTACGTATCTATGATGGAATTAGTGAATGTCCTCCTCAATTATGAACCGAGGTATTTAAAGATGACTCATTGGGGTTGGGTTAGAAAGCCAAAAGGTAGTTTTCCTCATTCCATTACAAGGAGTGTGAGAGAAATGGAAGATTTATTCTCCCCTAAATTGTGGGGAAAAAGGTTTTCCTTTGTCTAACACTTCATAACCCCTGATTAACGAGGAAAATGGATCTTGGATACAAGATCGGGCAACCAAGCCAAAATGGATGATTAGCCCTAGTCAGACGATTGAGTCTAGTTTTGTTGTACTAATCCTATTTTTACCATGGGTTATCTTTTATGACCCAATAATTTTCATTGTCTTCACCGACAATCATACTTCCCCATAAATATTATAGTCACTTGAAGCTACACCACTCCAAGAATTTTCATATTGTCTTCACCGACAATCATAATTTTAAAAACTATCATACTCCACCTAAAGAAGAGTATACTTCACTTAAAATTAAACCACTTCAAGAGTTTTCAGATGCCAAAAAACAGGTTGAATGGTGCAACTTCCATGTTGGTAGGAAGCTCTTCAACCATCGATATGATATTGCACCTTGTGTAATCTTGATTATATCAACACATCTTTGACTTGAACTTTCTACAAGTCAAAAAATTCTTCCATCAATTTTCTCTAGCTCAACAACTCTTTCACAATACTACATTTTTTTATGTGGAAGATCAAACAAAGATGCAACCATAGAGCATACTAAGAACACTTATCCCCGGATCGAACCAAAACCTCTTATACCATTTGTTAGAAAAAATAAAGCATAGAGAAAAAAGAGGAACATAATAACAACATAAGAACATAACGTGGAAACTCCAAAACCGGAGAAAAAACCACGATCGTTGTCAATAGACAGCCAGTGAATAAAACTGTGAAAACTATTACAATACATAATATACCCTCAACTTACCCAGTACACACACACCCTCCAAAACAAATATTTAATTACATCTCACAACACTCTAATACATTTGTTCCAATCACTTCAACTATTTCAATTTCTATATTTGAACCTAAATCTTCAACCTCATCCACCTCAACAACAATTCCAATGTTAACAACCTTTGATCCTGTCTCCCTGATAATGGTATCTGCTCCCACTTCAAACAATCCAAAACCAATTTCTCTTCCATCCTTAACTCTTTCCATTCCATCAACACCCATCCAGACCTACACCACATTTGTTCTCACCCCAGTCTCTGAATCATTTCAATTTGTCACCTCTCAAACCTTACTTGAATATGCACCCACCTCTGAAGCTTCAACCAACAATGACTCACCATTGTCCATACATTATGATCCTTCATCACCAAAATCTGAAAGTTCATTTCAAGTTCTCAATGATGAACCCCTTGTTACAATTCTTGCTGAACAAACTACATCTGAACCAATTCTTTCTGCACCCTTCAAAAATATGTTGTCAAATTCAGCCCAATTTAACAAAGTTATATAGTAGAATTCGACAAAATTATGCAGCCTAACTCAGTCCAATTTAACAAAGTTATGCATCTGAATTTAAAAAAATTATGCAGTCGAATTTGACAAAATTGTGCTATCAAATTCAACCTGATTTAACAAAGTTATTCATCTGAATTCGACAAAATTATGCAGCTGAATACGACAAAATTGTACTATCAAATTCAGCCCAATTTAACCAATTTATGCAGCAGAATGCAACAAAATTATGCAACCGAATATGACAAAATTGTGTTGTTAAATTCAGCTCAATTTAGCAAAGTTATGCTACAAAATTTGACAAAAATATGCAGCTGAATTCGACAAAGTTAGGCAACCTAATTCAACAAAATTATGCAGTTTAGTTCGACAAAGTTATGGAACCAAATTCGACAAAATTATGCAACATGAATTCAATTATATTCATAGTCGAGACATGTGAAATTACCATCAAAAGTGCTATAACACTAAGTTGATCATCTTGTGTTTGAGGGGGCTCGTAAGTTGGAGGTGTCGAACATGATACTACTTGTGAAATATGACTTATTGCCTCTTTATTCTAAAATAATTATGTAAAAATAAATTAAGTGATTATACCTGTAAAATTAAAACCAATGATCTATATGTCAACATATACACCTGCAATATTTGACGTTGTAGTTGTTTTCTAGGCTGTATGTTTTTCATTCTATTATGCATAATCTCAACCCAACTCTTACGTCTCTTTTGTTTTTTTTAGCCAGATCGTATCTTGAATCCTTTGGGTTGTGTAACATCATCACATATCAGAATTATCAGCATTGTTATTTCTGACTTGTAAGTGAAATTCCATTAATTGTTTACTCAATAAATTTAATTGTGGTATCTACAATCTCAAGACACTCTTCTAAAAGAGATGCGCTGGAAGCTACTATAATGAATATAGAAACAACATTTCTAAATTTTTCGTGATAGATAACTTTGGATCACCTTCCACCTTCCCCCCCCTCAAATCTTGCACAACACCGCAACGAGCTTCTAATGTCCACCTTCTTTAAATATACTCATCCAAAACGACCTCAACATCATTTTCTTCAAACACTTTTAATACGTGTGAACAAAGTATGCTAAATATCTATAATTTTCTATAACTACAAGATATAAAGGATGAAGCACAATTAAATGTTACTTTCTAAGATTTTTCATGATTGTCCATCATTATGGAATATTTACACAAAGAGTGAGACTCACTTCTCTCTATTATATTCGTTGCTAAGAATAACTTAAAACTCGTTTTGGACCCCTATGGTCGTTGAAATAGGAAAATAGAGCAAGTGGCCTATTAGCATGATTAGTATAATATGTAGTATCTAATCACACAACATTCCCAAAATATCTGTAATATAACACCATAATTGCATCAATTTAAAACACTTTGGTTATTTTTTCTTCTATATCCATCTGGTATGCATGAAAAAAGATGGATTCTCCAACAGTTGTCGTTGAAAATATTGTGAAAGACGTCTGACCTCGCCATACACCATACTTCTTTGTCTTCTTGCTTTAAGGTAATTTTTTTACATCCAAACATGTATATCCAAGATAAGATTTGTGCCCCGCATGTTTTCTTATAAGTTGAAATGTTGATTTTTGTCTCAACCCAGAGTCATCAGCTAGATCAATCGCATGCGCTTGGACTTCAGTTATCTTTCTATGTGATGTAAACATGTGTGTTGTTTCTGGTGGTTGTAGAAGGTGATTATGGTCTTGTACAAATTCATGAATGACACATTTTCCATTTTCCATATAAGAGTGATCATTGATTTGCAACCAGTTCTGGTCTCAGCTCTATGGTTGCTAACAAATACATCTCTCTAGTCAGGTTGTTGCAATCCTTCCTTGCTACCAACAAACCTACATGACAATATACTACCATCTTTTTTACTCTTTGTAGTTTCTGTGAGGTTGGAGTAAATTTTGGTAAAACAAACTTAGTAATCAAAGTTGAAAAAAATGCAAGATGAGTGAGCATTCAGACTTCAACATGTCAAATAAGATGTAACAACATGTCTGGTATGACATCCTATTTGCAAAAGTTAATCTTTCAAGTGAATCAGGCGTCTTTATGGATACAGGAATCTCGTGTTTCAGCTACAGAATATTCGGGAATAATTAATTAGCTGACGTGTTATCCAAGCTTAATTCAATCAATAGATTTCCACACTTTCTATTATTGGAGACAATATAGAAAAGTTTGGATTGAAGAGCTATTTTCTTGGAGAACAAGTAGCAGATATTTGGCAGCCTCCTTGCTGCATTTTGAAGCCCAGTCCAGTCGATGTTAAACATATAAATAGAAGGGTTGTAACTAAGTTTTAGGTGGAACTAATATTTTTGTTTTAGGGTTATAGGAATCCTTATTTTTGTTGTAAGTTCCATATGTGTGCATTCACAAACTTGTAGGTGTTGAATGCTGGAGTAATCTCCAAAGTTGTTAAGTAAGGAGAGTGTGTCATTCTCATAAGCTTTTAAGCATTGAGAATTTTGTGTCTTGGAAGAGTGTCTTTTACGTGAGTTTTTGTTTGGTTGTTTATTACCGTGTTTCTGTAATTAAAGAGATTTGAGGAGGGCCTCATACCTAGGTGAGTCTTAGATAGAAGTCATAGAAATGGTAGTGATTAAGTGAGTAGATCGTCAACGGGTGTGTTGGCTGTAAGGTCTATGAATTGATACTATCGAATATTGATTTCGTCCCTGGCTTGGTAGCCCCCAGAGTAGGAAGGTTGTTTCCGAACTGGGTAAACATATCGTTGTGTTCTTTACCTTTATGCACTGTTATTATTTTCATTACCACTGCCATTTGTTCCATTAGGTTCATCAATAGATATTTGTGTCGTGACATCTCATTCGACATCACATATCTGATACTAGAATTTCACTCTTGTTCACATAACATTTTCTAAAACCAAAGCCAACATGTGCACCATATGCGAGTCAAAATTGATAAGCTGGTTCTATTGAGTCAAATTTCATACCAACCAACGACTTTCGATTAATACTTGAAAATGCCATAATAATCACACTATATATATATATATATATATATATATATATATATATATATATATATATTATTACCTGATTTAAAAGAAAAACAATATTTAGTCTTTCAAAAATTGTAACAACATACACATACATTTAATAAGAACCACACAACAACTTAGATGAACTTATTATGAGTATAACACACTCAATAAAAAAAAAGTAAACAAACTAACATAAAATACCAAAATAAATTGAAATATATTAACAAATAAAAAATAAAAAGTAACACCCATTACAAAACAATACAGAAATACATGGATATAGAAAAAGAAAAGAAAGAACAAAAATACACCAACACACACTGACATAGAATAAGAAAACAAAGAAGAAGAAAATTAGAAATATGAAATGGTGGTGATATTACTTTAGGTTTTTTCTTTACCCACCTCCCTATGGGGGTCACCCCCAGCGAAAACCCTAGTTTACCCCTGCTTCGGAAATGAACTTCCGAAGTGTTTTTTTTTTTAAAATTTTCTCAGACTTCGGAAGTTCATCTCCGAAAACACCCACACCAAATGGGGGGTGTTTTCGGAGATGAACTTCCGAAAACACCTTTTTTCAGATTTTGGGGGGTTTCGGAAATGAACTTCCGAAATATGCAGAAACTGTGTTGTTTTTTTTTTATGATTTTGGAAACAGCCTCGTATTTTTAATTAAAGAAAGACGGCAAATAAAATAAGCGATATATAAACAGAAAATACTAATATACTAATATGATAAGAATAGTGATATATACAAACTGATCCGATCCAAATCCAAATAATAATAGTGTACGAAAGATACAATCCGAAAACAAAAAAAAATAAACCCGACCACTACTGGGTATGCCTAACCCTCTCACCCTGGGCCCTCCTCTGCCGCCTGTATGCCGCCGCACGGCCCGCATCAGTGACGATCATCTCCATCACGACGACTGCCTCTGGACCGCTCTGATGAACGACACCTCGATCCAACGCGTCCCGCCCAAGCATCTCTATCCGCTGGCAGATCGGAAGGAGATCAATGGTGTGGTCATCCTCGGCCTGCTGGTTCTCCAGGATCTCCTCGTGTGCTGGCGTAGGAGCGTCGGGTGTCAGCAGAGGATGTGACACCCGATAGAACCATGTGACGTACCCCTCCACACTGTGCCAGTCCTGGGTGACCCGCATGCGACGGTACTCCTCCGGTACCACATGATGCTCCCAATCCTCAAACATGGCAGTGAGCTGCACTCTGGTCACTGTGTCGGGAGCAGCCTCAAAGGGTGGCCTGGGTATCATCTGCACAAATCCGAACTGACGCATGCACCGCTCAGGGAGATACCGGACCATGATGTTAGTCCCGCATGCCAACCATCCAGAATATAGAGATATGCCGTCAAAGGGGACAATCTGAGTGTAGTCGCTGAACGGCCTCCAGGTGACGTCATCGTGCATCGTGCGGTCCAAGTACCCACGGTATGGTCCCACCGCATTGTTCCCCCTCTGGATAACGTATCTGGCGGCCCTGGGCATGGTGTCAACGTACGCATGATCGATGTGGAAGCCGTGGATGCGGGAGAAGTAGGAGATGATCCAGCTCTGAAACATAAATAAATACGAAACATAAGTAAATACGAAACACAAATACGAAACATAAATAAATACGGAACAATTAAAATGAAACATACCGTGAGTAGTGTGCAGGATCCGGTTAACTGCCTCGTCCTCCAGTTGGATGCCTCATTCAGCTTCTGGTATAGGTATGCCAGAGTAGCTGCCCCCCAGTTCCACTGGTGAACGGTGGTCAAGTCCATGAAGTAGCGGAGGTAGGTCATGTCGACGTACCTCGCACTCTTGTCCACAAAGATCGCAGCGCCTACCACATGCATGCACCAACACCGGAGAGCGCAGCCACGATGATAATGTGTAAATAGATCGTCACCCGCATCCTCAGCCTCGGCCGCCGCCACCAGGTGGTGCTCGAAGTAGCGGCTCAGTGTGGTGAACCGGATATGAGGCCCAGATGTCGTGGCGCACTCAAAGTCAGCAACTTCGGGCTCCATACCCAAATAGAGCGCCATCCACTCAGTGGCTTCGACCCTCTGGATCCGGGAGTGGGTCAACAGCGGACCCCTGATCGGCAGGTGGAGAAGACACTGCACATCATGCAAGGTGATCGTCATCTCCCCAACCGGCAAGTGGAAAGAAGACGTCTCCTTGTGCCACCGCTCCACAAAAGCCCCCTGCATGCCGTGGCTGATGGTGGTGTACCCCGTCATGCAGAGCCCACTGAGCCCTGAACCTCTCACAGCATCGTTAAACCACTCGGCAGTCGGTTTAAACAGACTGAAAATCTTTCGGGCATGGTTCACCATTTTCAACGGCTCTCTCTCCTGTTACAAAAAACAAATAAAAAAGTATGTTAAATAGACGGTTAATAAAATATTGAATAAACGTCTAAATTATAAACGGTTAAATAATGTAGTCGGGCAAATTATAAAAAATACCTCTCCTTCTGATACAATTCGGAAGTTCATTTCCGAAACTGGGAATGGAGGTGTTTTCGGAAATGAACTTCCGAAACACCCCTGCGCAGAAGTTCTCTGCAACCTCCAATGGCAGACCCCAAAATCCTAAATCAAACCTATGTCTACACATTCTAAACATCCTATATATCAGTACAAACCTAACCTAATACATTTTTTGCTATTTGTAAACACCCTAATATAAATTTTAATCATAGATCTTAAAATTAAAATGCTTACCGATTGAATAGATTGGAGGACTTTTGAATGTAGTAGAGCAAGTAGATGGAGCCTTTGATGTAGCTTGGAAGTGGTTTGCAGAAAAATCTCTTTGGGGTTGAGTTTGGAAGAAGATTAGGGTAAATGAATTAGGGGAGGGGGGTTGTTTTGCTTAATCTGCAAAACGCGCAGTATTTCGGAAATGAACTTCCGAAATAAGACAATTTTTTCAAAAAAAAAAAGGCGCTTTCGGAGATGCATCTTCGAAAACACCTTTTTCTTGCATTTCAGAAATGCATTTCCGAAGTCAGGGATAGTTTGGGTTTTTCACTAGAGGTGGACTAGAAGGTTGGGAGGTAGCCAAAGAAATTTCTATTACTTTAACATAGACAATGATCAAAGATGTGGCAACGGTGAAGTTCGCCAACGACGATGAAAGTGAACAACACAGAAGATGATCAATAATAAGTGATGAAATGACAATTAAATACATGAAAATGATAACTTTTTTTTTTAAGCAATTTGTATCTAGCGGGTTTCGAACCTGAGCCTTGAGAGGAGCACACTCTCAGGACCCAAGCATTTCACCGCTAGATCCCACACACGCACACCATAAAAATGATAACTAAGTTCACAAGCGATGAAGGAGATGAAATATCAACGACATAATGGATTTTAATTTTATGTTCAAACACATACTTCTGTTTTCTTTTATAAAAAATACAATATTGAAAACGTAGCATAGGTAATTAAATTAATCCAACAGTCTATAATTGTTGAAAGGTAGAAGGCATTTGCAGCAAAAAAAAAAAAGGTTAGGGATCCATTCCAAAAAAACATGGTGTAGTTTGTGTTTGTTTACATTTTACATAACACTGTTCTAACTAATGTTGTGAATGAGCATAACTCATTCAAATGTTGCCGCCAAAACTGCAATCCTTTCTCAAACACCGCACGCTTTCAACTGTTCCGTTCCCTCCTCCTACCCTAACATTCCTCGCCGACAATTCCACCACCATACAACACCTCAAACAGGTTCACGCCCAAATGATCGTTTCCTCCCGCATCAATGATCATTTCGCTGCAAGCCGTTTATTCTCCTCATTCGCACTTTCCCCTTTCGGAAACCTCACTCACGCTTCTAGAATCTTCTCTTCTATACACAAACCCAATTCCTTCATGTGGAACACTCTCATCCGCGCCCAACAACAACCCCACAATTCTATCTCCCTTTACATCTCTATGCGTAGACTTGGTGTCTTGCCTGGTAAACACACTTTTCCTTTTCTCCTCAAAGCGTGTTTTTCACTCTCCAATCCCTTGCTACCTTGTAAACAGGTCCACACTCATGTGCTTAAATTCGGACTGGACTTAGATTGTCACGTGGCTAACGGTTTGGTAAGAGGTTATTCTGTTTCTGGTGATTTGGTTGATGCCCGTCACGTGTTTGATGAAATTCCGATGAAAAGTTTGAGTCTTTGGACCACTATGATTTGTGGGTATGCTCAGAATTTTTGTCACAACGAGGCGTTGAATCTTTTCGAGGGGATGATTGTTGGTGGGTTTGAGCCTAATGGTGCCACCTTGGCTTCAGTATTGTCGGCTTGTGCGCGCTCTGGATGTCTTGAGCTTGGCGAAAGGATTCATGAGTTTATGAGAGTGAAAGGGGTTGAAGTGGGCGTTATTCTTGGGACAGCATTGGTTTATATGTACGCGAAGAATGGGTCAATTTTGATGGCGGGGAAGTTATTTGATGAAATGAGCGAGAGGAATGTTGTTACTTGGAATGCTATGATATGTGGTTTAGCTTCACATGGACATGTTGAAGACGCTCTTAGTTTATTTGAGAGTATGAAAAAGGATGGGACTGTTGTTCCTAATGATGTCACCTTCATTGGGGTCTTATCTGCGTGTTGTCATGCAGGTTTGATAGGTGTCGGTCACAAAGTTTTTTGTTCGATGAAGGATGTGCATGGAATTGAACCAAAGATTGAGCACTATGGGTGCATGGTTGATCTTCTTGGGAGAGGAGGTAAGTTGCTGGAGGCAGAGGAAATGATAAAAAGGATGCCGTGGAAACCTGACGTGGTTATTTTGGGATCTTTGTTGGCAGCTAGCAAGAATAATGGAAACACTGAGGTTGCTGAAAGAGTAGTGAAAGAAATTCTTACTCTGGAACCTCATAATCACGGAGCTCATGTTGCTTTGTCGAATATGTACGCAGAGGCTGGACAATGGCAAGAAGTTTTGAGACTGAGGAAGACAATGAAAGAAGAGAAGGTCAAGAAAGCTCCCGGATGGAGTCTTGTTGCCACTTAATTGAGTTTCTGAAATGGCTTGTATGTGGCAGATACTTATCATTTTTGGAAAAGAATTGGATATTTTATTCTTAGAAAAAAAAGGAGAGGGATTGATTTATTATCATCATCTAAACTTACCCAGTTCAACTATTAACCGATTTAAAAATCTTGTTCAACCAATTCTGCTGTTCTGAAAATAGTTAAGTTGCTTACTGAAGAAATGGTTCCACACTGCTGCTTTATAATGAAGTTGTATCCTAACAATTTGGCAAGTGACCGGTATTTCCTTCGTTGTTGCAAGCACATGATTATGTTACTGGAGTCCAGCGGTTATTTATGCAAAAGCAGTTGATAAGTCAATGATACTAGTGCTAAATGTTGAAGTCCCTCCTGTCAGCTGAGAAACTCATGAGGTTACCATTGCTAATCAATCCCCAATTTGCCTGCAATTGATGGACCTAAAGTATATTTCTGAAAAACTTCCTCTCATATCATTTGGTGTTTCTGCTGCATATATACAGGTAGAGCCTCTCTTTTTTATTCTGAGATGTTTAGATATGATTTATGTTCTTATTTATATAGTTACTTTAGCTAAACAAATATTGTTCACCTGACAGATACTCAGTGAAGCTACATTATAATATGAAAGCATGAAAGAGCTACATTAAGCAATTGAGTAGATGCATCTTCCCAATGTTCAGCGAAGATATCAGAGTTCCATCCTTGTCTTGGCTTGTGATTATTAACATGCATGCATCTTCCCAATGTTGTAGACCAGATTTTTCTGGTATCTTATAGTTCTTGGTTCCAAATCGTTATTCCATATTATAAGTCGAAAACCCTAAGAGACTGTTTGAGTTAAGAATTTTAAAATATTAATGTATTTATATAGAGGATTCAAAATGAATTGTGCCAAATACCTTATTTGGAATTTTGGATTTTAAATCCATGGAATCTAAAAATGCTGGGAATTATATGGGGAGTTTTTTTTCTCCAAATAAATGAGAATATAAGTTAGTATTTGTAACATTCTCCATCTCGGAGCATTTATGTTGAGTAATAGATCTTGAATCAAGACTTGTTGCACACATTACAAGCCTCCTTCACTAATTTCTTCTTATTTGTCTAGTGCTGGAGTTGTTCACTTTGATTCAATCTAGGGGAGTTCTGTTTGAGGACACATGAGTTTTTTGAGCTTTATGGGGTTTGTATTGCAAGTGGTATTTTGCCTTTACCCTTATTGTTGTCTTTTGGGTTATTATAGCTACTATTGTTTCCCTGAAAATATTCATGCACTTCTTTGGTGATGATAGGGAAGTTAGTGCTGATGCGGTTACTGGACCAACATTTTGGAGTGTGTCAGTATTAGAGGAGGTTTTAGGAGAGAGAAGGAAACTATAGGGGGAAGTCAATTATTGTAATGGGGGAACAGTTATTTGAGAATGGGCCGGTTATGTCCTGTGTTTAGTTTTAAATAATCTTAGGAAGTTATGAGATCTTTTATTATGGTGTATTTTCTGGTTTATGTTAGGCAGAGAGCTACATAGCACTCTGAAAGAGCATTGTGCTCTGGGTAATAAGTAACCACTGTAATTGATTATTGCGTACTACGTAAGTGTACATTCTGTTTTTTTATTAGGTGACTGCAAGCTGTTATTACCAAGGCATTCCCGTAATTGGAGACTATATAACCAAGGAACAAGTGTATGGATGTGGATTTGAGATAGCTCAGTAGGCACCCTATACTCCCTATACACAATAGTATTTGGTATGCTCTCTGTTTGTAAATCACAGTCCTAATTTCTCTAAGACATCTTGAGTCTTAATGGCTCTCATGGTTACTACCTATAAATGTTTTGGATTTCAAGCTTCCAGTGATCCATTTTTTTACAATCATGGTTGTCTTAATAATTTTTTGGAATTATCTACCTGAACATTAGGGCCTTCAAGGAACAATGCTCAAGCTCAAGTTATGGTTAAAGGAGAGTAAAGAGGTCACTTCAGTCATAGCTTGAAACACCTTGGGACAAGGTTTCTTATCTTATGGCCGACAGTATTAGGATGTCAAGTTTGGGCCTAAGCCCAATGAAGGGGCTGGATAGGGAAGTAGGGTAGAATTACTTATATGGTAGATAGTTGGGGTAGGCAGCCAAATATAGGGGAGGAGAAAATGCAAAGGGAATCATTCTGGTAGTTTTCGGTTAGAACATTATTATAGGGCAGGGGGAGTATCACTCATCTCTTGGGAGCAATAGCTCTGGGGTTACAGAGTTTTTCTTTTGTATTACAACTGGTTTTCTAATCAATAATACTATTTCTATTTCTCTTAACTTTGGGTTTCTGTGGGTGTTCTTTTTGTGATTGGGTTGCAATATTTTCTGTGATGGTGGAGACATCAGGTTTCCGAATCTCTGTTTTCGATTTCATTTCACGCCATCAATTATTTTGGTTGTATGTTTATTGATGCTTTGTAATTGTACTTGAACTATTAAAGTCCTCAAGAGTTTGTTCTGATCTGAAATGGGGTTGAGTCTTGCTATGATTGCAGATAGGAGTTTGTTGAACACTACAAATGAAGAGATTTTAGGGATTCCATTCAATGTAATGTTTCATATGGGCGTGATTGATTGCTATTTATCTCTATGTTGGTTTGTATATTTAAGGTCTTGGGATGCATGTGGTGATTGAGCTGTCAGCTGTTCATGGATTACTGCTTTATTTGTGGGATGTGCTAGGGAAATTTATGACAGTGCACCCCGCACTTTGAAGTGAGCAGGTATGTTCTTAACCCTTTCAATGCTACATCTACTAAATCAGTTATGTTTTTTCTATAGCTGTTATTTGGTTACTCTTATTCTATGTGCTTGTTTCGATAAGTAGTGGTGAATGGTCATTTAGGAGAATTTGTTTTAGAGTTATGTTCACTCTGAATATGAGTTAGTTACACTAATTAGTTATGAAGTTACTGTGAGGGAGAGCATAGGCTGAAAATTATAGGCAGAAGAAATTAAAAGGGGTCATGTATGTTGTGGAATTGGGAAGGCGAGACCTGGACCTCTCAAAAGCATCTGTGAGTTATATAATAGATGGAAGGAAATTTTTCCCTGTCTTTCAGCAATAAAATTCGATAGTTTCCAAACTACTAGTTTCAGTAAAACTGAGTTTTATGTGAGGATTGTCTTGTCAAATAGTGGCTATATTGGTGTATAGCATTATGACGTAGCAGAATTTGAACAAAACACTATTGTTCTGCTATACACTATTTAGTTTAGTACAAATTGTTGCTAAAGCACTGCAGCATAATGGAATTTGAACAAACCGTTCTTTTTCGCAATATACAATTGACAATAGTGCATCGTTTAAGTCTTCCTACACAATCTGCTTTTGTGTCAAACAACCCTGTGAGGTCAGCCACCACATTAACATTGTTGCCCTTCAGTTTGTTAATTTTTGTTTACTATTTGGGTGTTGGTATCTAAATCAAATTTGAATTTCAAGGAATATGACAAGCCATCGTTCGTGTGCAACTTCATAAGATAAAAGATGACACAAAGGAGTCTACTGAGTTTCTTGGCATAAGGATGAATGATCATATCACAGCAAGTGTGCCTCATATTCAATGTACGTGAGTGTGTGATCAAGTGTGCCATAATTTACTTCTAAGTATCCATCTTTTGTATACAGACATCAGCTCACTTACTAGTCCAGCTAAAACCTTACACACAATTGTCTATTCAAACACTAGTTGTTTTGTTTCCCATAAAATAATGCAAGCTTGAGCTACAGTGCTTTAGTAACTTAGATTTGACTATTGATGGCCTGTAACATATAGATACGAGACATATTTCATGCACAAGCTCATTTGATGAAAAGAGATGCACATGAAGAAAGAGATACATATATGTTGATAAAAATAAAAGTTTGATGAATATAGTGATAGGATATAAATAAAATGTCAATTAATGTAGCTGTTTAGACATATATTGTAGGATTCCAATTAGATTATTGTTGACATTTACTTAGACAAACAGAGTCACCACATTATAGTCTAGATAGTATCTTTCAACATGTTAAACTCCAAACATGATCTTTCTAGAACTTGGAAAAGCATGACGCTGACTTGGTTTGGGAAAATCATGGTTTGATGTTTGTGGAAGTGGGATATTAGTAGGAAAGGGATGAGGCATAACTGGAACTGGTTTACTAACATGGTTTGAAGTTTTGTGAAAAGCATGAACTTCAATAATTGGCACATCACTCGTCATAAGTTCATAACGTTAGTATGAAATGATTCGTCCGGTGGTTCTGGATCTGGTTCAGTAGTTGGGAAAACAGGGTTAGAAGTTTTGTGAAAAGTCTGAACTGAAGTAATTGGATCAGCATTTGGCATAGCATCTACACAAGTTGATTCTATGGATGAAAGAGCACTCTGAAAAATGAGTAAATAAAACAATAGCTCCCATTAAAGATGGTAGAAAATAGTATCATTATGAAACCTTTTAACATTATATTCAAGTCAAATAATTTATAACTAGAGTGGTTTTACCGCGACTTCTATCTGCACCTCACCAAATTTCTTGTTCCCCATTGGAATAACATTTTTTTGTTGAAAATGATGAGGAATAATCATCATTGAGCACACATTTGTAACTTGTCTGTCACTAAATATAACATTTTTTTGGTGTTTGATTTAAAATAGGACTATCATTACAAGGTGACTGACTATAAATAAAATACATTGGATCCAACTTATTTATTCTTAGTAAAGAAAGTATACATACCCAAATAACCCTTTATTCCATGTCATAATACATGCAACCCTTTCCTTCTTTCATGATATTAATTAAAATGAACTACATGTTCAATATTTATTGAAAAGCAAGTGTATATACATAAACACACCACAGAAATAAACTTCACCATCTTACTAATAATCATTCTTTCTGGAACACGACAGGGAGTGCACCACCATCCAAGGCCAACAGAATCTTGCCATGCTCACGAATAACACCAACAGTCCCACATTCAAACTTACAACTGGAGCATACCTCTGTTGGGCACCATTGGATGTTATATATACGGCTAGTTTGTGTTGGCACAATCCTAAAGAAGTTTCCATAAGATCCAGCTGTACTGTCATCCCTTCCAGTTATAATCAGCCTTCTTCCACTCGTAGGATCTTTCTCACCCACTCTCCATTCGGTGGACTGCGCGCAACTTGAGGAAGCTACAAATGTCACTCTCAAGTCTCTGTCAAGAAGCACGTCGTCCTCATCGTGACGGGGGACAAAAGGTGTGAATACCACCGGCAAACCGTTTGCCAAGTCAGTGCTGACAAGACCAACTTGCAGAGGGCATGGCGCATTTCCTGTGATCAATGTAGGACCTCCTCCATTGCCTGTGATAGCAGGCCTGATGAAGTATTCCTCATCGTCCTCAACTGCGTCGCCACTTGTGTCAATCACAATTTGGGCTATCGATGTCGTTGCCATCAAAAGCCAGACATGAGCAAGGATGAATACGGCGAGGAATCTAGTTGACATTATGGATTAATCTTACTGGCTCACACTCTCTCTCAGGTTATTTATATGAAAGGGGACTTGGACTTTTTGTGTTTTTGCTGTTGAATGCTAGGCAAAGTATTTATAGGACTAATCATGATACCATGCAACGAATAGAATGATTCATGAGTAAACAAAAGTAGAATAAAATAATTTACATGAATTTTCATATTGTAAACTTGCTCTGTAACTCCTACCGGACAAATTAAATAATCAATATTAGCAGGAATGGATGAATAGAAGTAAGCATTTATGTTGCTTTGTTTTGATCGCACGATTTTGATAGGGTAGAAATGGTGAATGTATTCCTAGTTTGAATCGTTCAATTAATGAAGTATTATGTAGTTGCGTACAGAAACCAGAATCTACGACAACGCTAAAACACTTTTGTCTCTTCATTGTTTTCTTTCTGTCCCTAAATTAATAAGAGTCATGCTATATCTTATGAAACGAAACATACGATGGCCAATGTAATAACTTTAAAAATATAAATTTGACATAATACGGAAACATGGGTGTGGTTAGTATAATTCTTGCGATTCTAATTGAGGCTTTGTAACAAACAGCATTTCTCAATTAATAAATAGTAACTAATAGTTTCACTAACCATATACATCATATTACTTAGAAGAGATTATACGGAGTATAACGAAATTATTTTTTTAACAAAATGAATGAAAATGTCAAAAGAGTAAAAAAAAAACACTAATAATTAAGAATTTAATTACAATACATAGATACTATAAAGAAGTTATAAACGGTCAATAAATTATAACTTTAAAATTTTTGTAGATGTTTGATTTTTTTCTTTAATTTTATATAAAGTAATACTTGTGAATAATTGTAATGCATTAACAATATATAATATTTTACACTGATAATATATAATAATTATTTTTAATAATTAATTACTTCTCCTTATTATTTTCTACTTTCAAATAATTTATATGGAGATACAAATATATTTTAAGCAAAAAACGATTGGTTACCTACAAGAGAAATAAAATTTATTATTTCCTACATTCAAATAATTTATATGGAGATACAAATACATTTTAAGCAATGAACGATTTGGTTACCTACAAGAAAAATAAAACTTATTATTTCCTACCCTCAAATAATTTATAAACTTATTATTTCCTACCCTCAAATAATGATCCCTCACAAAAATTATGCAACCTAAATTAGTCTTTCATAAAAAAAAAGGGCTAAATTACAGTTTTTGTCCCCCTATTTTGTCTGATTCACGAATTTAATCCTTCTATTTTAAATTCAAACAGTTTTGGTCCCCCTAATTTATATTTAAACAGTTTTAGTCCCTCTTTCATATTTTTTCAAAGAAAATCGATGAGATTTTTTATTTTTTAACTTATATTTTTATCTACGAAATTCAATAATAAGTTTATATACAATGATTTTGTTGTAGAAATTGAGCACTAGCATAATTCGATCATATCTTCTCACAATCACAAATGTTAATCCTGCAAAAATAATAAGACATTAACTAAACCTGAGGCGTGTATGAACACTGTCCTTAAGGATTTATCCGCCTCATAAGCGCAAATCCCCCAGGATTCAACAGGTTCAGTCAACTGATTAAACCTAAAAGTCAACCACAATCAAAGCATGATCCAAACCTCTGATCATTGATCAAACATCAAGTATAGAGGTATATATCCATCATTTGATCAAAATTTGATCATGATTTATCAGTAGAAACTCAGAGATGAACAAATACAAAAAGGTTCAAATAGGGTTTCTCTAGGAAAAAGTCAACTCAACTTTGATTGGCCATAACTTTCACATGGAACATCAAAAATTCCCCACTCAAAGCCTATTTGGAAGGAAATTGGATTCTCTACAACTTTGTCTCTCAATAGCCAAAGCTAGAAATGCTTCATTATGGATATATAATGCAAAAGATTACAGGTCCTTTTCAAGCATCCTTCAAAAGCAGTTTTTTGTCAAAGAGGATATGATCAAGATAAAAGCTCCAAATGAAAAATATGTTCCAAAGTGGCTTATAGAGGACATCTTGAGGTTTCCAAAAAGTCCTAGAACTCCCTCATAGCTTAAAAATTGAGTGAGATATGCTTGGTCAAAGTTGGGTAATTTTAGAGGACAAAATGTGAAATAAGGGAGGTTCAAATGAGATTTCTTGCAAATGGGCCTATATTTTATGACTTAAACTTGATCCACAAGTTATCCAAACCATATGCCACGAGTTTAACCTTTTATTTAATTTATATATAATTTTATTTCATTTAAAAATGATTTAAAATAGTTTAATTAAAGGGAAAATCAAATATTTTTGTTAAGAGGTGCATATGGATTGATTTCAATCAGTATTAATGACAAATTCAGTATAATTTTTGTGACAAATTGATTGAGGAAGATTTGGCACAAGATAGAGCAAAAATAGAAGGTTTTGAATCAAGAATAAAATCAAAATTGTCAAACTTAGCAAGATTGGATTTAAGGAAGTTTGGGCTTTTCTTTAGACCTAATTCAATCCTTATAAATAGTGGATGCAAGGCAATGGACTAGGGGACGAAAATTCTGAGTGGAAGCACACTTGCAAGAACTCAAAAATTCCCTAAAAGTGTGAATTCGGTTTCTGAGATTTAGGAGGTTTCAACAAGAATTAAAGGTTGCAAAAGACTCCTTGAGGCCTTCTGAACGTGTCTGGATCATTACTCTGCTTCAGCACCCTCAGATAATCTCCATACAAGCCCAGGTATGTAGCTCTGCAACTTGGATCGATTAGAGTAATCTACACATCCTCATAGTTTTTTGTTTGCATATTATGATTGGCGTGATTATTATGAATGTTTCTGGACTTGTAATTGAATTTTTGGGCACTCTTGGTATCGATCACCATTGTTGATCGAGTTAGGGTTCGTGGGTTTTAATTTAGGGCTTTTTGTTAAGGGAAAAATTAAAAGAAATTAGGATTATATTTGTGATTAGGGATCCTGGACGAAGAGAATAGCATGGGTGCGAAGAATTTATGTGGCTTTTATATGATTTTTAGATTGTAGGGTTGATTGGCTACGAACGGATTTACAGCAAAGTCGTAGCAAGAATTTACAGGTTTTTGTTGTGAGTTTCGTGGGGAAGACGATGATGCGTCTTTATATGATTGGTCCATTTAAATTTTAGCGCACGTTTCCAATTATCTACTTTAGTTTCATATGTATTGGTCTGAACGCATGTTATAATCAAAAGCGTAGTTTGGTTGGAGTGGTTAAAGCAGCGTGTGTGTGAGGGGGAGGTCTTGATTCAGTACGCGTACACTCATTGGACTCACCATGCGCTTCCAGATCTGGGCCCTAGGATATCCACTAACTTAGATCTAAGGCCCCAGAATTAATCCCTATACCATGTACCTTGCAGTTAGCCATACTGAATCCTAACCCTAATAAACTAAAAAACAATTTTAATTAATACATTTGTTTTTTTAATTAATTCTTTATATTTATTAATATAATATTAATTATTTTTTTATAAATAAAATTAATATGTAATATTAATATTAAAAATCATAATTTGTTGTTCGTTCCGATTAAATCGATTAATTGCTATGGTCAATAATAATTTTAATTAAAATGATATTTAATTAAAATGTAATTAATTTCTATTTGGTTAAATGGTTTCAACTATTTTATTAGTTGCGATGATTAACTCTTCTATTTTTCTCATTCTAATGCGTTGTTCTTTTTAATCGAATCAATCGATTACGAGGGGTAACGATACAAATTAATTCATAAAAATTATTAAAAAAATACTATTATTCATTATTAGTAATAATTAAATCAATTGATTAAAATTGGTAACGATCCAACTACTAATCTGTTAACTATGGTAATTGAATCAATCGATTATTGCGGTTAATAGTACAAACAAAAAAATCAGGGTTGTACGCTCAAATCCTAAAGCACTTCCAAACAAACCTTTCAAATTCTTAACTCATCATAGGCTATTTCAAAAGCCTTTGAAGCAACCTTTCAACCATATCAGATCAAATTCGAATCCTAAGGCGTACAACCCTTCCCCGAACTACGTAGACTCTGATCCTCCATAAAGAGGTACGTAGGCACTTGGCAACAAGGCGAGTCCCCTCCCCCATAGATCTCATTTTGTCCCAATTCTATTTCTTTGAATTAAAAACCTTTAATTATGATAATTTTTGCCATTTTACCCTTTTGACTGTCTGTAGCCTTTCTTTATTTTTGCCATAAACCTTGATCATTATAATGCAAACCTTAGGAAAGGGTTGAGGGTGCCTAACACCTTCCCTCGACCTGAATATAGTATCTTACCCTGATCTCTTAACTGCGCGAGGTTTCCTATTCGCCTTGGTAGAATAGGTGGCGACTCTAGGCTTTAATTTTTAGGGCAGGTTGCTATAGCTGGCGACTCTGCTGGGGACAACTATTATGGTGAATACTATGCTCTTATAGGTTTTAGGTTTTGGCAGGGTTTAGGTTTGGCAAAGTGTTAGGGTTTGGCTAATTTGCCATTTTTAGGGTTTGTGTTTGATTTTTTTTTAATTGTTTGTTTTTCATTTTTATTTGTTTAATTGTTTCTGCAAAATATTATATTTGCTTTGATATTTGTATTTAATTGCATAATTGTTATATTATATGCACTGCTGGGTATATATTATGTTGTGTTAAAACCTAAGTGTGGGAGTTATCCTTGAGATCAGGGGGGACTTGAGTCGCCTACGAGTCTCATTGATAACTCCACTTGGAGTGGGTTGAATATTCGGAAATGTCCAAAATGAGGCTTGACTTTGTTGAGGGCAGGACTGGTAGTCAGCTGATCTCTCCGAGAACCTACCCCAAAAATTCGAACCTCATTGGATAAAATGAGTTGTTCTAAAATCCGAAGAGACAAAAAGTCTCGGAGGCTACGAACGACCCCATGAGACCCGTGTCTAGGACATACCAATGGAAAGGGTAGGCCCCCTAAAGCCGCTACGTCGAACCTATGAACCTAGGGCTTTTGTGTTTATGTGATTAAATATGAATATTATTTGTTATTATTATATTTGTTTTTTTTTGTTTTTGTTTTTTTGTGTTTTATTTGTGTGCATGCATCATTCATCATATGCATTTTATCATGACTTATCCACAAAAAAATAGTAAATTAAATATATATATATATATATATATATATATATATATATATATATATATATATATATATATATATATATATATATATATATATATATATATATAAATGTATTCTATTTGGTGAATTTGTAGGAAGGATGAGTACCAAGAAGCCCATTATCCACTTTGCTGTTTCCACCCCAGATATCAAGAAACTGAAAATAATAAAGGAAAAACTACCATCAAGTGTTTTGGATAGGTTTGTGGCCCGTTATGGAGATATTTTGGATTTGTTAAAGGTAAAAGTCCAAGAGGAAGCTATCACTGCATTGGTCCAATTCTATGATCCTCCGCTTAGATGCTTTACTTTTCAAGATTTTCAGTTGGCTCCAACTTTGGAAGAAATGGATGCTATGTTAGGATTTTCAAGGATAAAAAGGGAATTCTATACTGGTGTGGGTAAAGAAGTTGATTTCTCAGATTTGGCAAAAGCTTTGGGATTGTTCGCTACGGAGTTGAAATCTAATTATAAAACTGATGGAGATGTGCATGGGATCAAAAGATCTTACTTAGAAAATCAAGCTTTAATGTATGCTCAAAGGAAACAATGGGACATTTGTGGACATTTATTAGCTCTTTTGATTTTTGGTGTTGTCTTATTGCCAAAAAATATTGATTATATTGATCCCGCCGCTATTCATGCTTTCACCTCTTTTAGGATTTTTGATAAGGATCCAACTCCCACCATCCTTGCTGATATTTATTATGCCATCCATGCTCGGTGTATGAAGAAGAAAGGGATGCTATTTTGTTGTGTGCATTTACTATATTCTTGGTTGACTTCCCATCTCTACAAAGCTAGTTGTTTTATTAAAGAGTTAACTAGAAATAATTGGTCCCAAAAATTAAGGGCTCTCAAAGCAGATTCTATCCTTTGGTATGCAAAGAAATTAAATTCCGATAAGATTATTTATAAATGTGGAGATTTCAACAATGTGCCTTTGATGGGAACATTAGGATGCATTAATTATAATCCTATTCTAGCATTGCGCCAACTAGGCCATTCTATGGATTGTGAGCCTCCCAAACCACAATTGGAAGAATTACTTTTGCATGACAACGGAAAAGGGGAACCAAGAACTTTAAAGAAAATAATTCAAGCTTGGAGGCATGTGCAAGCAAAGAAGGGCCAAAGAATATCATTGCTAGGGAACCTTATACTAGTTGGGTTCAAGAAAGAGTTGGAAAGATTTTGCTTCCTTTGTTGTGGATCCCGCATACAAGCCTGATTCTCCTAATCCTGTTCCTCTATCCATCGAAGAGGTAGAAGGGATCAGGGCTGCCCTAGAGGCGTCCCGAAAGGAAAAAGAAAAATTAGAGCTTGATATTCATCAACTTACCAACGAAAGGAGCCAACAACTACGCTTTGACCTTAAAGAGAAAAACCAAGAGCTTCAAGCAATGAAGGAAGATAATGATAGACAAAGAAGTAAAAGGAAACATGCAACCGAAGGAGTTCTAAGTGCTAATTACAATCTAGAAGCATATAATGAGAAGTTGGAACAAGCAAATCTAGAAATTACAAGGTGGAGAAGACGTTATGAAAAATCTTCTCATGACAAAGCGGAATCCGAGAAAAATTTAGAAGCTGTGGTCTTTGAATTAACTGATAGAACTAAAGATCAAGAGGTGGAAATAAGGAATTTAAAGTTTGATCTTCAAGAAGCTCGCAATTCTGGACAAGAAGAGCGCGCAAGAAGATTAACTACGGAATAAGCACTTTTACAGCGCACCGGCGAGTACGATAGAGCACTTCAAGCTATGGAATCACTTAGGCAAGTGTTCATAAGGCAAAGAGAGATATACGAGGCAGCCATGGGTGAAAGAGATCATTGGAAAAGATTTTACACAATTGTTTCTACGGCGAATGAACATGTGAGCATGGTTCCTAAGATGCTTGAAGACTACGAAAAATGTCGCGATAATTATGATAAGCTAGTCTTCTTGTGTAATGACTTGATCCAAGATATTCCAAAGAGTTTGACAAAAGCGGAATCATCTCCTATCATCCTTCCTAAAGAAGTCAAAGAGTTTATGGAGCTTTGTAGGGATATGGTGGACAAGTTCCGAGAAGACATCCAAAAGCGTTCTTAGTTTTATTTTATTTCCTTGCTGCTTTTATTTCAAGTATTTTAATTTCAGTTTCCCTTCTTATTTGTAAACCAACAATAAAGTGGTATTTCTTTCAAATTAATAAAGTGTGTTTATTTTCGCATTTACTTATTGTTCCTACAAAATTCACCAAATAATTATAAAAAAAAAGAGTGAAGTAAAAAAAAGAGAGAATATAAAAAAGAATATATATATATATATATATATATATATATATATATATATATATATATATATATATATATATATTTACTATAATAATGTGGATAAGACATGAACATAGCATAAGCATAACATTCATATCATGCATACCATAATTTATTTTCAAGACATTAAAAGAGAAAAACTATCTTTATCTCCAGTCACACCATTGGAGAAGACAACCAAGCAACCATACCACCATACCAAACCCGTGCTCAGAAGAAGAAAGCCATGGAACAACTAGAGCAGAATCAAGCCGCCCTTCGCGAAGAAGTAACCCAGTTGAAAGGTACTGTGGATGAGATTAAGGGAGGAATGACTCAAATGTTAAGTTTCATGAAGGACATTAGGGATGAAAAGGAAAAGGCTAGGGAAGCTCGGAGTCAGTATGAGGAAATACCAAACGATGACAACCCGCTGTTGGGATTTGTTCGAGGCTTTGACCCTCACAAGTCAAATACCCACTCCTCAAAGAGAGTTACCAGAACCCATGAAGAGGGAGAGGCTTCCCATGAAGGATTCATTCCCACCAGTCAGAAAGAGGGGGGCGCCTCGCACGGTTCGCATCCCTGCTAACAATCCACCTAAGGATGAGGATTACGTGGATTTACAATATGGGGAGGCGGATGAAACAAATCAGGAACCCCAACATAAGCAAACCCAATCTAATTCTGAAGAAAGTGCTAGAAATAGTGGACAAATCAAGGCGCTAGAAGAAAGGCTGAAAGCAGTAGAAGGTTATGACGTCTTTGATGTGGATACCTATGAAATGAGCTTGGTGCCGGATTTAACCATTCCTCATAAGTTCAAGATACCCAACTTTGAAAAATACAAAGGACTTACATGCCCTAGAAGTCATTTACGCATGTACGTCAGGAAGATGGCTGCTTATGCCAATGACCAAAAGCTAATGATGCATTTCTTCCAAGACAGCCTGAGTGGGGCATTTGTTGAATGGTACATGCAATTGGAAAAGACACATATCCGAAGCTGGAACGACCTTGCTAATACGTTCCTAAAGCAATACAAGTACAATCTGGACATGGCACCCAATCGAATGCAATTACAAAATTTGTCCCAGAAGAAGGAAGAATCATTCAAGGAATACGCCCAAAGATGGCGAGAAATGGCGTCCCGAGTCCAACCTCCGTTACTGGAAAAGGAGCTGGTTGACATGTTTATGAGAACTCTACAAGGACCATACTACGATAAGATGATCGGAAGTGTATCCTCAGGATTCTCAGATCTAGTGGTCATCGGAGAAAGAATTGAGGACGAAATCAAAGATGGGAAGATACAAGGAACATCATCTAACTCTTATCACTCAAAGAGGCCCACCTCAACCTTCGCTAAAAAGAAGGAAGGGGAGACCAACGCAGTAGTGCATCAAGAGCCTAGACCTCCTATGTCTTACTCGCCGCAACAAAATAGATTCCTAGCGCCACAAAGGAAATTCGACCCTTTGCCCACCTCCAGAAGTGAAATACTGAAATATCTGGTAAATGAGCAATTAGTAGAACTCAGACCTATGCCACCTCCGATTCCTGGAAGAGCTACGCCCAACTTCAGACCTAACGAAAGGTGTGAATTTCACGCCAATTCTCCTGGACACACATTAGAAAAATGCTGGGCTTTCAGACACAAGGTTCAAGACCTAATAGAGTCTAGGGAAATTGCTTTTGACAAACCCAACGTGAAGACGAATCCCATGCCTCGTCATGATGACACAGTCAATGCAATCGAGGTAGTCACTGAGCAAGAGTTAGTTCAACAACGGAGTTCCCCCATAGATGCCCTTAAGAGGTATCTACTCGCAAAGGGGTTCATCCTAGAACATAACGAGGCCTTTAAGAACACCCTGCAAAGACTCGTGGATCAAGGAGTAATTCAATTTAAGGAGCATCCTGAAGAGGAGTATGTGGCCATGCTAGATAGGAATGAACCATTGATAATACCTAGGCAAGGGGTAAGGAAGACATTAATCATCCCCTGCACCAAAGCACCATTGCTGATACCCACACAAGTACACACTAGGATCATCCCAGTCAGAGATCCATATCCGGTGGACAAAATGAAAGCGGTCCCTTGGGAATATGATTCTAGTACTAATACGGATGTGACAAACATCGTTGGGCCTGGGGGCATGACTCATAGTGGTCGCATATTCAATACTGCGAAACCAAATGAGAACTTAGCACAAGCAAGTAATCAAGCTACTGTGGTCCCGACTGAAGAAGGCACATCCAAGGACAAAGAGACCACTAACAAAGATGCTGAAGAATTTTTAGCGTTAATCAAGAAAAGTGATTATAGAGTGGTGGACCAGTTGCACCAAACTCCGTCAAAAATATCACTCCTCTCGCTGTTAATACATTCAGAAAAACATCGAGACGCCTTGATGAAAATCCTGAACGCCGCCCACGTAACTAAAGACATCACTGTAAATCAATTTGATGGAATGGTGGCTAATCTTACTGCTGGGGCATGTTTAAGTTTTAGTGAGCATGAGCTACCCTCACAAGGGAAAGAGCATAACAAAGCCCTGCATATCTCCATACAATGAGGGAAAGCTCATCTATCTAGAGTTCTGATTGACACAGGATCGTCATTAAACGTGATGCCAAAGGCCACTCTCGACAAGATAGCCTTGGAGGGTCTGGTAGTTAGACCAAGTCGTCTGGTAGTCAAGGCCTTCGATGGATCACAAAGTCCGGTATTTGGAGAAGTAGACCTCCCTGTAGTAGTTGGTCCCCATACATTCTGCATCACTTTCCAAGTAATGGAGATTGAACCTGCTTATTGGGACGTCCCTGGATTCATGCTGCTGGGGAAGTTACCTCTACTCTGCATCAGAAAGTAAAATTTGTGGATGGAAACTCTATAGTGACCGTCAATGGGGAGGAGGATATATTTGTTAGCAATCTGGACTCATACCGATACATCGAGGCTGGAGAAGGGGCGTTGGAAACCTCATTCCAAGCACTAGAGATAACAACTACTGTCACACTACCAATTGAGAAAATACGAAGGGCGGTGACATCCTGGAGAGACCTGCAAGACCTGAAAATGGAAGGCTGGGGCAAAGTTCCAGAAATTCAAGAGAAGAAGGACCGTCTGGGGTTAGGGTATCAACCAACAAGAAAAGCTGCAAAGGAAGAGCAACGATTCCCTCCTATCGCACAAACTTTTGTCACAGGCGGATATGAACATGTATCTGTGATATCTAGCATGGATTCTAAGGAGGGTACATCCAATTCCATCCGAATGATCAGACCGGGAGAACAACTTCAAAATTGGACAAGCCTGGAGATACCAGAGATAGTTTCTATTTCAAAGTAATTTGTTTTTGTCGTGTGTTTTATTTCCCTTCCAATCAATCAATAAAAAAAACAATGTCGCTCATGCCTCGCCCGAAGCATAGAGTAGGTTTGTAAGGGCCCCATTTACTTCCAAAGTTGAGTTTATTAATAAAATTGTCGTTTGCATTTGGTATTGAAAACATCGTCTCGCTCTTGCATTTACTTTCTTAAAAAATGACAAATAACATTCTTGCATAAAACAAAAGCACAATCATAATTGCACACTAAAAACAAAACATAAAAATGTGCAGATAACCTTCTAACATCACCGATAATAATACTGCTGAAACTCAATGTAAACTCGAGGCTCTCGCTAATTAGTCCGAGGAAGGGGATGAGGAAGACGATGAACTTCTGGAAGAATTGTCAAGGCTAATGGACAGAGAATCCAAAAGCATGCTCCCTCCTCAAGAAGCCATCGAAATCATAAATTTGGGCACCGACAAAGAACCCAAGGAAATCAAGATTGGGGCAACACTGAACGAGGACATAAAAGCAACGCTGGTCAAACTCCTCCATGACTATGTAGAAATATTCGCTTGGTCATACCGTGACATGCCTGGGTTGGATACAGACATTGTCGTACATAGGCTACCACTCAAAGAGGGTTGTACACCTGTCAGACAAAAGCGCAGAAGAGTTCGACCCGACATGGATAATAAAATCCGAGAAGAGGTGCTCAAGCAGTTTGACGCAGGTTTCCTGGCCGTAGTTGAATATCCACCATGGATCGCCAATATAGTTCCAGTTCCTAAGAAGGATGGGAAGGTGCCCATGTGTGTTGATTACAGAGATCTGAATAAGGCAAGCCCAAAGGACGACTTTCCACTACCACACATAGACATACTAGTGGACAATACCGCACAAGCTTCAATATTCATTCATGGATGGATTTTCTGGGTATAATCAAATCAAAATGGCTCCCAAAGACATGGAGAAAACCACCTTCATGACATCTTGGGGTACTTTCTGTTACAAGGTGATGCCTTTTGGATTGCGAAACAATGGGGCAACGTATCAATGAGCTATGGTCACACTGTTCCATGATATGATACACAAGGAAGTCGAAGTATATGTGGATGACATGATTGCTAAGTCCTGTACTGAAGAGGAACACATCACACACTTGCAAAATTTGTTCGAACGCTTGAAGAAGTTCAAGCTAAGGTTGAATCCGAACAAATGTACATTTGGCGTGAGATCGGGAAAGCTGTTGGGATTCATAGTAAGCCAACGAGGCATTAAGGTAGATCCTGACAAAGTGAAGGCCATACAAGAAATGCCCGTTCCAAGAACAGAAAAAGAGGTTCGTGGTTTCCTAGGTCGTTTGAACTACATCTCAAGGTTCATTTCGCACTTAACTGCTACATGTGAGCCCGTATTCAAATTACTAAGAAAAGATCAACCAATCAAGTGGAACGACGATTGTCAAGTAGCTTTCGAAACCATAAAGCATTATTTACAAGAACCACCGATACTCGTGCCTCCCGTGTCAGGAAGACCTTTGATCATGTACCTCACCGTCCTCTAAAGGTCTATGGGATGCGTACTGGGGCAGCAAGACGAAACTGGCAGGAAAGAACACGCTATTTACTATCTTAGCAAGAAATTCACCGATTGCGAATCTCGATATTCACCGTTGGAAAAGACATTTTGCGCCCTAGCATGGGCCTCCAAACGTCTAAGGCAATATATGCTGAACCATTCCACATGGTTAATATCGAGGATGGATCCTTTGAAATATGTGTTTGAAAAACAGGCTCTCACAGGAAGAATCGCTAGATGGCAAATGCTACTGTCAGAATATGACATTCAATACGTCACTCAGAAAGCAATAAAAGGGAGTGTACTGACAGAACATCTAGCTCATCAGCCCATCGAAGAATATCAGTCTATGAAGTTCGACTTCCCTGATGAGGACATTATGCTAGTAAGAGACTATGAAATACCTGGACCCAATGAAGGACCCGAACCAGGATTGGTGTGGACCCTTACGTTCGATGGAGCCTCAAACACACTAGGACATGGCATAGGGGCAGTCTTGACATCTCCTGACAATCGTCACATACTGTCATACCCCAATTTTTGACCCTAAGATCACGCATCATTTGCATACCAATCATCAATCAAGAAGTTTTAACCTAGATCTCTACTTGCAATGCTGTGCTCAATTCATCTGCAAAGGAATCATCGAGCACCCATGTTTTAGTTTGTATATATTCCTTTACTAACCAAAATACCAAAAATATTGCCTTGTGCTCTTGTATGTTTGTGTTTTGTAGGTACCAAGTCAAAATACCCATCAAAGGAGCATTTTTCAACATTTTCACTGTGCAAATCGATTTGCATAAGGTGTAAATCGATTTACACAACTGTTTCTGCACCAGATTTGCTTCTGCCATCAGTGCAAATCGATTTGCATAAGACAACAATCGATTTGCATAACTGTTTTTGCCCCAGATTTTGCCTTTTTTCAGCCATGTAAATAGATTTGCATAATGTGCAAATCGATTGCACCAGCACGAATTTGGAAAAATGAAGGCAAATTTCAGCTTTTTGAAGTGTTGACATCATTTGCAAGCATGGGAAGCATGACTTGGTTCTTACATTTGATTTCCTACATCATCTAATCATGTACCCTCATGTGATTGCATCAAGACCATTGGATTTCATTTTTGGCTCCAAATCACTTTCACAAGCCTAATTCTATTTTCCAATCCTAACTCCAAGCCACAAAATTTCCAAGCCTAAGTGCTATAAATTGAGGCACTCCCCTCTTCATTTTTCAAGCTTTGATAGCCAAGAAACTTATTGCAAATTCTCTCCTCACCTCTTCCAAACCCATCACTCAAAGCTCTTTCTCTTCCACACAAATTAGTGAGTCACATCTTGAACCTCACTAATTTAGAGCTAAACCTCAACATAAACACTAGTTTCTTCATCAATTGTGAGAGATCAAGGCTTGTGGTTGTGTGTTCTTGAAGAAGACTCAAAGTTTGTGAAGATTTGGTAAAATTCTAGATCCTTTTCATGATCCAAGATGTGATCCTTTGTTGTTTATGCTTGATGCACCTTTGGTGCTACATTGATGAGATTTGCTTGCTTAATTGATACATTTTCGTGCACAAATTGATCCAAGATCACAAGGTGTTTGGTTTTATGTTTAAACAAAGTTTCTTCTCTTTATTTGCTGTTTTTTTGAAAACTGTGTTGTGCAAATCGATTTACATCTTGTGCAAATCGATTTACATAACTGAAAACTGCGCAGATTTTGAAAACAGAGTTATGCAAATCGATCTACACTCTGTGCAAATCGATTTACACTGGGCAGAATGCTGATTTTTGTGGTTTTTGACTTGTTCTTGGTTCTAACTCATCTTCTACTCCATTCTTTTGATATTTTCTTTGAATCACAAGTTAGAGGCCTAATTTCTCTCTAATTTCAATGGACTTAGGGCGTCGATAGGATGAGAATCCAAATCCGCAAAATTAAGTGATTGAAATTATAGATGAAAGGAGCTTTTAATGTGGTTCCATCTTTTACTTCTCTTTATTTTGATCGATGAAAGTCTTAATACCTTGAGGATTCTTATGGATTCTTGGTGAAGACTAGATCACTCACCTATTTTCTTTTCGTGCGGTATTGCTTTCGGAAGGCGATCTACATATCGCTCTTCTCGCATGCATTAGCACATAAAGTTTTGACCGGCCTCGTTGTAGGGTGATTTCTATATAAATCACTTGGCGATCTGCTTAACATAGCGCAATATTTCGTGTCCCGAATAAAAAAGATCAAATATGGAAGAGAATTGTATGCGGTTGATTTAAGACTTGTGGAGGTTTTTATCGTGTAGTCGCTATGATTTTATCAAGCTTCTGATAAACCCCATTGAATTTAAATCCGAGTACATCATTCACTCACCATCGATCTCCTACTAACTTTGATAACATACTTGACAAGTTTCAAGATGGTTATCTTTAACATTTAACAACTAACTTTAATTTCCGCACCTTTACTATACCGCTCTTTATATTTCTCGCTTTATCGCTTTACTTTATCATTTCATCATATTTACTTTCTGTCATTTTCTCTTTGTCCACTTGGACCATACTTTATTTTTTTCGCTAAAACACTAATAAATAATCAAAAATCTAAAAAATACATAAGGCTCTCTTTGGACTATCAGTTACTATCCCTAGCAATTTGGAGATTCGAACTTATGGACCTAGTACCTTTGGACTCATTCTATTACTATCATGTGATTGTTCTGTCTGTCTGGCATTGTTCTGTTGTATGTTTATGTGTGCAGGTATTTCCTTGAAAGCCCTTGATGGTTAATTCCAAGGCATTGAGATAAGGATTTTACCCAAAAACAGCCGTTACTCTGCCCAATTTTTGTCAGAATCTTAATGTGCTTAGTGAAAAATGGTGCTAAGACAATAAGTTCGTCTGGATCCCCAAGTGTTAATGTGTTGGTATTGATAAATCCAAAGGATGGGAAAATTACCTTGGCTCTTAATGTCAAGTGTTGGCTTCTTATTCGGTTAGACCGTTTCTTTCCTTAGCTTTTATTTTATGCATTAGGTTAGCCTCTTCATCTCCTCCCATTCTTAAATTTTCAAAATCTTCTCCCTTTTTCCAAAATATTCTTATGTTTGCAAACCTTTTCAAAACCTTTTTCTTAAAAATATCTTTCGCCCTTAGTGGTTTTTCTTCAAAAGTTTAGACACCGTTAATTGTCGAAACGAGTGGTTATACCCCACGATTTTGAAATTGATTGATAATAACGAGATCTTTTCCGCGTGAGAGAGCTAGTGGCATACTCGTTGATTTTATCCGAGTTGGCGCCCTTCTTTCATTTGCGATGCAAAGAACTTGTTTGTTCTCATGCTCAAGATCAATGGCTGAGTATTTCTCTCTAACGACAACAAAGTGTTTATTCGTTTTAAAACGTTTTTCCCAAAAGCGGAACTACATTAGCTCTGACTTCTCCATTGCACCGAGGAGGTATGTAGGCCCAAAGCTTAACGCTTTGCCGAGCTTATTTTGAAAATAAAACAAACCGTTTTTTAGCACACACACAACACAGATTTTCAAAAAGGTTCCCGTGGAGTACCACGGATATGAGGGGTGCTTTAAACCTTCCCCTCATATAATCAACACCCGAACCTGAGTTCTCTTTCTTGTTTTTTTTTTAAAAACAAAACTTTGGGTTTTACGTTCTTTTCCCTTTTCCTTTGAAAAAATAAAGCGCGGTGGCGATTTCAAAACGGAATATTGATTCGAGTCAATCCCATGGCTTCGATATCAGATTTTCCCCGCTACAGAAAAATGGAGACTTCACTGGGGACCCAGTTTTAAGTGTGTTAAGCCTATTTTTGTTTATCTGTGTGTTGTTACCTGTATATATTGTTGTGTGCTTTGTTTGTTTATCTTTTTTTTTTCTTTTTGGTGCTCGATGGTTCCTCTGTGATGAGATAAAGTTCTAACCCGAACTTTGGTGAGTAACTTGAGATAGGAGGTGGTAAGACCAATAAGGAGCAATCCTTACCATGAGCGTCATATGGTGGAACCCCAATCAGTGGAGGCCTCATGGAAGGTAGTAGAGGTTGTTACGAACCATCGTGATAACGCTATTACTTTCAATAGTGAGTGTCCGTAGAAGCTGAATGGCCTAGAACCCTTTTAACCAATCTAAGCCTTTTTAGGATGTAGTGCAGAAACAAGATCAAGTACCAATTTGAGCTTGTTGTCATGCGATACTACGCTCAGACGAGGTCTTTTTAGGCATATTATTGGCGCCCATGAGCAATTGTGCGTGCCAGTAATATCCGATAGAAGATTGAAAACTCTGGGAACCTTTGTAGAACCCGATTGGCAGGTACAAACTTCCCTAGATCACACCTTGTGGGATGGGTAGACCCATGGCTCCATGCTCGTGACGTCGAACCTTTGAACCTGGACTGTGTGATTTTGTGTGATTTGATGTGATCTTGTGTGCTCTTGATTGTGATTGGTGCATAAACCATGCATTCATGCATTCATAAAAATAACATTCACAAATGGTTTTCAAGGAACTTAGAGACATTTTTTGTAAACATCACAGGTACTATGGATCAAAAGAGAAGCATCAAGAAGTACACTTTCAGAAATTCAAGTGCAAAGGAATTGAAAGAGCTAGCAACTTTGGTTCCTAATCTGGACAACTTCAAAAGTCGTTATGGGAAATTGATCTCTATCTTGAAGACTAAAGTGGAAAAGGGGATTCTTGAGACTCTTGTGCAGTTTTATGACCCGGTTTATCATTGTTTCACCTTTCCGGATTATCAGCTTATGCCCACTTTGGAGGAGTATTCTTATTGGATTGGTTTACCGGTTACGAACGACATACCGTTTAGTGGTCTGGAGAAAGAGCCTCAGGTTGATGAGATAGCAGAGCTTCTTCATTTGAAGATATCAGATGTAAAAGCAAACATGACCAAAAAAAGGAGGAATTTGGGGGTTGACTTCTAAGTTCTTGATTGGAAAGGCTTCTATGTTGGCTAGTAAAGGAAGTATGATTGCTTTTGAGACATTTCTGGCCTTGCTCATCTATGGTTTGATACTCTTTCCCAACATTGACCATTTTGTCGATGTTAATGCTATTCGGATTTTCATGATTGGGAATCCTGTGCCTACTTTGCTTGGGGATACTTATCATTCCATTCACCATAGGAATGATAAGAAAGGTGGACTTATCAATTGTTGTACTCCTTTGCTCTATAAGTGGTTTATTTCGCACTTACCTCAAGCTAAGAGTTTCTTGAACAATCCTGATGGTCTCTCATGGTCTCAGAAGATCATGCCTCTTACTAATGGGAATATCCATTGGTACAATCTTGCTTATGACATTGGTGAGATTATTGATCGTTGTGGAGAATTCCCTAATGTACCTCTTCTTGGTATACAAGGAGGAATTACCTACAACCCCATTCTTGCAAGACGTCAATTTTGCTACCCCATGAAGGAGCGACCTGCTAGCATCCTTGTGTCAGGAATCTTCTATCTTAATCAAGATGGGAATTCGGATATGAGAAATCGGTTTGTGCGTGCTTGGCACCATGTTGATAGGAAGAGACATTTGGGAACGAAACGATGTGTTGCTCTCAAAGACTACACTGATTGGGTTCAAGCTAGAGCTCATACTTTTCAGATGCCTTATTTACTCGAGGAGCCTTCTCTACTCGTTACTCCACCATTGTCTCTCACTACTCCTGTTGAAAGTAGTGAAGAACATCTAGAGCTCGTGGCTAAGTTGAGAGCGGAAAGAGATGCTTTGGAGTTTGAAAACAAAGAGTTGAAGATACACTTGAAAGAAAAAGATGAAATGCTTGATATCCAAGATGGTTGGTTGATGGAAAAGGAAGATCAAATTCGTCATCAGGAAGAGTTGCTTCAACAACATGGTGAAAAGCGAAAGAGACCACAAGAAGATTCAGTCGCATGGAAAGAATTTGCTGATAAGCTGATGGTCGAGAATGCTCATTTGAAGGCCTTTTATGAAGATGAATTGGAGAAGCTCCGTAGGAAGCTACAGAGAGGAGTTGGATCTTCATCAGAAGTGTTCCCTTCTAATTTTTAGCTTTTCCTTTATTTTGTAATTTTGGATCTTTGAATCCTTTTGTATGCTTTTCCATGACTAATGAAAGAATATTGTTATGTTTTATGATGTTTTTGCTAATGTTTACAATTAATGTCTTAAAAGTTCCTGGAAAACCAAAATAAAGATCATTTGCATTGCATTTCATGCATCATTCTGCATTTTGGTCCTGCTTCCGAAAGTATTCCCGAGGTCTTATTCAGTGTTCTTCATACAGAATCAAGCTGTCTCACCGGTATAATACTCGAGCTAACTGCAAGAAGAAGATGGAAGGTCTTGAACAAGAGAATCGTGAGCTACGTGAAGAGGTTGTTACTTTGAGATCTGGTGTGGATCGTCTTACTGCTCTAGTTGAGACATTGATGGCTGCTCAGAATCAGAATCAGAATCAAGTTCCTCCTCCCAATGCCCAAGCTCAGGGTCAGACCACTGTGATTTCTGAAATTGCTGCTACAACCATTCCTGCTATTCCTGTTGGTGCTACTCAGCAACGAATGCCTAATGGATATCCCTGGGGCATGCCTGAAGGTTATTTGTCTGTTCCTGAGATGACTCGTCCGTTGACACCTGTTATGGTCAACACATCTCTTATTGTTCATACTGGTCCTTTTGTCCCAGAGCCCATTTATGATGCTGCTCCAAGTGAAATTCATGACAGAATGGATGGTTTCCAAGATCAGTTTGAAGAACTGCAAAAAGAGATGAAAGCCTTGTGTGGGAAAGAACTGTTTGGAAAGAATGTACATGATCTTTGCCTTGTTCCTAATGTGAAAGTACCTGCTAAGTTCAAACTGCCTGAATTTGAGAAGTATAAAGGAAACTCCTGCCCTCAGGCACATCTGGTGATGTATGTAAGGAAGATGTCCACTCACACTGATGACCAACGTCTGTTGATTCATTACTTCCAAGACAGTTTGACTGGAGCTGCTTCTAAGTGGTATATGGGCCTTGATAGCACCCATATTCACACTTTTAATGACTTGGCTGAAGCGTTTGTGAAGCAATACAAGTATAATGTGGACATGGCTCCTGATAGGGATCAATTGCGAGCTATGATGCAGAAAGAGAAAGAATCCTTCAAGGAATATGCTCAGAGATGGCGTGAGGTTGCCGCCCAAGTGATTCCTCCGATGGAAGAAAAAGAGATGACTAAGATTTTTCTGAAGACTCTTGGTCCGTTTTATTATGAGAAGATGATTGCAAGTGCTCCTGTAGACTTCACTGAAATGGTGGGTATGGGTGTCAGATTGGAAGAAGCTGTGCGAGAAGGTCGTTTGGTTCGAAATGACAATTCGTCTGGTGGTGCGAAGAAGTATGGTTCTTCATTTCAGAAGAAGAAGAAAGAATCAGATGCTAATGCTGTTTCTCATGGGAGGAATAGTCGATTCAGGAATCAATCTCAACAAGTGCCGTCAGTGACTCCTGTTGTGAATTCAGTGCCTGTAGCTCCTGTTAATCAACAACCAGCAAGGCGGAATCCGTATCCTCAGATTAATATTGATCCTATCCCTATGACGTACACTGAACTGTATCCTGCTCTAATTCATAAGAAGCTGGTTCAACCAAGGTCACCACCTCCTGTGCCAGAGAAACTCCCTTGGTGGTACAAAGCTGATGCCACTTGTGCTTATCATCAGAATGCTTCTGGGCATGATTTGGAAAACTGTTGGGCCCTGAAGAATGAAGTTCAAAGATTGGTCCGTTCTGGAATGCTTTCTTTCCGTGATATTGGTCCAAATGTGAAGAACAATCCGTTGCCAACTCATGAAGCGTCTGCTGTGAATATGGTGTATGGATGCCCTGGGAAGTATAAGATTTATCGTGTGGAACACATCAGAGGATCATTGGTAGAGATGCATGCCACTCTGTGTGAATATAGTCATTATGAGCATAATCATGCTGCTTGTAGGATTTGTTCAGTTAATCCTCGAGGGTGTTACATTGTGAGAAGAGACTTGCAAGAGATGATAGATCAAAGGCTTATTGAGATTCTGAGGGACAGAGATGAAGATGATGTCAATGTGATCGAACCATGCTTTGAAATCCCGGAATGTGTAGAGATTGGTTATTATGGCAAAGCTGCTGTGGAACCTCTTGTGATATGTTTGCCTGGATCTGTACCTTATAGTTCTGATAAAGCTGTACCCTACAGATACAATGCCACCATGTTGGAAGCTGGAAAAGAAGTTGAGATTAAGCCTCTGTCTTCTGTTGAGAATATAGCAGATGTTAGTAGAGTGACTAGAAGTGGACGAGTTTTTACTCAGCCCCAAACAGTTGTGGATGTCCAGAGGAATTCTACTCAAGTGCCTGTGAACAACAATGATGCGACAAAAGTGAACGCTGGGTCATCTTCAGGAAAGGAGATGGATGATATTTTGAAGCTTATCAAGATGAGTGATTATAAGATCGTGGATCAGCTGCATCGCACTCCGTACAAGATTTCCATAATGGAGCTGCTGGCAAATTCTCCTGCTCATAGGGATTCTCTGATGAAAATACTTGATCAAGCCTTTGTGTATCATGATGTGACGCTGGATCAGTTTAATGGGGTTGTGAGCAATATTACTGCATGTAACAATTTGAGCTTCAGTGATGAAGATTTGCCTGAGGAAGGAAGAAATCATAATTTGGCTTTGCATATCTCTGTCAGTTGCAAAGAGGACTCAATGTCTAATGTGTTGATTGATACTGGATCATCTCTGAATGTCATGCCAAAATCCACTCTTGCTAAGCTGTCTTATGGTGGTACACCAATGAGATTCAGTAATGTGATTGTCAAGGCTTTTGATGGATCAAAGAAATCAGTGGTTGGAGAGGTTGATTTGCCTATTGGTATTGGACCATTTGTCTTCAAGATTACGTTTCAAGTGATGGATATTTTCCCTGCATATAGTTGCTTATTGGGACGCCCGTGGATCCATGAGGCTGGGGCAGTCACTTCAACTCTTCACCAAAAGTTGAAATTTGTGAAAGATGGAAAGATGGTCGTTGTGAATGGAGAACAAGCTTTGCTGATTAGTCATCTCTCTTTGTTCCATACCATAGAAGCTGATGAAGTAGTCATTGGAACTGCATTCCAAGCCCTGTCTGTTAATGATGAATTCAAAAAGGATGAAGCTTCCATTGCCTCCTTCAAAGATGCTCAACTGGTGGTTCAGAATGGACATTCAGGAGTCTGGGGACAAGTGGTGAGTCTACAAGAGAACAAGAATAGAGCTGGTCTGGGATTTTCTGCCTCAGACAAGTCTGTGATGAAGTCTGAATCTGCTTTTCGTCCTTATCAAGAGATGTTTCATAGTGCTGGGTTCCTATACCCAACTCTTCCAGAGGTGGATGCTATTGTTGGAGACGAACCAGAGCCAGAAGTGCCAAACTTTGTGACCCATGGAAAGATGATTAAGAATTGGATCACCATTGACATTCCTGAGTGTACTCATGCTTCAAAGTAATTTGCTTTTATGTTTTTCAAAATCCTTTCATTCTGCCCAAGATGAAAGTGAAGTTGTTGGGACTTTTTTCTGCTTGTTTTAAACATTAAAATCATCAATAAAAGTCATTTTGTTTCTGCATATACATGCTTTTTATCTTGTTGCTTTTTCTGGAAAGTGGTAACACAAAAAACCTTAAAAAATGTTTTCATTCTCCATAATCTGCACGATTACATGTTTGCATATATCTTTCCTTTTTCTGAAATAATAATCACTTGTGCAGATTAATCAATAAAACCGTTGAAAGTAATGACCCTGCGCCCTCTCCCAACTTCGAGTGTCCTGTGTATGAGGCGGAAGAAGAGAGTGATGAATGTATTCCTGATGAGATTTCCCGACTGCTTGAGCACGAGGAAGACACCATTCAGCCGTATAAAGAGCCATTAGAAGTCATCAACTTGGGTTCTGAAGAGGATAAAAAGGAAGTCAAGATTGGGGCACTGCTTGGTCAAGATGTTAAGAAGAGGATGGTAGAGCTTCTTAAAGAGTATGTTGACATTTTTGCATGGTCCTACCAAGATATGCCTGGGTTGGACACGGATATTGTGGAGCATCGTTTGCCGTTGAAACCTGAATGTCCTCCTGTCAAGCAAAAGTTAAGGAGAAGTAATCCTGATATGGCAGAAAAGATTAAGAATGAGGTCTTGAAACAGATAGATGCAGGTTTCCTTGTCACTTCTATATATCCTCAATGGATTGCCAATATCGTGCCCGTTTCGAAGAAAGACGGAAAAGTTCGCATGTGTGTTGATTATAGAGATTTAAATAAAGCCAGTCCGAAAGATGATTTTCCTCTATCTCACATTGATATGTTGGTAGATAGCACTGCAAAGTTTGAGGTCTTCTCCTTCATGGATGGTTTTTCAGGATACAACCAGATTAAGATGGCACCTGAAGACATGGAAAAGACAACTTTTATTACACCATGGGGGACATTCTGTTACAAAGTGATGCCTTTTGGGTTGAAGAATGCTGGTGCGACATATCAGAGGGCCATGACTACTCTTTTCCATGATATGATGCACAAAGAAATTGAGGTTTATGTGGATGATATGATTGCCAAGTCCCAGTCAGAGGAGGGGCACATGGAAGATCTTTTAAAGTTGTTTCAGCGTTTGAGAAAGTATCGTCTCCGCTTAAATCCAAACAAATGCACTTTTGGTGTCCGTTCTGGAAAGTTATTGGGTTTCGTTGTCAGTCAGAAAGGAATTGAAGTAGATCCTGATAAAGTCAAAGCAATTCAGGAAATGCCAGCACCAAAGACTGAAAAACAAGTGAGAGGTTTCCTCGGACGTCTGAATTATATCTCCAGGTTCATTTCCAATATGACTGCCACCTGTGAGCCGATCTTCAAGCTTTTAAAGAAAAATCAGGGATGTGTGTGGAATGAAGATTGTCAGAAAGCTTTTGACAACATCAAAGAATATCTGCTTGAACCTCCCATTTTGCTCCCTCCAGTTGAGGGAAGACCTCTGATTATGTACCTCACAGTGCTTGAGAACTCAATGGGATGTGTGTTGGGTCAGCATGACGAGTCTGGTCGAAAAGAGTACGCAATATACTACCTTAGCAAAAAGTTTACCGAGTGCGAAACAAGATACTCGCTGCTTGAGAAAACTTGCTGTGCTTTGGTGTGGGCTGCTCGCCGACTGAGACAGTATATGTTGAACCACACCACCCTATTGATCTCCAAAATGGATCCAATTAAGTATGTATTTGAGAAACCTGCATTAACTGGAAGGATTGCTCGCTGGCAAATGTTGCTATCAGAATATGATATTGAATACCGAGCTCAAAAAGCTGTGAAAGGAAGTGTGTTGGCAGAGTACCACGCTCACCAACCAATTGATGATCATCAATCTATCAGGATGGACTTCCCAGATGAAGATATAATGTATTTGAGATCTCAAGATTGGGATGAACCGTTGCCAGAAGAAGGGCCGGATCCCGAATCCAAATGGGGTTTAATTTTTGATGGAGCTTCTAATATTCATGGCCATGGAATTGGCGCCATTATCATCACTCCACATGGATCACATGTACCTTTCACTGCAAGGATATGTTTTGACTGTACAAACAACATTGCTGAGTATGAAGCTTGCATCATGGGACTTGAAGAGGCCATTAATCTGAGAATTAAGATTCTTGATGTTTATGGAGATTCTGCGCTTGTGATTAATCAGATTAAAGGAGAATGGGAAACTCGTCATCCTGGTTTAATTCCTTACAAAGATTACGCCAGAAGGCTATTGACATTCTTCAACAAAGTTGAATTCCACCACATCCCTCGAGATGAGAATCAGATGGCCGATGCTTTAGCCACATTGTCTTCCATGTACAAAGTGAATTTCCATAATGAGGAGCCTCGGATAACAATCAGGCGTCTTGATAGACCTGCTCATGTATTTGCAGTTGAGGAAGAAAGAGATGAAAAGCCTTGATATTTCGATATTAAGCGCTTCCTCCAGACTCAAGAGTACCCATTTGGGGCATCAAATAAAGATAAGAAAACTTTGAGGAGATTGGCTGGCAGTTTCTTCATCAATGCTAATGTTTTGTATAAAAGGAATTATGACATGGTTTTGCTCAGATGCGTGGATAGACACGAAGCAGACATGTTGATGCATGAAATTCACGAAGGTTCTTTTGGTACTCATGCCAATGGACATTCGATGGCTAAAAAGATGCTTAGAGCAGGTTACTATTGGTTGACAATGGAATCTGATTGCTACAAGTTTGTAAAGAAGTGTCACAAGTGTCAGGTGTATGCTGACAAGATTCATGTGCCTCCAACACTTCTCAATGTAATTTCTTCCCCATGGCCTTTCTCTATGTGGGGCATTGATATGATTGGCATGATCGAACCCAAGGCTTCGAATGGACATCGATTCATCCTGGTAGCAATCGATTACTTTACCAAGTGGGTAGAAGCTGCTTCATATGCTAATGTAACAAAGCAAGTTGTGGTCAGATTTATCAAAAACAACATCATCTGCAGATATGGTGTACCGAGCAAGATCATTACTGATAATGGCTCGAATCTGAACAATAGCATGATGAGAGAACTGTGTGAAAGCTTCAAGATTGAACATCACAACTCTTCGCCTTATAGGCCAAAGATGAATGGAGCTGTTGAAGCAGCAAATAAGAACATTAAGAAGATTGTACAAAAGATGGTTGTTACGTACAAGGACTGGCATGAGATGCTCCCATTTGCTTTGCATGGGTACCGTACATCTGTTTGTACTTCAATAGGGGCAACTCCCTTTTCTTTGGTTTATGGTATGGAAGCAGTGCTCCCCGTCGAGGTTGAGATTCCATCGTTGAGAATTTTAATGGAAACCAAGTTATCTGAGGCTGAATGGTGTCAGAGCAGGTTTGATCAATTGAATTTGATAGAAGAAAAGAGAATGACGGCTTTATGCCATGGTCAGTTATACCAGAAAAGAATGAAGAAAGCATTTGATAAGAAGGTTCGACCTCGTGTATTCAGAGAAGGCGACCTCGTACTCAAAAGGATCTTGTCTTTCACCTCCGATTCAAGGGGCAAATGGACTCCTAATTTTGAAGGACCATATGTTGTTAAGAAAGCCTTCTCTGGCGGTGCATTAATTCTTGCAACTATGGATGGAGAAGAGCTCCCACGTCCCGTAAATGCTGATGTAGTCAAGAAATACTTCGCCTAAATAATAAAAGAACAGCTCGCTAAGTTGAAAACCCGAAAGGGCGGCTTAGGCAAAAAAGAGCGTCTCGGTGGATTGAAAACCCGAAAGGGCGGTCCAGGCAAAAATTAGAGACATAAACAGAATAAAATACCCGGTGGACTGAAAACCCGAAAGGGAGGTCCAGGTAAAAGTTAGGGATTTATGGCAAGTAACTACATCAGACAAGACTTGATCATCAGCAGTCATCTGTTTATCATGAAGAAGTTCAACACTTTTCAACGGAAGCCTTGGCTCAGGAATTCCCAGTTGAGAGAGAGGATGGGGTCATTACATTTCAATGTACCTTTTCCACAAAATTACCACTTTCCAAACTTTGTAATAATCCATGGGGTCTTGCCTTCTGCAGGCTACCATTCTATTAAGAAAGTTTGAGCCTTTACCTTTCATTTGGCAATCTTATTTCTTTCATATCTCTCAAAATGTCATTTATTGTTGATAGTAATTTTTGAAACAAAGAGAAAATTGATTTCAACAAAATCCTTTTGAAAATTATAAAAGAATTTTTACTTTGATTCATGAGTGCATTACAAGGAATGAATATGTTGATGTATTCATATGCAGAAGAATGTATTCCACTCAATGCACCTTTGGCCTGGTTCGAATATGGTTTAGAACTCGGTTACTGCGTTCTCTCAACTTCAATATTCCCTAGCCATCAAAAGATTGATAGCAGTTTCTGCTATGATGTTCAGTTGGGACATGCTTGATTATGTCATCTTTGAACACCATCTCTTTCATCGTCAGTGGTACGTCGATGAATTATCTCCTTTTATATCATCAGTGGTACGGTGGTATATCTCTCTTCACACCTTCAGTGGAACGTTGGTATGAGTTATCGTCAGTGGTACGGCGGTACATCTCTTTCATCGTCAGTGGTACGTCGATGAATTATCTCCTTTTATATCATCAGTGGTACGGTGGTATATCTCTCTTCACACCTTCAGTGGAACGTTGGTATGAGTTATCGTCAGTGGTACGGCGGTACATCTCTTTCATCGTCAGTGGTACGTCGATGAATTATCTCCTTTTATATCATCAGTGGTACGGTGGTATATATCTCTTCATGCCTTCAGTGGAACGTTGGTATGTGTTATCGTCAGTGGTACGGCGGTACATCTCTTTCATCGTCAGTGGTACGTCGATGAATTATCTCCTTTTATATCATCAGTGGTACGGTGGTATATATCTCTTCATGCCTTCAGTGGAACGTTGGTATGTGTTATCGTCAGTGGTACGGCGGTACATCTCTTTCATCGTCAGTGGTACGTCGATGAATTATCTCCTTTTATATCATCAGTGGTACGGTGGTATATCTCTCTTCACACCTTCAGTAGAACGTTGGTACGTGTTATCGTCAGTGGTACGGCGGTACATCTCTTCATATCATCAGTGGTACGATGGTGTGATTAGCATTCTGATTCAGGATGCATACTTTCTCATCCCCAGTGAAAGAGGATGATCCCCTTTTCTCATCCCTAGTGAAAGAGGATGCTATAACCTCCCTGACGTGAAGTATTTTCCCCAGAGAAGTTTCTTTCTCCACCAAAGTTCCGTCTCTCCAACAAAGTCTTGCTTTCCCCAATGGAGTTTCTAAGACATTTGTTTCCCCAGCGGAGTTATAGCAAGACATTTGTTTTCCCCAGTGGATCACCAGTTACTCCCCAGTGTTGTCATGCTCTATTATCATTACATGCATTCATTAACATTGCATTGCATCTTAGGATCAAAAATTGTGTTTTATATATTTAAGTCTCTTCGATTTTTGTCAAAACGAAGATTTCCAATCATCGTATCTCCAAATCGAAGAAACTTAAATAGGGGCATCTGTCATACCCCAATTTTTGACCCTAAGATCACGCATCATTTGCATACCAATCATCAATCAAGAAGTTTTAACCTAGATCTCTACTTGCAATGCTGTGCTCAATTCATCTGCAAAGGAATCATCGAGCACCCATGTTTTAGTTTGTATATATTCCTTTACTAACCAAAATACCAAAAATATTGCCTTGTGCTCTTGTATGTTTGTGTTTTGTAGGTACCAAGTCAAAATACCCATCAAAGGAGCATTTTTCAACATTTTCACTGTGCAAATCGATTTGCATAAGGTGTAAATCGATTTACACAACTGTTTCTGCACCAGATTTGCTTCTGCCATCAGTGCAAATCGATTTGCATAAGACAGCAATCGATTTGCATAACTGTTTTTGCCCCAGATTTTGCCTTTTTTCAGCCATGTAAATAGATTTGCATAATGTGCAAATCGATTGCACCAGCACGAATTTGGAAAAATGAAGGCAAATTTCAGCTTTTTGAAGTGTTGACATCATCTGCAAGCATGGGAAGCATGACTTGGTTCTTACATTTGATTTCCTACATCATCTAATCATGTACCCTCATGTGATTGCATCAAGACCATTGGATTTCATTTTTGGCTCCAAATCACTTTCCCAAGCCTAATTCTATTTTCCAATCCTAACTCCAAGCCACAAAATTTCCCAAGCCTAAGTGCTATAAATTGAGGCACTCCCCTCTTCATTTTTCAAGCTTTGATAGCCAAGAAACTTATTGCAAATTCTCTCCTCACCTCTTCCAAACCCATCACTCAAAGCTCTTTCTCTTCCACACAAATTAGTGAGTCACATCTTGAACCTCACTAATTTAGAGCTAAACCTCAACATAAACACTAGTTTCTTCATCAATTGTGAGAGATCAAGGCTTGTGGTTGTGTGTTCTTGAAGAAGACTCAAAGTTTGTGAAGATTTGGTAAAATTCTAGATCCTTTTCATGATCCAAGATGTGATCCTTTGTTGTTTATGCTTGATGCACCTTTGGTGCTACATTGATGAGATTTGCTTGCTTAATTGATACATTTTCGTGCACAAATTGATCCAAGATCACAAGGTGTTTGGTTTTATGTTTAAACAAAGTTTCTTCCCTTTATTTGCTGTTTTTTTGAAAACTGTGTTGTGCAAATCGATTTACATCTTGTGCAAATCGATTTACATAACTGAAAACTGCGCAGATTTTGAAAACAGAGTTATGCAAATCGATCTACACTCTGTGCAAATCGATTTACACTGGGCAGAATGCTGATTTTTGTGGTTTTTGACTTGTTCTTGGTTCTAACTCATCTTCTACTCCATTCTTTTGATATTTTCTTTGAATCACAAGTTAGAGGCCTAATTTCTCTCTAATTTCAATGGACTTAGGGCGTCGATAGGATGAGAATCCAAATCCGCAAAATTAAGTGATTGAAATTATAGATGAAAGGAGCTTTTAATGTGGTTCCATCTTTTACTTCTCTTTATTTTGATCGATGAAAGTCTTAATACCTTGAGGATTCTTATGGATTCTTGGTGAAGACTAGATCACTCACCTATTTTCTTTTCGTGCGGTATTGCTTTCGGAAGGCGATCTACATATCGCTCTTCTCGCATGCATTAGCACATAAAGTTTTGACCGGCCTCGTTGTAGGGTGATTTCTATATAAATCACTTGGCGATCTGCTTAACATAGCGCAATATTTCGTGTCCCGAATAAAAAAGATCAAATATGGAAGAGAATTGTATGCGGTTGATTTAAGACTTGTGGAGGTTTTTATCGTGTAGTCGCTATGATTTTATCAAGCTTCTGATAAACCCCATTGAATTTAAATCCGAGTACATCATTCACTCACCATCGATCTCCTACTAACTTTGATAACATACTTGACAAGTTTCAAGATGGTTATCTTTAACATTTAACAACTAACTTTAATTTCCGCACCTTTACTATACCGCTCTTTATATTTCTCGCTTTATCGCTTTACTTTATCATTTCATCATATTTACTTTCTGTCATTTTCTCTTTGTCCACTTGGACCATACTTTATTTTTTTCGCTAAAACACTAATAAATAATCAAAAATCTAAAAAATACATAAGGCTCTCTTTGGACTATCAGTTACTATCCCTAGCAATTTGGAGATTCGGACTTATGGACCTAGTACCTTTGGACTCATTCTATTACTATCATGTGATTGTTCTGTCTGTCTGGCATTGTTCTGTTGTATGTTTATGTGTGCAGGTATTTCCTTGAAAGCCCTTGATGGTTAATTCCAAGGCATTGAGATAAGGATTTTACCCAAAAACAGCCGTTACTCTGCCCAATTTTTGTCAGAATCTTAATGTGCTTAGTGAAAAATGGTGCTAAGACAATAAGTTCGTCTGGATCCCCAAGTGTTAATGTGTTGGTATTGATAAATCCAAAGGATGGGAAAATTACCTTGGCTCTTAATGTCAAGTGTTGGCTTCTTATTCGGTTAGACCGTTTCTTTCCTTAGCTTTTATTTTATGCATTAGGTTAGCCTCTTCATCTCCTCCCATTCTTAAATTTTCAAAATCTTCTCCCTTTTTCCAAAATATTCTTATGTTTGCAAACCTTTTCAAAACCTTTTTCTTAAAAATATCTTTCGCCCTTAGTGGTTTTTCTTCAAAAGTTTAGACACCGTTAATTGTCGAAACGAGTGGTTATACCCCACGATTTTGAAATTGATTGATAATAACGAGATCTTTTCCGCGTGAGAGAGCTAGTGGCATACTCGTTGATTTTATCCGAGTTGGCGCCCTTCTTTCATTTGCGATGCAAAGAACTTGTTTGTTCTCATGCTCAAGATCAATGGCTGAGTATTTCTCTCTAACGACAACAAAGTGTTTATTCGTTTTAAAACGTTTTTCCCAAAAGCGGAACTACATTAGCTCTGACTTCTCCATTGCACCGAGGAGGTATGTAGGCCCAAAGCTTAACGCTTTGCCGAGCTTATTTTGAAAATAAAACAAACCGTTTTTTAGCACACACACAACACAGATTTTCAAAAAGGTTCCCGTGGAGTACCACGGATATGAGGGGTGCTTTAAACCTTCCCCTCATATAATCAACACCCGAACCTGAGTTCTCTTTCTTGTTTTTTTTTAAAAACAAAACTTTGGGTTTTACGTTCTTTTCCCTTTTCCTTTGAAAAAATAAAGCGCGGTGGCGATTTCAAAACGGAATATTGATTCGAGTCAATCCCATGGCTTCGATATCAGATTTTCCCCGCTACACATACCCTTCACTGCGAGGTTATTGTTATACCCCAAAGTTTGCCCGCATCTTTTTCCAAAAAGAAGGCAACAGACTTCTGTCTAAAAATTGGGAGTTTCATATAATCTTGGATTTTATTTCATAAATATCCTGATTTTATGAATACTCGGTTTTTAGAATATTTCTTATACGGTATTTTGGTTCGCTGTTGAATTTATTCTTACACAAACGCCAGGTACTGTTTATCACTTCACACACGCTATTTATTTGAGATTTATTTGCAGATAAATAGTACTGACGCAATTGGTATATAATTAAATTTTGCAGGCGCAGAGTCCGGGGATTCAGACTGTACTGGTAAGAAGTAAATTATTATTAGTTTTTGTTTCCCACTAATTTTTGTACTATATTATTATTTTCAAAATCTCTTCCTTTCTTTTCAAATCTCTTTCTTTAAAATCAAATCCTAACTTTATTCCATACATCTCTTTTTTCAAACCCTACCATACACTTTCTTTCAAATCCTACTACCACTCAAATTTTCCTTTTTTGTACGGTATCACTTCATTCCCCAACGTCTCTATCCTTCTTTTCACTCTATAAATACCCCTCATTTTTTCCATAAATTATCACATCAAATTTCACTCATTTCTCAAACTTCTACCTCATAATTATTTTCTCTTCTTCCCCGGCAAAAATGGCAAAGTGGATGGATACGTTTTTTCTTATGGTCATCACTGTTTTGGTGGTGATCAAGTCCTTTTTCTGTCTGCATAGTCCTGAAAAATGTGGATCTGGGTTGCTTACACTACCGTTCATCTATATGTTATTATTTATAGCATGGGTTTTTAATCGTCATTTTTTAAGTTTGTCGTATCTTTCGCTTTCAAATAATGTACCGTTTATTTTATTTGTCGTATTGTTCATTATATTATGTAATATTTGTACTGTCAGTATTAAATGTCGTACTATCTGTCGTACTGTCATTTAATTATTAAGATAATATTATGTGTGTTTTCTGCTTGTTAAATATTTATTTTTCTGTGCATTAAATATTTTTCAAGGTTATTATCGGTAATTTCGTTCGCGTACAGTATATTCTATTTATTTATTATGTTTGTGTTTTTCTAACAGCTCAGGTAAATAAATTTTCACCATTAACACAACAAAAAAAACAAAAAGAAAAAAAATTAACTTTAACTGTCGAATTTTCACTTTAACTGTTACGTTAATGCCCGGACAACCAGTTAACAGTCAAACCCGCTGACAACACGATTCTCCGTGTTTTGTATCACCATCCAAATCAATCTTTTGCATTTCAAAATTCCAAGATTTTTGTTCTTGAAGTCTTCTGATAATCACATGATCAGCAGAGACTCAACACTACACAAAAATCAAGTACGCTTAACTGTCTCCTACACAAACAGTCCCTAACTAGGGTTTTTGTTTTTTCAGGAGAACAAGTTTTTTTTGACCTCAAATGGATTTCATGGACCTCCATATGTCTCAAAGTACCACCAGACAAATTTTCAAACTTCAATTCGCTCAGACGCACAGTCAGCAGCTAAAACAGTCAACAGACGACCAGTTTGACCGAAAAGTCAACAGACAGTCAAAAATGAAATTTTTTGTCAACATCCATATTTTGTCAAAAGATTCATCATTTGATCAATGGTTGATCATAATTCATCAAGAAAAGTTCAGAAATCAACAAAACCCTAAGTTTCAAAATTAGGGTTTTCTCCTAAAGAGTCAACTGAACTTTGACTGGCCATAACTCTCTCCTCGTTCATCCAAAAAATTCCAACCAAAGCTTGTTTTGAAGGAAATTCAACTATCTTTCAAATAAAATTAATCCCATGGTCATTGGATTTACCATTTGGAAAATTTGATCCAGGACATTATAGGTCATTTTCAAAGTCAACAAAAAGTGGTTTTTAGTCAAAGGCCATAACATCAAGATAACTTCTCCAAATGCAAAAAAGTTTCCAAAGTAGCTTGTAGAGGACATCTTGAGGTTTCTAAAAAGTACAAGAACTCTTTCATATGATCAAAATTGAGGGAGATATGCCTTGTTGAAGTTGGCTATTTTTTGGGAAAATGCATGAAACCAACATTGATCAAAAATGTTTTTTTTCCAAAAGAGGCCAAGTATTCATGATCCAAACATGTTCCCAATAATGTTAAAGGGCTTCCACGACCAACATTGGGCCCATAACATTTTTATTTCTTTTTTAATTTAATTTTATTACCTTTAAAATTAAATTAAAAAGAAATGGTGCAAGATCATTATCCAAAGCTTTTGTCTCTTGCTTGAGTCACCAAGGTAGCTTAACTTCTGCAACATAGAGATGGTACAGCAGGCCTAGAGCAAGAGGGTGAAGAAAATTCAAAGCCATGGCCAAAGAATTCAAAGATTTTTATATTAAAAAATTCAAAGGTTCAAAGATCATCAATGCAAGATAGCTTAGCTTTGAAGCACATTCATTGCTTATAAATGAAGTAGAACACTTCAGTAAGAGAAGACACACGAGTTCAGAATCAAATCCATGCTTGTAACACACTTGTATCATACTTGAAATTTTGCAAGAATTTTGAAATTCGAATTTTAAGTTTCAGCTCAATTCAATCCAAATTAAATACTTAAACACGATCCCTGAACATCATTGAACCTTTCCAAATCAATTTCAAGCCTTGAAACTCACTGAATCGAGCTCAAAAGCTCACGGTTTGTCCAAACTGAAATTTACAAAAATACTATTATTCATGCATATTCAATAAGATGTAATCCCATATTTGTGTTTAGTTTTGTGCCTTGATCGTTTCTGGAGCTTTAATTTAATTTTTATGAAGGTTTGAAGCATATACCATTTTAGGGTTGTTGGAGCTCGAAATGGGATCCTTCGATTTAGGCAAAATTAGAATAAACCAGAGGCATATTCAAGTTCAGTGGATCTGGACGAGTCAAATGGACATGTCGCGAAATATTTTTGTATAGGTTTGCCCCTATTCGTTATTTTGCAGGGATGAAGGAGGTGTATTACAGCGCTTTTGGTAAAAAACGCTGTTAAAAGTAGAGGCGAGAGGAAGAAGACGACGAGGTTTCATCTCCTGATTGGCTGATTCAAATTGGTTCGCGCGCGTTTTGATTTTCGTTTTCAGATGGATCACGTGTGACATGAAACACGCGTTAGCATGTACCCTCGCACCATCAGTCCTCAGATCTCATTAAAGTTTCATCCAACGTGCCAGAAGCTACAGCGCACCATGGACTCTCAAAGCTTTGCCACACAGAATCATAATTTAATATATTTTCTATTTTATTTAATTCTCTTTGTGAAATTATTTAAAAATATTTTTTAAAAATCAGAAAAATACACAAAAAATATTTTTAGGTTAATAAAATATTGTATTAATTTTTGACACAAAAATATTTTATTTTTCTTAATAATTAATATATTTTGTTTAATTAATCAATATATATTCATATATTTCATTTAAATTATTTCTAACCTATCAAAAAATCAGAAAAAAAAATATTTTATTTTATTAAATTGTGTTTATATATTATAAACTAATTTTGTACATATTTATAATATTTTTCTCTTTAAGTTTAATTTATGTGTATAATTATTTGTATAATTATATGTTAATTAACTTAATAATTTCAAAAAACAATTTCAAAAATCCCAAAAAAATTAATTTTATTTTAAAATTAATTAACAAGCAATATGAACATATTTTAGACTTAATTTTTAGGTTTAAATTTTATTTCTACCCTTTTCTCATTTAATTAAATTAATCATGCATTAATTCTAATTAAAATCAATCATCAAAAATCCAAAAACATTTTCCCTTTATCTTATTGCAATTTAAATTCATAGATAAGTGTATAGGTTGTCAAATTCATGTAAATAGCGTAGTTTACATTTCCCGCACAATCGATGTAATAGCGTAGATTTACTTTCCGCATTTTACATTCCCGCACTTTAATTTCTGTACATATAAAACTGCGTGTATGTCAAAAACAATAATTGAAGCGCTAGATCACTAATTTCAAAAGACAAAAATATCTGAAAATAAAACACAATCACACTTGCACCTCTTAGGGTAATCCCTCCGTTACTCTTTCCAAAATCAATTCTATTGTTTCAAATGCAATTCAAATAATTTCTTTCTGTATCCAGTCAAAGAAAATTTTCTAAAAGAAAATAGGAAAGGACCTTATGAACTTAGGGTAGATCTCCTAATTTCTTGCTCAAATCAAACAAAACAACAAATGTTTCACATATCACTGTTTTCAAACAAAACTTTCAAAAAAGACAACATTTTGTATATATCCAAACAAGGATCATTACGAAGTTAAAGATCTTTTTTCAAAACATCTTTCGAAAGATAAAACACTTTGTATACATCCGCGCAAGGATCATTACAAAGTCAATTTACAAAGGTATTTTAAAACCACATACAAGCATTTCAAAGCAAGACAAATGATTCAAACAAGTGAGCTAAGCAATTAAGAGCCCATGGATAACCATGGATACAAAGGGGTGCTAATACCTTCCCTTTGTATAACCTACCCCCGAACCCAAAATCTCTTAAAGGTCTTTTTTTGTTTCTTTTATAAACCTTTCCTTAATTGGATAAAATAAAAGTCGGTGGCGACTCTCTGATTTTCAAAACTCAAAAATAAAAGAAGAGTCAGTTCGTATCTCACGAAAAAAACCGAGGACGACAGTTATGTTTCGACTGTACCAACAATATTGCAGAATACGAAGCGTGCATATTGGGGCTAGAAGCTGCGATCGATCTAAGGATTAAATTACTCGAGGTATATGGGGATTCAGCGTTGGTAATCCACCAAGTCAATAAAGAATGGGATACGCGAGATGCAAAGCTAATCCCATACCGAGACCTCATACTAGAACTAATGGCTGAGTTTGAGACCATCACTTTTAATCATATCCCGAGGGAGGAAAATCAAATGGCCGACGCGTTGGCAACACTCTCCTCCATGTTTAAAGTAACCTGGCCAAATCACGAACCTCGGATAACGATCAGACACTTCGACGAACCAGCCTATTGCCTTACGATCGAAGAGCAACCCGGTAACAAGCCCTGGTACCATGATATTAGGAAATACTTGGAGAAACAAGAATATCCAGAGAACGCCTCCGCAATCGACAAAAAGACACTAAGAAGGTTGGCATCTAAGTTCTTCCTAAATGGTAATGTCCTATACAAGCAAAACTACGATTCGGTGTTACTAAGATGTGTGGATAAGAATGAGGCCAAGGAGATCATTAAGGAGGTCCATGAAGGAACCTTTGGAACTCATGCAAATGGACATTCAATGGCAAGAAAGATATTAAGAGCAGAGTACTACTGGTTAACAATGGAGGCTGATTGCTTCCATTATGCAAGGATATGTCACAAATGCCAAATATACGCCGACAAAGTACGTGTACCGCCAAATCCATTGAATGTGCTAAGTTCACCATGGCCGTTTGCAATGTGGGGGATTGATATGATAGGAATGATCGAACCCAAAGCCTCTAATGGACACCGATTCATATTGGTTGCCATCGACTATTTCACCAAGTGAGTCGAGGCCGCTTCCTACACTAATGTAACAAGACAAGTGGTTACCCGGTTCATCAAACATAACCTCATATGCCGATATGGGATTCCAAGTAGAATCATTACTGACAATGGGTCGAACCTGAACAATAATATGATGAAGGAGCTGTGCGAAGAATTCAAAATTGAACACCATAATTCTTCACCATATAGGCCTAAGATGAATGGCGCTGTTGAAGCTGCAAACAAAAATATCAAAAAGATAATACAAAAGATGGTGAAGACGTACAAGGATTGGCATGAAATGCTTCCCTTCGCCTTACACGGTTACAGAACTTCAGTACGCACATCCACAGGGGCAACCCCTTTCTCTTTGGTCTATGGTATGGAAGCAGTTCTTCCCATCGAAGTGGAGATCCCCTCTTTAAGAGTCCTAGCTGATACAAAGTTAGAAGAATCGGAATGGGTAAAAACCCATTTTGATCAGCTGAATCTCATTGAAGAAAAGCGACTGACAGCTTTGTGTCACGGACAACTCTATCAGAAGAGGATGAAAAAGGCGTTCGATAAAAAGGTCCGTCCTCGAACTTACAAAGAAGGAGATCTTGTCCTCAAGAAGATCTTACTACCCCGACTCGATGCCCGAGGAAAATGGACACCTAACTATGAAGGTCCATATGTCGTCAAAACAGTATTCTCAGGAGGAGCACTTGTCCTCACCACCATGGATGGAGATGAGTTGTCGCATCCAATCAATTCAGATGCAGTCAAGAACTACTACGCCTAGCAGGGGTAGGATTCCAAACCATGGATCCAAGATGATTCGTAAAGGATAAAAAGTTGTGCAATCACCAACTTCTGAAGTCAAAGGATTACTGGGGCCCTCGATAACAAAAGAGCGATAGCAGTATTAATATCATTTCTATTTGTCATTTTTCTTTCTTCCATACTTTTTTGTACATTCGCCAATTCAAGGCAATAATCAATAAAAGTTTTTCCCTTTCACACTGTGTCTTTCGTCATTTCAATACCAAGTGCAAAGAATAATTTCTTCCTCATAAACTTTAAACTTTGAACTTAAAACAAGAAACTTACAAATCATTAGACAAAATAAAGGGGATGAGACCACGACATCTCCGGCAGTCAATACACGCCTGGTGATATGATAGTTCCGAAAACACTGTAATATCCCAATAGACTAACCTCAGACGATCTGAGTTAAGACCCGCAAAGCTGCTCGAAAGGTTTTAAACAAATCCAATGGGTGACAAAAGATAGTACATCAAATTCATCATACATACATACATATTCATATTCATATACACTCACATACGCGACATCTGCATAAACATTCATGCATTTACAATAAATCATAAGCATACGCATTTGCAAAGCATCATTCTACAGGTAAAGCTTGTTTCCCAACTTGTTTCTTCTAAATCTTTTTTTTAGATCCTATTTCAATTTCAATTTCAATCCAAATCGTGACCTATTGCGTTACGTCTTATCACGGTAGTCCCTTGGCACTGATATGGCACCGAGTTCTTTGGTACGTTAGTAACCAAGACTCATTTCAATTTCAATTTCAATCCAAATCGTGACCTATTGCGTTACGTCTTATCACGCTAGTCCCTTGGCAGTGATATGGCACCGAGTTCTTTGGTACGTTAGTAACCAAAACTCATTTCAATTTCAATTTCAATCCAAATCGTGACCTATTGCGTTACGTCTTATCATGCTAGTCCCTTGGCGGTGATATGACACCGAGTTCTTTGGTACGTTAGTAACCAAGACTCATTTCAATTTCAATTTTCAATTTCAATCCAAATCGTGACCTATTGCGTTACGTCTTATCGCGCTAGTCCCTTGGCAGTGATATGGCACCGAGTTCTTTGGTACGTTAGTAACCAAGACTCATTTCAATTTCAATTTTCAATTTCAATCCAAATCGTGACCTATTGCGTTACGTCTTATCACGCTAGTCCCTTGGAGGTGATATGGCACCGAGTTCTTTGTCCCTTGGCAGTGATATAAAGTTATGCCTCTCCGCAAATAGGGATTTATTTTCCCTGCTTCTCGAAACAAGTTCGCCACATTCTACAATACAAGCAAATTTCAGGGCATTTTCAGTGTTCAATAATCTTCCACCTTCAGATCGCGACAGGCAAGCATGCCTATCCGATTCTTCCGATTTAAGAAGATTGAACAGGGGCAGCTGTCATACCCAAAATTTGCCTCCCTCATTTCATCTACAATGATTCAAAGATTAGGGTTCTATCCAAACAACATTCATAGTCAAGAGCCTCCTGAGGCTAGGGTTTGAGGTTCTCTTGGAGAGATCAATAAGATAAGGTTCTCAATCAAAGTTATATGGTTCATAATGACCTAAGATAACTCTATGGCAAAAGTCAAGGCTCAACTCCAAAAGTTACCTGCTCAAACAAACTCCAAGATTCACAGTCAACTGATTAAACCTAAAAGTCAACCACAATCAAAGCATGGTCCAAACCTCTGATCATTGATCAAACATCAAGTATAGAGGTATATATCCATCATTTGATCAAAATTTGATCATGATTTATCAGTAGAAACTCAGAGATGAACAAATACAAAAAGGTTCAAATTAGGGTTTCTCTAGGAGAAAGTCAACTCAACTTTGACTGGCCATAACATTCACATGGAACATCAAAAATTCCCCACTCAAAGCCTATTTGGAAGGAAATTGGATTCTCTACAACTTTGTCTCTCACAAGCCAAGGCTAGAAATGCTTCATTTGGGAGATATAATGCAAAAGATTACAGATCCTTTTCAAGCATCCTTCAAAAGCAGTTTTTTGTCAAAGAGGATATGATCAAGATAAAAGCTCCAAATGAAAAATATGTTCCAAAGTGGCTTATAGAGGACATCTTGAGGTTTCCAAAAAGTCCTAGAACTCCCTCATAGCTTAAAAATTGAGTGAGATATGCTTGGTCAAAGTTGGGTAATTTTAGAGGACAAAATGTGAAATAAGGGAGGTTCAAATGGGATTTCTTGCAAATGGGCCTATATTTTATGACTTAAACTTGATCCACAAGTTATCCAAACCATATGCCACGAGTTTAACCTTTTATTTAATTTATATATAATTTTATTTCATTTAAAAATGATTTAAAATAGTTTAATTAAAGGGAAAATCAAATATTTTTGTTAAGAGGTGCATATGGATTGATTTCAATCAGTATTAATGACAAATTCAGTATAATTTTTGTGACAAATTGATTGAGGAAGATTTGGCACAAGATAGAGCAAAAATAGAAGGTTTTGAATCAAGAATAAAATCAAAATTGTCAAACTTAGCAAGATTGGATTTAAGGGAGTTTGGGCTTTTCTTTAGACCTAATTCAATCCTTATAAATAGTGGATACAAGGCAATGGACTATGGGACGAAAATTCTGAGTGGAAGCACACTTGCAAGAACTCAAAAATTCCCTAAAAGTGTGAATTCGGTTTTTGAGATTTAGGAGGTTTCAACAAGAATTAAAGGTTGCAAAAGACTCCTTGAGGCCTTTTGAACGTGTCTGGATCATTACTCTGCTTCAGCACCCCCAGATAATCTCCATACAAGCCCAGGTATGTAGCTCTGCAACTTGGATCGATTAGAGTAATCTACGCATGCTCATAGTTTTTTGTTTGCATATTATGATTGGCGTGATTATTATGAATGTTTCTGGACTTGTAATTGAATTTCTGAGCACTCTTGGTACCGATCACCATTGTTGATCGAGTTAGGGTTCGTGGGTTTTAATTTAGGGCTTTTTGTTAAGGGAAAAATTAAAAGAAATTAGGATTATATTTGTGATTAGGGATCCTGGACGAAGAGAATAGCATGGGTGCGAAGAATTTATGTGGCTTTTATATGATTTTTAGATTGTATGGTTGATTGGCTACGAACGGATTTACAGCAAAGTCGTAGCAAGAATTTACAGGTTTTTGTTGTGAGTTTCGTGGGGAAGACGATGATGCGTCTTTATATGATTGGTCCATTTAAATTTTAGCGCGCGTTTCCAATTATCTACTTTAGTTTCATATGTATTGATCTTAACGCATGTTATAATCAAAAGCGTAGTTTGGTTGGAGTGGTTAAAGCAGCGTGTGTGTGAGGGGGAGGTCATGGGTTCGAGCCTCCCCTCCAACAATTTTTTTTATGAAAGCTTTGTTTCTTGATTCAGTACGCGTACAGTCATTGGACTCACCATGCGCTTCCAGATCTGGGCCCTAGGATATCCACTAACTTAGATCTAAGGCCCCAGAATTAATACCTATACCATGTACCTTGCAGTTAGCCATACTGAATCCTAACCCTAATAAACTAAAAAACAATTTTAATTAATACATTTGTTTTTTAATTAATTCTTTATATTTATTAATATAATAGTAATTATTTTTTTTATAAATAAAATTAATATGTAATATTAATATTAAAAATCATAATTTGTTGTTTGTTCCGATTAAATCGATTAATCTCTATGGTCAATAATAATTTTAATTAAAATGATATTTAATTAAAATGTAATTAATTTCTATTTGGTTAAATGGTTTCAACTATTTTATTAGTTGCGATGATTAACTCTTCTATTTTTCTCATTCTAATGCGTTGTTCTTTTTAATCGAATCAATCGATTACGAGGGGTAACGATACAAATTAATTCATAAAAATTATTAAAAAATACTATTATTCGTTATTAGTAATAATTAAATCAATTGATTAAAATTGGTAACGATCCAATAACTAATCTGTTAACTATGGTAATTGAATCAATCGATTATTGCGGTTAATAGTACAAACTAAAAAATCAGGGTTGTTCGCTCAAATCCTAAAGCACTTCCAAACAAACCTTTCAAATTCCTAACTCATCATAGGCTATTTCAAAAGCCTTTGAAGCAACCTTTCAACCATATCAGATCAAATTCGAATCCTAAGGCGTACAATCCTTCCTCGAACTACGTAGACTCTGATCCTCCATAAGGAGGTACGTAGGCACTTGCCAACAAGGCGAGTCCCCTCCCCCATATATCTCATTTTGTCTCAATTCTATTTCTTTGAATTACAAACCTTTAATTATGATAATTTTTGCCATTTTACCCTTTTGACTGTCTGTAGCCTTTCTTTATTTTTGCCATAAACCTTGATCATTATAATGCAAACCTTAGGAAAGGGTTGAGGGTGCCTAACACCTTCCCTCGACCTGAATATAGTATCTTACCCTGATCTCTTAACTGCGCGAGGTTTCCTATTCGCCTTGGTAGAATAGGTGGCGACTCTAGGCTTTAATTTTTAGGGCAGGTTGCTACACCAGGTCCTCAACAATCTTGGAATGAACCAGAAGATTTGTAATAATTCTTCCAAAAGGAATAATAGTGCGCTTCTTTTTTCTGAAAGCATTTCTGGAATCCCTTACAGCATTCCACATGTGGTTGAAGATTATGTAGATAACATCAACCTTCTTCTGAGTGGCAATGCAATACAGAATGTATTTCTGCTCATTGTTGACAAAATCTGCAGAATGGGTTGCTTTCCTGTGATAGAAACACCCCTGAAGAATCTTGGTCCAGATTTTGTAGAGATCCTTCATGCCCTTGACACGATCGGTTTTCTTCACGTCTTTATAGAGAGTAGCCAACACCTCATCCCAATCAACCCTTAGATTAATTTCATGAGCACCCTCAGGGTTTCTTAGATCAAACATCATTCTCATGATGTTTTCAATAACGACCACAAACTTCCCATGAACAAAAGACAGAATAGATTTAGGAGCTACAATAGCGTGCACCCAAAATTCTTTTACAAGATCTGGGTAAACCAGTCCACAGAACTCAGCAAATAATGAAGTCCATCCTTGAAATATGATATCTTCTTTAAGATGAAACTCATGTTCTTCAAGACTGTCAGAGTCTACCATAAGTTCACAGATAACTTCCAACTCCTTTTTGGGAATAAAGTAGGAGATAACCGGAACGATTTGCTGATCTTCTTCTTGAATATGGAGAGGAGAAGATGAACCAGCGTTGAGAGATGATGAAGCAGCCATTGAAACAGTACTGAGATTGCAAGAAATACTTTTGGGTTTGCGCTTAGGGTTAGAGAAAAGGGCAAAGAGGTTACAAAAGTGCATGCACAAGGAGAGAGAGAATGGGAGCGAAAAAGATAAACGTTATGATTTGAAATGTATTTATAGAGGCGGATTTGAAAAAGAATGCAATTAATTTATGAGAATGAACAGTTACAGAATCAAATGAAATCAAATGCATTAAATGATGAGTGACGTTAGGTGAGAGAACGTGGTAATTGAAATGATTTAACACAGTTACCTAGGGCGGCGTCCCATCAGATTCACTCACACTTTTACCATTCGTGCAAACACATGTTCATTATGATAAAACACTTGATGACAGCTGTGTTGCATTGTATTTGCTTCTGATGATGAATAGAGCTTTTCATCTTCTGATTCTGATCACTGATTCTGACTACCATTCTTTAGAAATGATCTAGTTCTGATAGGATCTTCTTTCTTTCCAAGAATCACATCTTCTGAGTGAGCTGAGGTGAGTCTAGAAGATCTCTTGACTGTTGGCTCTTCAGAAATTCTGAGGCTCTCTAAAGATGCAACAACTTGATCTTCTGATCCTTTGCTTATGATATTTTCAGCTTATGAAACTTTGCTTCTTGGTTCTACAGCTTCTGATATATCAATATCTATATCTGCAAAATTCTTAAACTGCTTTGGCTTTTCAAGACCAAGCTTATCATCAAATCTGATATTGATTGATTCTTCTACAACCAATGTTTCAGTATTGTATACTCTGTAGCCTTTAGAGCGTTCAGAATATCCAAGAAGGAAACATTTTTGTGCCTTAGAATCAAACTTACCAAGATAATCTTTAGTATTCAGAATAAAACAGACACATCCAAAAGGATGAAAATATGAAATGTTGGGCTTTCTGTTCTTCCACAATTCATAAGGAGTCTTATTTAGAATAGGTCTTATAGAGATTCTATTCTGAATATAACATGCAGTGTTTATTGCTTCTGCCCAGAAGTGCTTAGCCATATTGGTTTCATTGATCATGGTTCTGGCCATTTCTTGTAGAGTCCTATTCTTTCGCTCTACAACTCCATTTTGCTGTGGAGTTCTAGGGCAAGAGAAATCCTGGGCAATACCATTTTCTTTGAAGAACTTCTCAAAGAATTTGTTCTCAAATTCACCGCCATGATCACTTCTGACCTTTATGATTTTGCACTCCTTCTCAGATTGAATCTGAGTGCAGAATTCAAAGAACACTGAATGAGACTCATCCTTGTGTTTTAAGAACTTTACCCATGTCCAGCGGCTATAATCATCTACGATGACTAATCCATATTTCTTCCCTCTGACAGATGCTGTTTTGACTAGTCCAAACAGATCAATGTGCAGAAGTTCTAACGACCATGAGGAAGAGACAACATTCTTAGATTTGAATGCAGGTTTGGAGAACTTGCCCTTCTGACATGCTTCACAAAGAGCATCTGATTTGTATTTCAGATTTGGGAGTCCTCTGACCAGGTTTAGTTTGTTAATCTGAGAAATCTTTCTCAAACTAGCATGTCCTAATCTTCTGTGCCAGACCCATTGCTCTTCAGAAACAGACATAAGGCAAGTCACCTTCTGCTTCTCAAGATCTGAAAGATCAATCTTATAAATGTTGTTCTTTCTCTTGCTTGTAAATAGGATTGAGCCATCCTTCTGACTTACAGCCTTGCAAGACTTTTGATTGAAGATTATGTCATAACCATTGTCACTTAATTGACTTATGGACAATAAGTTATGCGCTAATCCTTCTACAAGAAGTACATTAGTTATGGAAGGAGAGTTACCAATACTTAAGGTTCTATAGCCAATAATCTTGCCCTTGTGATCTCCTCCATACTTGACTTCTCCACCAGATTTAAGCACCAGGTCTTGGAACATAGACCTTCTTCCCGTCATGTGTCGCGAGCACCCAGAGTCCAGGTACCATGACATTTTGTGCTTTGTCTTCTTTGCTGCTAAGGATATCTGCAACATAAATTATCTTCTCCTTAGGTGCCCACAGTTTCTTGGGTCCTTTCTTGTTAGTTTTCCTCAAGTTCTGATTGAACTTGGGTTTAGCATGATAAGTAACAGGAGGAACAGCATGATATTCTTTAGGTTTGGCAGCCTGATATTTTTTAGGTTGTGTCACATGCTTCTTGGTGTGTGTAGTGTTAAAGCTTTTGGCATGTGAAGTGAGCCTAATATCATGTGAGTGACCATATTTGAACTGATCATACAATGGCTTGTATGTGATTTTCAAATCATCTACAGGTTCAAATTTACATGGGAGATCACCCTCATAGCCAACGCCAATCCTTTTGTTTCCAGAAACACCATATATCATAGAAGCAAGGTGACTTCTGCCAATACTTTTAGATAGAAACTTTATGAAGCTCGAGTCATATTCTTTCAGAATATGATTGAGGCTAGGAATGGATTTTTCCTTCTGTTCAGAATTTTCCACTTCCAGCTTCTTAGTTTCAGATTCAAATAGCTTTTTCAGCTTTTTGTATTTGATACTAAGATGAGCCTTGAGTTCCAGAAGTTCAGTTAAACTGGAAACTAACTCTTCTCTAGATAGTTCAGAAAATACCTCTTCAGAATCTGATTCTGATGTAGATTCTGATCCATCATCCACTGTGGCCATCAGTGCAAAGTTTGCCTGCTCGCCTTCAGAGTCTGATTCCGATTCTGATTCTGAATCATCCCATGTTGCCATAAGACCTTTCTTCTTATGAAACTTCTTCTTGGGATTCTCCTTCTGAAGCTTTGGACATTCATTCTTAAAGTGTCCAGGCTCATTGCATTCATAGCAGATGACCTTCTTCTTGTTAGATCTTCTGCCTCCAAAAGATTCTCCTCTTTCAGGCTTCTTTGAGCTTCTGAAGCTCTTGAACTTCCTTTGCTTGCTCTTCCAGAGTTGGTTTACCCTTCTGGAGATCATGGACAGTTCATCTTCTTCTTCTGATTCTGATTCTTCAGAATCTACTTCTTCAGCCTGAAAAGCGTTAGTGCATTTTTTATAATTAGATTTTAATGCAATAGACTTACCTTTCTTCTGAGGTTCATTAGCATCCAGCTCAATTTCATGACTCCTCAGAGCACTAATCAATTCTTCAAGAGAGACTTCATTCAGATGCTTGGCAATTTTGAAAGCAGTCACCATAGGACCCCATCTTCTTGGCAAGCTTCTGATGATCTTCTTGACATGATCAGTCCTTGTGTATCCCTTGTCAAGCACTCTCAATCCAGCAGTTAGCGTTTGAAATCTTGAGAACATCTTCTCAATATTTTCATCATCCTCCATCTTGAAGACTTCATATTTCTGGATCAAGGCAAGAGCTTTTGTCTCCTTGACTTGGGCATTTCCTTCATGGGTCATTTTCAATGACTCATATATATCATAGGCAGTTTCCCTGTTAGATATCTTCTCATATTCAGCATGAGAGATAGCATTCAGCAAAACAGTCATACACTTATGATGATTTTTGAATTGCTTCTTTTGATCATCATTCATTTCTTGTCTTGTAAGCTTTACACCAGTAGCTTTCACTGGATGTTTGTAACCATCCATCAACAGATCCCATAAGTCACCATCTAGACCAAGGAAGTAACTTTCAAGTTTATCTTTCAAGTATTCAAAGTTTTCACCATCAAATACTGGTGGTCTAGTATAACCATTGTTACCATTTCCATTGTATTGCTCAGCAGAGCCAGATGTAGATGTATTTGTTGGATTTTCACCAGACATTTAGACTTAAGCGTTTTTCTCTTCCTGAATCTTTTCTAAACACGGTTAAGTGCTTGCACCTTAGAATCGACACTCTGATGCCAATTGAAGGATATAAAAACACTTAGAAAGGGGGGGGGGTTTGAATAAGTGTAGCTTTAAAACTTGTAAGATAAAAACAATTTGCACAATGATTTTTATCCTGGTTCGTTGTTAACTAAACTACTCCAGTCCACCCCCTTGGAGTAATTTACCTCACCTGAGGATTTAATCCACTAATCACACAAGATTACAATGGTTTTCCACTTAGACAACTTCTAAGTCTTCTAGAGTATACTGATCACAACCTGATCACTCTAGGAACAAAATGCTTAGATACCCTCTAAGACTTTCTAGAGTATTCTGATCAACAACCTGATCACTCTAGTTCTTACAACTTAATGTAAACAAATTCTTTTAAGAGTTACAATGTGTTATACCCCAAAATTTGCCTGCATCTTTTTCAGAGAAAAGGCAACAGACTTCTGTCTAAAAATTGGAAGTTTCATATAATCTTGGATTTTATTTCATAAATATCCTGATTTTATGAATACTCGGTTTTTAGAATATTTCTTATACGGTATTTTGGTTCGCTGTTGAATTTATTCTTACACAAACGCCAAGTACTGTTTATCACTTCACACACGCAGTTTATTTGAGATTTATTTGCAAATAAATAGTACTGACGTAATTGGTACAAAATTAAATTTTTGCAGGCGCAGAGTCCGGGGATTCAGACTATACTGGTAACAATTAAATTATTATTAGTTTTTGTTTCCCACTAATTTTTGTACTATATTATTATTTTTAAAATCTCTTCCTATTGTTTTCAAATCTTTTCCTTTCTTTTCAAATCTCTTTCTTTCAAATCAAATCCTAACTTTATTCCATACATCTTTCTTTTCAAACCCTACCATACACTTTCTTTCAAATCCTACTACCACTCAAATTTTCCTTTTTTGTACGATATCACTTCATTCCCCAACGTCTCTATCCTTCTTTTCACTCTATAAATACCCCTCATTTTTTTCCATAAATTCTCACATCAAATTTCACTCATTTCCCAAATTTCTATCTCATGATTATTTTCTCTTCTTCCCCGGCAAAAATGGCAAAGTGGATGGATACGTTTTTTCTTATGGTCATCACTGTTTTGGTGGTGATCATGTCTTTTTTCTGTCTGCATAGTCCTGAAAAATGCGGACCTGGGATGCTTACACTCCCGTGCATCTATATGTTGTTATTTATAGCATGGTTTTTTAATCGTCATACTTAAAGTTTGTCATATCTTTCGCTTTCAAGTAATGTACCGTTCATTATATTTGTCGTACTGTTCGTTATATTATGTAATATTTGTACTGTCAGTATTAAATGTTGTACTATCTGTCGTACTGTCACTTAATTATCAAGATAATATTATATGTGTTTATTGCTAGTTAAATATTTATTTTTCTGTGCATTAAATATTTTTCAAGATTATTATCGGTAATTTCGTTCGCGTCGGTATATTTTATTTATTTATTATGTTTGTGTTTTTCTAACAACTCAGGTAAATAATTTTTACCATTAACACAACAAAAAGAAAAAAAATTAACTTTAACTGTTAAGTTTTCACTTTAACTGTTACGTTAATGCCCGGACAGCCAGTTAACAGTCAAACCCGCTGACAGCACGATTCTCCGTGTTTTGTATCATCATTCAAATCAATCTTTCATATTTCAAAATTCCAAGATTTTTGTTCTAGAAGTCTTCTGATAATCACATGATCAGCAGAGACTCAACACTGCACAAAAATCAGGTACGCTTAACTGTCTCCTACACAAACAGTCCCTAACTAGGGTTTTTGTTTTTTTCAGGAGAACAAGTTTTTTGAGACCTCAAATGGATTTCATGGATCTCCATATGTCTCAAAGTACCACCAGACAAATTTTCAAACTTCGATTCGCTCGGACGCACAGTCAGCAGCTCAAACAGTCAACAGACGACCAGTTTGTCTCCTACACAAACAATCCCTAACTAGGGTTTTTGTTTTTTTTCAGGAGAACAAGTTTTTTGAGACCTCAAATGGATTTCATGGATCTCCATATGTCTCAAAGTACCACCAGACAAATTTTCAAACTTCGATTCGCTCGGACGCACAGTCAGCAGCTCAAACAGTCAACAGAAGACCAGTTTGACCGAAATGTCAACAGACAGTCAAAAATGAAATTTTTTGTCAACATCCATATTTTATCAAAAGATTCATCATTTGATCAATGGTTGATCATAATTCATCAAGAAAAGTTCAGAAATCAACAAAACCCTAAGTTTCAAAATTAGGGTTTTCTCCTAAAAAGTCAACTGAACTTTGACTGGCCATAACTCTCTCCTCGTTCATTCAAAAAATTCCAACCAAAGCTTTTTTTGAAGAAAATTCAATTATCTTTCAAATGAAATTGATCCCATGGTCATTGGATTTACCATTTGGAAAATAGGAGCCAGAACATTACAGGTCATTTTCAAAGTCAACAAAAAATGGTTTTTTGTCAAAGGCCATAACATCAAGATAACTTCTCCAAATGCAAAAAAGTTTCCAAAGTAGCTTGTAGAGGACATCTTGAGGTTTCTAAAAAGTACAAGAACTCCTTCATATGATCAAAATTGAGGGAGATATGCCTTGTTGAAGTTGGCTATTTTTTGGGAAAATGCATGAAACCAACATTGATCAAAAATGTTTTTTTTCCAAAAGAGGCCAAGTATTCATGATCCAAACATGTTTCTAATGATATTAAAGGGCTCCCACGACCAACTTAAGTCCCATGGCATTTTTATTTCTTTTTTAATTTAATTTTATTCCATTTAAAGTTAAATTAAAAGAGAAATGGTTCAAGATAATGATTCAAGGCTTTTGTCCTTAGCATGAGCCATCAAAATTGATCCAAACTCTGCAGCATAGAGGTATATAGCAGGCCTAGAGCAAGAGGGTGAAGAAAAATAAAGCCATGGCCAAGAAATTCAAACTTTTTATTATTAAAAAAACCAAAAGTTCAAAGACACAATAATTGTTAGCTTAAGTTTGCAGCACTCTTATTGCTCATAAATAGCTTAGAATACTTCAGTAAGGACACACACACGAAAATCCATCCAAGGAATAGCCAAGAAACTCACAAAATTCTCAAAAAAATCTCAAAACTTAGTAATTTTCGTTTTGTAGTTTCCAACCATTATCAATACAAGCAAATATTTTCAATCATCTTCTGAGGTCATATAGAGTAAGAATGAACCCCTAATATGATCCCATGAGAGTCATAACACGTGCATAGTGTTCTTCATGTTCATACATAATCAACTTTCGTTTTCTTATATTTAATTAATCTCAATGTAATCTAATCATTCTAATGAGTTCATGAGGTCTTATAGGACAGGTCTGGGCTTTAACATGTCAGCTTCCACGTGAAAATTGCTCAATACCATTGATGAGTGTTCATGCGTGTTCAAGCTTCAATATCTTCGGATCCATAGCTACAGCACTCAAATAGCAAAACTAACATCATATTTAAACTCAGAGCATCCTAATTAGGGGATCTGGGTTGCTTTTGTTGTTTGTGATCCTTGCTTTTGCAGGATTTGAAGCTACAGGGGAGTTATGGCGTTTATCGCGAAAATAGTGGGGGTTTAAAACCGCCGCTATTTGCTTCAGAAAAATGGAGAAGAAGATGAATAGGAAAGGACCTGCGTGGCGTGCTCCTATTGGCCTGTTTGCGTGCCTAAGTCATTTTGAACTCCTTGGATCCAGCGTTCATTACCCCACGCTCTTACCACGCACCTCTTCAATCTCAGCCTTCAGATTTCATTTATTCCAAATCCAACGCCCATAAGCCTGCTATCTATATCATAGATCCTCAGCTTTGATGCACCAGATCACAAATATTATATTTTTTATTTTATTTGTTTTTCTTTGCAAAATTAATTAAAAATACTTTCAAAAACCCAAAAAATATTTTCTTTTTACTATTAATTTGATAAAATGATAATTTAATTTCTCGACTAAAAATATTTTATTTTTCTTTATAATTAAAATATTTTGTTTAATTAATTAGTATATATTTATATATTTACTTTTTAATTATTTCTAAACTATCAAAAAAATCAGAAAAAATAATTTCTTTTAGTAAATTTAGTTTATATATTATAGACTAACTTTGGACATATTAGATTATTTTTCTCTTTAAATTTAATTTATGTGTGTAATTATTTGCATAATTATGTGTTAAAATAACTTAATAACCTCAAAAACAATTTCAAAAAATCCCAAAAAAATTAATTTTATTTTAAAATTAATTGACATACAATTTGGACATATTTTAGACTTAATTTTTTAGGTTTAAATTTTATTTCTAATTCCTAACCTTTTAATTAAATTAATTATGCATTAATTTTAATTAAAATCAACCATCCAAAAAATCCAAAAAATATTTCCCTTTATCTTATTGCAATTAAAATTCATAGATAAGTGTATAGGTTGTCAAATTCATGTAAATAGCGTAGTTTACATTTCTCGCACAATCGATGTAATAGCGTAGATTTATTTTCCGCATTTTACATTCCCGCACTTTAATTTCTATACATATAAAACTGCGTGTATGGCAAGAATAATAACTGAAACGCTAGATCACTAATTTCAGAGACAAAAATATCTGAAACCAAACACAATCACATTTGTACCTCTTAGGGTAATCCCTCTGTTACTCTTTTCAAAATCAATTCTACTGTTTCAAAAGCGATTCAAGTAATTTCTTTCTGTATCCAGTCAAAGAAAATTTTCTAAAAGAAATAAGAAAAGGACCTTACGAACTTAAGGTAGATCTCCTAATTGCTTGCTCAATCAAAGACAACAGAAGCTTTTCACATATCACTGTTTTTCCAAAACAAAACTTTCAAAAAGACAACACTTTGTATATATCCAAACAAAGGATCATTACGAAGTTAAAAATCTTTTTTTCAAACCATCAAAACATCTTTCGAAAGATGAAACACTTTGTATACATCCGCACAAGGATCATTACAAAGTTAAATTCTTTACAAAAGTATTTAAAACCACATACAAGCATTTCAAAGCAAGACAAACGATTCAAACAAGTGAGCTAAGCAATTAAGAGCCCATGGATAACCATGGATACAGAGGGGTGCTAACACCTTCCCTTTGTATAACCTACCCCCGAACCCAAAATCTCTTTAAGGTCTTTTCTGTTTCTTTTATAAACCTTTTCTTAATTGGATAAAATAAAAGTCGGTGGCGACTCTCTAATTTTCACAACTCAAAAATAAAAAGAAGAGTCAGTTCGCATCCCACAAAAAACCGAGGACGACAGAACTGGCGACTCTGCTGGGGACTTCAAAAACAAAATGTTTTCAAAAGGGGTTACCTTAGAGTTTAGATCACTTCAATGTTTTCAATTGCTTGTCTTGTTTGCTCTATTTTTCAAAGGTTTGTTTGGGTATTAGATTTACTTGTGTGAAAGATTCTAATCCGAATCTCGAGATACCTTAAGTATGTGACAATAGACCAAGGAAACTGTATGGCATGTACCGATACGGTTAATCTGGTAGTCACCGTTAGTGCGACACTTTGGTCTGTACTGATATCCCTTGAAAACGATCAAGGAGTATGTTAGGCTTCCGAAAAGTCATCAGCACTAATTTGCCTTAGAACCTTTAGTTGAACTTGACTTATGGCCTATTAAGTGATTAGCTTTGAAATTGATCAAAGTTGGTTATCCTCGAGGAATGTTTTGATCGGCCGTCCGAGTGCCGTATTGAGATGTTGTCTCCAAGGATCGTAGAACCCGAATACCATTCTAAGACAGGTTTAAACCAACTCAACTTCAGTGGGGAGGGTATCACCTATGAACCTCGTGCAAGCCTTTAAACCTAAGGCTATTGTGTGATTTGTTTGTGTTTTCCACATGTTTGACATCATGACATCATAAGCATCATAAACATATCATTTTCTCAATAATCATTTCAAGGATCGAAGAGTTTACCTTTGTTCTGTTGTTGCAGGTAAATGGCTCCCGCTACCAGAGATTATATCCGGATCAACATCTCAACAGTACCATCTGAACTTAAGGACTTAATATCAGAATTTCCCAGAAATGCTCAATTCATCGAGAGGCACGGTCACCTACTCCATTTGGTTACCTCAAAATTTGAAGAAGACATGATACGGGTCCTGTTCCAATTCTTTGATCCCGAACATCATTGTTTTACATTTCCTGATTACCAGCTAGTACCCACTTTGGAAGAGTTCTCTAAACTGATTGGGTTACTTGTTCAAGATCAAATACCTTTCACTGGTTTAGAAAAGATCCCAAAGCCTGAAATCATTGTTGCTGCCTTACATTTACGAAAGTCAGAAATCGAGTCTAATTGGGAAACAAAGAGTGGAGTTAAGGGTTTGCTTGCTAAGTTCTTAATGGGAAAAGCTCGATCACTATTAAAAGATAGGAGTTACCAAGCTTTTGAATAAGTTGTGGCTCTTTTGATTTATGGGTTGGTTTTATTCCCTAATCCCGACCAATTCATAAGTGTGCACGCTATCAACATTTTCTTAACCCGCAATCCGGTACCTACTTTACTAGGAGACGTTCTACATTCTTTACACACTCGTACCATGAAAAAGCGAGGAACTCTTATGTGTTGTGTACCATTACTGGCTAGATGGTTTACATTACACCTTCCCCAATCAGTGTTGAGAAACGAACAAAGGATGCAATGGTCTCGCAGGACTATGTCTTTGTCTCATTCAGATATCCGGTGGAACAACTTCTTTCAAAAAGACATCACTCTTATTGACCATTGTGGGGAGTACCCTAATGTGCCACTCCTTGGCATTAGGGGAGGCATCACTTACAATCCCTCTTTAGCTTTACGCCAATTCGGATATGCACGAAGAAATGGTCCTCATGACATGATCATCCACGGTATTGTGTTCGACTACGAAGATGATTCCCAAAGATATCGACGAAGGTTTATACATGCTTGGGGCAGTGTCTACAAAGTAGAAAGCAAGACTTTAGGACAATGGAATTCTATTCCCATGGAGCCTTACCTCAAATGGGTGCGAGCTCGTGCTCAGAAGTTCATCATGCCATATCCCGCTATCCTACTTGTGATTACTGAGCCAAAAGTCGAAGGGGAGGAACCTCGAGTTATTCTACATCCAGACATGCCGACTGGCCTGGAAGAAATGCAGAAATCTTGGGTTCAACTAAAAGGAGAAAGGGACACCTTCAAAGCACACTGTCAAGACTATAAAAGGAAAGTGTTGGAGCTCACCAGACAACTCCATGAAGAGCAGCAGATCAACACGTTCCTGGGTGCAAAGAGAAAGCGTCCATGGGAGGCTTGAAGAATCCTTTATTTTCTGTATTTTTATCTTGTAAGCCCGAAAGAGGCAGAGAAAAGAAAAAAAAAAGACAAAAGAAAAAAAAGAAATAAAATGTTTGACTAATAAATGTTTGTTTCTCTCTTGTTTAAACAAATCTAAATTCTAAGATCCTTGAAAACATTGCATATACATTTCATTCATAAACATTGCATAACAGGTTCACATAACAGGTTTCTCATCTCCTCGCTGTTTATTTCAGTTAGAAGGGATGGATTCCGAAACAAGCATCAAGAATCTCGAGGCACAGAACGCCCAAGTTCATATAGCAACTTTGGAGTTAGCAAAGGGGCAACAAGAACTGAAAGCCTTGATGACCAAGAAGAAAAAGAAGCCCAAGGGATCTGTAGGTTTAAGCCACCTCGTGAGGAAAGTCAGAGTCCCAGTCAGGATGCCCAGAAAAGCGCCAATCCCTGAAGTAGTCGGTGAAGGTGATCAAGAAGACAACCACAGCAACCAGGGTTCTACCAAACTCTCTCTCTCTCTCTCTCTCTCTCTCTCTCTCTCCTAATGAAGAAGATTATCACTCCGAAGATGAACAGGGTGATAGCAAATACCAGCAGTTGGAAGAACGCATGAAAGGTATGGAGATACAGAAAATACCTGGTTTAGACTTCAATGATCTTGGACTCGTCTCAAATATTGTTATCCCTCCAAAGTTCAAAGTTCCTGTCTTTGCAAAGTATGTTGGAGTCTCTTGCCCAAAGCTGCATCTAAGGTCCTATGTGAGGAAGATACTACCTCATACGGCAGATAACAAATTGTGGATTCATTTCTTCCAAGAAAGTCTGTCGGGTACTCAACTCGAGTGGTACTACCAACTGGAAAGTGCAAAAGTTCACACCTGGGAAGATTTGGCTGCTGCCTTTTACAAACAGTATCAATACAACGCTGACCTTGCACCAACCCGTACTCAATTACGGGGCATGACTATGGCACCAAAAGAAAGTTTCAAAGAGTATGCACAAAAGTGGAGAGATCTAGCTGGAAGGGTTCAACCTCCCTTATCTGATCGCGAGCTGGTCGACATGTTCATGGGCACTTTAACTGGCCCTTTCTACAGTCATCTGCTGGGAAGCTTGTCGTCAGGTTTCACTGACCTGATATTAACTGGAGAGCGTGTCGAAAGCGGCATTCAAAGTGGAAAAATTCAAGTAGGCTCCTCCTCTGGTACTACAAAGAGGCCCATCAGTGGGAGAAATGAAGTCAATACAATGCACAGTCAGAAAGGTCGCAAAAGTGAGCATCTCCAATCTGTAGGGGCTGTTCTGATCTCTGCATCTGCACCTCAAAAAGATCAACCGCCAAAGTATACGCGTCGACCAGATGCACCGAGAAGAAACTTCACCAGAATCAACATGCCAATCTCTCAAGCATTGCAGCACTTGTTAAAGGCAAATCTGATTACATTAAAGGACCCTCCGAAGAAAGTCAACACTTCCTCTCCTAGTTATCGCCCCGACGCAACATGTGCATACCATTCTAACTGTCCTGGACATGACGCAGATCACTGTTGGGCCCTGAAAAATAAAATCCAAGACATGATAGATGCTGGAGAAATTGAATTCGATCCTCCAGAGACTCTAAATGTCATCACTGCGCCTATGCCAAAGCACGACAAGACTGTTAATGCTATCATGGACACTGTTTATATCTATGATGTGAGAGAGCTATCAACTCCGCTCCTTGAAGTCAAAAGAAAGCTAATACGAGCTGGTTTATTTCCAGGTTGTGACCCTGATTGCTTTTATTGTGCACACCTACCCAATGGTTGTGAGAATCTGAAAAGAGGAATTCAAAAGTGGATGGATCGTCGTATCATTATGTTTGAGAAACTTCCTTCTATAGACAATTTGTGCGAAGTTTTTTCAAATGGGATGAAGATAGAGGACGTCTCAGTGGTTTCTAACATACCATTGAAAATCCCTACCAAGGCTCCCTTCAAGATTTCTGCTACACCCAGAGTAGCATCTGTAATCATTACCAATCCGGCTCCATTCCCATATTCCTCAGATAAAGCTGTCCCGTGGAGTTACGACGCTAATGTTTATGTCCATGGAGTTAAGCAAGACACCTTGACTGAAGAGGCTTTGAATTTCACTACTCCAACTGTTGATAATATTGTGGGGACTAGTAAGATTACAAGAAGTGGAAGGATCTTTTCACCAGAAATTTCTCCAAATGTTGCTACTAATCCAGTCCCGGTCCCAGTTCCTAATCAAGATATCAACGCTCGAGGCAAAGAGCCACTAGTTGAACCAGTTCAAGTCCCTGTGGAAGTCACTATTGAAGATCCTTCGAGGCAAGAAATGGAGGAAATATTGAAAATCATCTGCAAAAGTGATTACAATATTGTCGAACAACTGGGGCACACTGCTTCAAAGATTTCAATGTTGTCTCTGTTGAAGTATTCAGAAGCTCATGCTAAGGCCCTGATGAAGTTCTTGAAATTTGCACATGTACCACAGGAGATTTCAGTCGACCAATTTGAAAATTGTGTTGCCAGTCTAACAGTGGATAACGGTTTCGGTTTCTCTGATGCTGATTTAACCCCTGCTGGGAAAAATCACAATAAAGCCCTGCACATCTCTATTGAATGTAACGGCACCACTTTGTCTCATGTGCTGGTAGACAATGGTTCCTTGTTGAATGTGTTACCAAAAGTAGTACTGGAAAAACTTGACTTCGAAGGAGTTGTGTTACAACCAAGCGATGTGGTGGTAAGAGCCTTCGACGGGTCAACAAGAACAGTATACGGAGAAGTTAAGCTCCCAATCAGAGTGGGCTCTCAGATCTTTGATTCTACCTTTTATGTGATGGAAATTCATCCAGCATACTCCTGTTTACTAGGACGCCCTTGGATACATGGGGCAAGCGCTGTAACTTCTACCCTGCATCAGAAGTTAAAATATCCGATAAAAGGCAAGGTCGTCACAGTTTATGCCGAAGAAGAATATGTGGTTAGCCACCTTAGTAACTCCAAGTATGTTGATATGGATGGTGAATTCATCGAAACCCCCTGCCAATCTTTTGAGGTGGTCCCTCCAGATGTCTCTACTGCCAAAAATATTTCTGCTACTCCTGCTACAAGAATAACTCCAACTATGGCTTCTCTCAAAGATGCTAAAGCTGTGATCGAAGAGGGTGGTTGCACAGTATGGGGACAGCTCCTTGACGTACCTTACAAGTTCGATAAGCTAGGTCTGGGTTATGCTAATGGAACTCTGAAGAATGATCAAAGTCCTCGTTCTGGAGGATTAATGTCACATTTCATCAGCCAAGGAGTAAATGCTATTGAAGACAACCAAGTTCCACCCGTTTCCAAGGAGGTTTGGGATATTTTGGGAGAACCAAGCGGCAAGTACGACTTTCTAGTGAAGTACACTGCTCCTCAGAGTTCTTTTATTGCCATTGAAGACATTGTCCCAACTGGATGGGATGATCAGTTCGAAGATTACAAAAGTCTCACAAGTTCCATTACCGAGCAATACCGAAGTCCACCTAGTCCAAAAGAAGTCTGGGATACACTGGTAGAACCAAGTGGTAAGTATGACTTTATGGTGAAGTATTCCGCTCCCCTGAGTTCGCAGATCGCTATTGAAGACATCACCCCAACTGGATGGGATGAACACTACGAAGACAATATGACACTCACAAGCCTTGTCACTCCTGAAGAATTCTGGGAAACGCCAAATGACGAGAATGATTTTCTGGCAAAGTACACTGCTCCCCAAAATGCACAAGTCTCCATCAAAGACATCATCCCAACTAGATGGGACGATCTTATCGAGTATCTCTCTCAGCCAACAGAGGTACCTCAGCCTGGGCTCTCGTATCCAGCAGAGTATCTTGCTCATCCTGAAGGATCAACAGCTCATCTCGCCACCAGAGAAGTCAATGCTGTGGAAGACGAAGAAGATAACTGCAATTGGAGCAACTGGATATTCCCTACTCACAACAATGGATTGAACAACTGGGAAGCTGAAGATGTTATCTCCTTTGATCAGGAGTAAATGCAATTTCCTATTTTCGTTGTTTATATGTTCAAAGATAATGGTTCCTGTACCATCGAACCATGAACTTAAAAGCCAGGTGCCTTGCCCGAAGCACACTGGTCCTTTTTATAAGGGTTTGTCATACCATGATCATATGTTCATTCAATAAAATCATGGGACGTTTGCATATTCAAATTTTGTGATCCTTTTTGTTTCTTTCTTTACTTTATTCATTTTCAAATAGCTATGTATTCTTACACACACCCACATAATAAATGCATATTCACATTCACTCTGGATCCTGTTGATAACAATTCTGCTATTGCCAGTCATGACTTTGAAAATCCGATCTACCAAACTGAGGACGAAAGTGAGGAAGATTGTGAAGTACCTAGGGAACTTGCAAGGCTATTAGAACAAGAAGAAAGGACTATACAGCCGCATGAAGAGCCAATTAAGATTATCAACCTGGGCAGTGACGAAGAAAAGAAAGAAGTCAAGATAGGGGCTGATCTAGAAGACAGTGTCAAGCAAAGACTGATTCAAATGTTACAAGACTATGTTGAGATATTCGCTTGGTCCTATGAAGACATGCCTGGCCTCGACACAGATATTGTGGTCCATCGCCTGCCAATCAAAGAAGGAAGCACTCCAGTTAAGCAGAAACTGCGGAGAAGTAGGCCCGATATGTCCAAGAAGATTAAAGACGAGGTTGAGAAGCAATTCAATGCTGGTTTTCTAAAAGTCGTAAGTTATCCTCCATGGATAGCTAACATCGTGCCTGTGCCTAAAAAAGACGGGAAAGTCAGAATGTGTGTAGACTACAGAGATCTGAATCGGGCAAGCCCCAAAGATGATTTCCCTTTACCTCACATCGATGTACTGGTTGACAATACTGCATAATGCAAGGTATTTTCCTTTATGGACGGATTCTCAGGTTACAACCAAATCAAGATGGCGCCCGAAGACATGGAAAAAACAACCTTCACAACACCCTGGGGAACCTTTTGTTACAAAGTGATGCCCTTTGGTTTAAAGAATGCAGGAGCAACATATCAGCGCGCAATGGTAGCTCTGTTCCATGATATGATTCATCAGGTAATAGAGGTTTATGTGGATGATATGATTGCAAAGTCCAACACCGAAGAAGAACATTTGGGTCATCTGCACAAGCTGTTTGACAGACTCAGGAAGTACAGGTTGCGACTGAATCCGAACAAGTGTACCTTTGGAGTGAGATCCGGTAAACTCTTAGGTTTCATCGTCAGCAGCAAGGGTATTGAAGTTGATCCTGCCAAGGTCAAAGCCATTCAAGAAATGCCCATACCTCGTACCGAGAAACAAGTCAGAGGATTCTTGGGACGTTTGAACTACATCGCCAGATTTATTGCCCATATGACTACTACTTGTGTGCCAATCTTCAAATTGTTGAAGAAAGATCAAGTAGAAAGATGGGACGAGAAATGCCAATTAGCCTTTGATAAGATCAAAGAACACTTCAAAAACCACCAATCTTGTTACCGCCAGTAGAAGGAAGACCTCAGATAATGTACCTAACAGTGTTAGAAGATTCAATGGGGTGTGTACTGGGGCAACATGACGAGTCTGGCCGAAAAGAGCATGCGATCTACTATCTTAGCAAAAAGTTTACTAATTGTGAAACAAGATACTCACTGCTCGAGAAAACTTGTTATGCCTTGGCATGGGCGGCTCGCCAACTAAGACAGTATATGCTAAACCATACCACTTTCCTGATCTCCAAAATGGATCCTATCAAATATGTGTTTGAAAAACCTGCTCTCTCCGGAAGAATAGCAAGATGGCAAATGATCTTAACAGAGTATGACATCTAGTATACTTCACAAAAAGCAATCAAAGGAAGTGTGGTAGCTGATCATCTGGCTCATCAAGCAGTGGATGATTATCAAGCGTTAAACTTTGACTTCCCAGATGAAGATATTATGCTAGTTACTGACTACGAACAACCAGAACCGGAGGAAGGACCCGAGCCATGATCCCGATGGACTATGGTTTTTGATGGAGCCTCTAATGCGCTTGGCAATGGCATCAGAGCTGTGATCATTTCTCCTAAAGGAGGACATACACCATTCACTGCCAGATTATGTTTCAACTGCACTAACAATATAGCCGAGTATGAAGCATGTATTCTGGGTCTCAAAGCTGCAATTGATCTGAGAATTAAATTTCTGGAAGTCTATGGAGACTCGGCCCTTGTAATTTATCAAGTCAAAGTGTAACACCCTTCTAAACCCCGCGGAAATTAACATTAAAATCAGAGTAAAACATGAAGAAGAGTATTACAACGCCAACAAAATAAACAATATTCATGTCATGCCATAAAGGAACGATAAACCAAAAATTATTCAGGTAGCATGTTAACACAGCGGAATATTCTTAACAACTGAATAATCAAACATCTGGAGTCGAAGACTCATAATTCAACCATAAACCATAAACAAAACAGAAGTTTATCGGCCAATTCTAAAATAACGTTCCCGGTGTTACACGACCAGAGCATGACACTGACCCAACTGACTCTAACGAACTACTTGACGAGCTAATCCTCACCAAGTACACAAGCTACTCCTCAATCTGAAAAATAACAACAGTAAGGGTGAGTTTCATTCGCATTAACAAATGTTATAGGTATATAAACAATACAACTTCATCCATACATTATTCACCCAAATCAATTATATTCAGATAATATAGCAACATTCATACCAAAATACACACAAATCATAACATTGGACAACTTCCATTCATGTTACAATTATACACAACAACCTAATGCAATGCAACTAAATGCATGTGGTACCAAACATGGGATAACCCATCTCACCGATCCACCACCATAAAGATTCGGCTACTTCTCTCACCAATTCCACACAATGGGAATTAGCTACCGCTGTCCCACCACCATAAGGGATACAGCCCACAACATGATTATGAAATGCATGCATCACATACCGCATGCTAATCATCAACCAATGCAATAACAATATAATCCACCACAACCAATTAAATCAAGTGTTTAAATTAAATTCGAGTCACAACTCAAATACTGTTTTATTGCATATCTCACTGAATTAGTCTCACTATGTTCGAAACGGCACATCAAACAGACTAACAGTTAAAAAGTTATACATCGTTAAACTTTAACGAAAATCCCAAAACAGCACAGCACGCGGCGCCAACATCCACACGCGGCGCGAAACGAGGAAAAAGTTACGCCTTCGCGGCGCCAACACCTACACGCGGCGCGACGCGAGGAAAAAGTTACGCCTTCGCGGCGCCAACACAGGTACGCGGCGCGACCTGTGCGTATCAAAACATCCTGACATTCTGCCCACCTGTTCGCGGCGCCACCCTGTGCACGCGGCGCGAACCGGTGATTTCAGAAACCCCAACCTGCAGAAAACAGCATTCTATGCCTCCCAAATACTCTCTATCATACCAGTACGAATTTCAGAGAAATAAACCACACATACGACATAAATTGCACGTTTACACATACTTCTAATCATGTTTAACATCATTATTCATCACCAATCATCATTCACAACCTAAATTGAATCAAAGTTCTATAAACCCCAAAACCCCAAACCCGACATATAATCCAATTCGAAATCCTAACATACAAATTCCATCGAATCATTCATACAACCCATAATAGAGGTTAATGAGAAGAATCCCCCCTTACCTCGATGTCGAATTCTTGGATGCTCTTTCTCTTCGCACTTGCTCTTCTCCCAATTTCACGTTCAATCTTCTCTTCTCCCTTTTGGTTCTTTTTTTCACCAAAATACTCCTCTTTTCTATTTTTATGAAAATATAACTTTATTTTAGAAAAAGGGCTTTGCAACTGATACACCCCCCAACTGCTACTTACAACACTGGCCCATTAGCCTTATTTCATCCCTATTCTCAAATAATTCCATTTAATTCTAATATTTAATAAAAAATTAATTAAATTAAATAAAGAATTTTATGGGGTGTTACACAAAGAGGAATGGGACACGAAGCACCCGAATCTAATTCCTTACAAAGAATATGTGCTGAGTTTGATTCCTTATTTTGAAGAAATCACTTTTGAACATATCCCGCGCGAAGAAAATCAACTAGCTGATGCTTTAGCTACCATGTCATCCATGTTCAAAGTCAGGTGGGACAATGAGGCGCCAATGATCACCATTTATAGACAAAATGAACCAGCCTATTGCAATGAGATTGATACCGAAGAAGTGGAAGAAAAACCATGGTTCCATGAAGTAAAAAGATATCTCGAAGCCCAAGAATACCCTGAAGGGGCATCCATTAACGATAGAAAGTTTCTAAGAAGATTTGCCGCCAAATTCTTTCTGAGTAATGGAATCCTGTACAAACGCAACCATGACTCGACTTTGCTTCGTTGTGTGAACAAGAAGGAAGCGGAACAGATTATGGAAGATATACACGATGGTGCCTTTGGTACTCATTCAAGTGGACATACAATGGCTAAAAAGATTCTGAGAGCAGGTTACTACTGGTCTACCATGGAGACAGACTGCCATCATCACTCCAGGACTTGTCACAAATGCTAGATATATGCCGACAAAGTACATGTACCTCCAGTCCCATTAAACGTCCTGACGGCTCATTGGCCTTTTGCAATGTGGGGTATTGATATGATTGGAGAAATCAAGCCTACTGCCTCCAACGGACATCGCTTTATCCTGGTCGCTATTGACTACTTCACAAAGTGGGTAGAAGCAGCTTCGTTTGCTTCAGTCACCAAGAATGTTGTGGCCCGGTTTATCAAGCACAATCTCATTTGTCGGTATGGCATCCCTGAAAGGATCATCACAGACAATGGCACAAATTTAAACAACAAGATGATTACTGAACTCTGCACGCAGTTCAAGATTAAACATCACAATTCATCCCCATATCGACCAAAGATGAATGGCGCGGTAGAAGCTGCCAACAAGAACATCAAAAAGATCATACAAAAGATGACAGTAACCTACAAAGACTGGCATGAGATGTTACCTTTTGCTCTTCATGGTTATCGCACATCAACACGTACTTCAACAGGGGCAACTCCATTCTCCTTAGTCTATGGTATGGAGGCAGTTCTTCCAATTGAAATTCAGATTCCTTCCCTAAGGATTATGAAAGAAGCTGATCTAGACGAAGACGATTGGATTCAGACTCGGTTGGACCAGATAAATTTGATTGATGAGAAGTGGCTCGCAGCTATTTGTCATGGTCAGTTGTACCAGAAACGTATGATCAAAGCCTTCAACAAGAAAGTAAAAAGTCAGGCATATCAAACCGGTGATTTGGTTGTCAAACGCATCATTTTACCACAGGGTGATCCCAGAGGCAAGTTGACTCCCACTTATGAGGGACCATTTGTAATCAAGAAAGTATTCTCCGGCGGAGCCATGTTGCTTACCACTATGGACGGCGAGGATTTCCCACACCCTGTAAACGCGGACATAGTCAAAAAGTACTTCGCTTAAAGAAAAAGCTCGCTAAGTTGAAAACCTGAAAGGGCGACTTAGGCAAAAATGAGCGTCTCGGTGGATTGAAAACCTGAAAGGGCGATCCAGGCAAAAATTAGAGACTAAAATATATATATATATATATATATATATATATAATTATCCCGGTAGGCTGAAAACCTAAAAAGGCAACCTAGGCAAAAGTTAGGGAATAAAGCGTACGACTATGTCCCGTTTGGCTACCCACTCACCTTCAAGGTTCGACACATCAAAGGCACAAATCAGTCTAATCATTTTCTTCCAACAAGTGAGGGATGAGATACTCGAAGACAGATTGGTAATAGCAGAGTTGAAACTTGACTGGATTGTTTTCACGTAGCTATTTTCCTTTATAAGTACTTTTCAAAGTTTTATGACAACTTCCTACTACTAGGATTTTTGTCTCCTTGTACTAATCCGCCTATTATGGCTCTCTTTCAAAATCAATACAATTCATGCTCAAAATCAATGTTTTCACTTCTTCTGTTTTGAACGCGTAAACGTCCCAATGATAATTTTGAATGAACATATGCATTTGAATATGATTGATGTTTATAAGAAAAACAGGAATAGCATTCAGGTAATGTCCCAATCATCTGGACATCATCCCAAAACCAGCATCAGAAGAAAAGTTCCCCAACAGAGATGCGTTTCTCAGCAGATTCCTCAATGAGATTTCCTCTCCAACAAAGTGATTCGAGAAACCTTATTCCCCAGCAGGGCTGTTCAAGATCACTATCCCCAGAAGGCATGATCCTCCACACCAAGGCTTGATCAAATAGTGCATTGGAGGATTACACATCTTTCTTATTCCCATTCAAGGTGCATCAAAATCAGAACTTTCAAATTACCTTCATCCTCGAACGGTAGTCAAAGATCCCTCAACAGAGCACCCTGGTCCGTAAGGAAGTTCCCCAGCTGAGTATACTCGAACAAGATAGCAAAGATCATCAACGGTCATAATGCCTTCATTTCCAAAATAACAAACAGGGATTTATTTTCCCAACCAGAAGTTTGATACGCTCTAAACTGCATAAGTCATGTCCATACTGCATACATCATACGCATATTCATGCATAGCATATAATAATTCATGACAAACGCATACATAACATGCACGATTCTAACTTAGTTTGAGAATTTCAACATATACATTACATACATCATGGTATTGCATGTCACTAACTTGGTTTTCAGGTAAACAAATATCCTCAGCAAGTTATTCTCAATCACATGCAATATTCTCCTGGATTCTATTTCAGACAAGCATTCCTCCCAGATATAATCAAACCAAAGATTCATGCTGAAGAGATCTCTCTTTCCAAATCGCTTATCAACTCTAAACAAGCAAAGCAGATACGGTCTAATGGTGACTCATTCTGACGCTTCCAGACTATACTACAGTCAAATAAACAACTTCAAATCCTTCAGATCTAAGTCGATACCTTGGACGGTTCCTTAAATGATCTACCTTCAGATCTAAGTCGATACCTTGGACGGTTCCTTAAATGATCTACCTTCAGATCTAAGTCGATACCTTGGACGGGTCCTTAATGATCTACCTTCAGATCTAAGTAGATACCTCAGACGGTTCCATAACGATCAACTTTCAAAGCGGACACCTCAGACGGTTCCACAACGATCAACCTTCCAAGATCTAAAGCGGATACCTCAGGCGGTTCCACAACGATCAACATTCAAAATCTAAATCGGAAAAACTTTGGACAGTTCCGTAACGATCAGCCTCCAAGATTTAAAGCGGTAACCTCGGACGGTTCCGTAACGGTCAACGCAAGGGTTTTCAAATCCTTGATCAAGATATAATCAATGGATTCATGCTTATGAACAAACCATCAACACATTCGCTAGATGGCATCTGAAAGCCCATCTCAGGTGATGTTTTGATCCACCAACGACATTTCTCAAGCCACATTCAATGTAATTTCCAACATCACTTCTGGTGGAGGTAAGTGCAAATTTTCAGGGTATCTAAATATTCAATCATCTTCTACCTTCAGATTTCAATCGGTCTCTTCAGGTTTAAGAAGATTGAATAGAGGCAACTGTTATACCCCAAAATTTGCTCGCATCTTTTTCAGAGAAAAGGCAACAGACTTCTGTCTAAAAATTGGGAGTTTCATATAATCTTAGATTTTATTTCATAAATATCCTGATTTTATGAATACTCGGTTTTTGGAATATTTCTTATACGGTATTTTGGTTCGCTGTTGAATTTATTCTTACACAAATGCCAAGTACTGTTTATCACTTCACACACGCAGTTTATTTGAGATTTATTTGCAAATAAATAGTACTGACGTAATTGGTACATAATTAAATTTTTGCAGGCGCAGAGTCCGGGGATTCAGACTGTACTGGTAACAATTAAATTATTATTAGTTTTTGTTTCCCACTAATTTTTGTACTATATTATTATTTTAAAAATCTCTTCCTATTGTTTTCAAATCTTTTCCTTTCTTTTCATATCTCTTTCTTTCAAATCAAATCCTAACTTTATTCCATACATCTTTCTTTTCAAACCCTACCATACACTTTCTTTCAAATCCTACTACCACTCAAATTTTCCTTTTTTGTACGGTATCACTTCATTCCCCAACGTCTCTATCCTTCTTTTCACTCTATAAATACCCCTCATTTTTTCCATAAATTCTCACATCAAATTTCACTCATTTCCCAAATTTCTATCTCATAATTATTTTCTCTTCTTCACCGGCAAAAATGGCAAAGTGGATGGATACGTTTTTTCTTATGGTCATCACTGTTTTGGTGGTGATCATGTCCTTTTTCTGTTTGCATAGTCCTGAAAAATGCGGACCTGGGATGCTTACACTCCCGTGCATCTATATGTTGTTATTTATAGCATTGTTTTTTAATCTTCATACTTAAAGTTTGTCGTATCTTTCGCTTTCAAGTAATGTACCGTTCATTATATTTGTCGTACTGTTCGTTATATTATGTAATATTTGTACTGTCAGTATTAAATGTTGTACTATATTTTATTTATTTATTATGTTTGTGTTTTTCTAACAACTCAGGTAAATAATTTTTACCATTAACACAACAAAAAGAAAAAAAATTAACTTTAACTGTTAAGTTTTCACTTTAACTGTTACGTTAATGCCCGGACAGCCAGTTAACAGTCAAACCCGCTGACATCACGATTCTCCGTGTTTTGTATCATCATTCAAATCAATCTTTCATATTTCAAAATTCCAAGATTTTTGTTCTAGAAGTCTTCTGATAATCACATGATCAGCAGAGACTCAACACTGCACAAAAATCAGGTACGGTTAACTGTCTCCTACACAAACAGTCCCTAACTAGGGTTTTTGTTTTTTTTCAGGAGAACAAGTTTTTTAAGACCTCAAATGGACTTCATGGATCTCCATATGTCTCAAAGTACCACCAAACAAATTTTCAAACTTCGATTCGCTCGGACGCACAGTCAGCAGCTCAAACAGTCAACAGACGACTAGTTTGACCGAAATGTCAACAGACAGTCAAAAATGAAATTTTTTGTCAACATCCATATTTTGTCAAAAGATTCATCATTTGATCAATAGTTGATCATAATTCATCAAGAAAAGTTCAGAAATCAACAAAACCCTAAGTTTCAAAATTAGGGTTTTCTCCTAAAAAGTCAACTGAACTTTGACTGGCCATAACTCTCTCCTCGTTCATTCAAAAAATTCCAACCAAAGCTTGTTTTGAAGGAAATTCAATTATCTTTCAAATGAAATTGATCCCATGGTCATTGGATTTACCATTTGGAAAATAGGAGCCAGGACATTACAGGTCATTTTCAAAGTCAACAAAAAGTGGTTTTTTGTCAAAGGCCATAACATCAAGATAACTTCTCCAAATGCAAAAAAGTTTCCAAAGTAGCTTGTAGAGGACATCTTGAGGTTTGTAAAAAGTACAAGAACTCCTTCATATGATCAAAATTGAGGGAGATATGCCTTGTTGAAGTTGGCTATTTTTTGGGAAAATGCATGAAACCAACATTGATCAAAAATGTTTTTTTTCCAAAAGAGGCCAAGTATTCATGATCCAAACATGTTTCTAATGATATTAAAGGGCTCCCACGACCAACTTAAGGCCCATGGCATTTTTATTTCTTTTTTAATTTAATTTTATTCCATTTAAAGTTAAATTAAAAGAGAAATGGTTCAAGATAATGATTCAAGGCTTTTGTCCTTAGCATGAGCCATCAAAATTGATCCAAACTCTGCAACATAGAGGTATATAGCAGGCCTAGAGCAAGAGGGTGAAGAAAAATAAAGCCATGGCCAAGAAATTCAAACTTTTTATTATTAAAAAAACCAAAAGTTCAAAGACACTCAATAATTGTTAGCTTAAGTTTGCAGCACTCTTATTGCTCATAAATAGCTTAGAATACTTCAGTAAGGACACACACACGAAAATCCATCCAAGGAATAGCCAAGAAACTCACAAAATTCTCAAAAAAATCTCAAAACTTTGTAATTTTCGTTTTGTAGTTTCCAACCATTATCAATACAAGCAAATATTTTCAATCATCTTCTGAGGTCATATAGAGTAAGAATGAACCCCTAATATGGTCCCATGAGAGTCATAACACGTGCATAGTGTTCTTCATGTTCATACATAATCAACTTTCGTTTTCTTATATTTAATTAATCTCAATGTAATCTAATCATTCTAATGAGTTCATGAGGTCTTATAGGACAGGTCTGGGCTTTAACATGTCAGCTTCCACGTGAAAATTGCTCAATACCATTGATGAGTGTTCATGCGTGTTCAAGCTTCAATATCTTCGGATCCATAGCTACAGCACTCAAATAGCAAAACTAACGTCATATTTAAACTCAGAGCATCCTAATTAGGGGATCTGGGTTGCTTTTGTAGTTTGTGATCCTTGCTTTTGCAGGTTTTGAAGCTACAGGGGAGTTATGGCGTTTATCGCGAAAATAGTGGGGGTTTAAAATCGCCGCTATTTGCTTCAGAAAAATGGAGAAGAAGATGAATAGGAAAGGACCTGCGTGGCGTGCTCCTATTGGCCTGTTTGCGTGCCTAAGTCATTTTGAAATCCTTGGATCCAGCGTTCATTACCCCACGCTCTTACCACGCACCTCTTCAATCTCAGCCTTCAGATTTCATTTATTCCAAATCCAACGCCCATAAGCCTGCTATCTATATCATAGATCCTCAGCTTTGATGCACCAGATCACAAATATTATATTTTTTATTTTATTTGTTTTTCTTTGCAAAATTAATTAAAAATACTTTCAAAAACCCAAAAAATATTTTCTTTTTACTATTAATTTGATAAAATGATAATTTAATTTCTCGACTAAAAATATTTTATTTTTCTTTATAATTAAAATATTTTGTTTAATTAATTAGTATATATTTATATATTTACTTTTTAATTATTTCTAAACTATCAAAAAAATCAGAAAAAATAATTTCTTTTCGTAAATTTAGTTTATATATTATAGACTAACTTTGGGCATAATTAGATTATTTTTCTCTTTAAGTTTAATTTATGTGTGTAATTATTTGCATAATTATGTGTTAATTAACTTAATAACCTCAAAAACAATTTCAAAAAATCCCAAAAAAATTAATTTTATTTTAAAATTAATTGACATACAATTTGGACATATTTTAGACTTAATTTTTTAGGTTTAAATTTTATTTCTAATTCCTAACCTTTTAATTAAATTAATTATGCATTAATTTTAATTAAAATCAACCATCCAAAAAATCCAAAAAATATTTCCCTTTATCTTATTGCAATTAAAATTCATAGATAAGTGTATAGGTTGTCAAATTCATGTAAATAGCGTAGTTTACATTTCTCGCACAATCGATGTAATAGCGTAGATTTATTTTCTGCATTTTACATTCCCGCACTTTAATTTCTATACATATAAAACTGCGTGTATGGCAAGAATATAACTGAAACGCTAGATCACTAATTTCAGAGACAAAAATATCTGAAACCAAACACAATCACATTTTCACCTCTTAGGGTAATCCCTCTGTTACTCTTTTCAAAATCAATTCTACTGTTTCAAAAGCGATTCAAGTAATTTCTTTCTGTATCCAGTCAAAGAAAATTTTCTAAAAGAAATAAGAAAAGGACCTTACGAACTTAAGGTAGATCTCCTAATTGCTTGCTCAATCAAAGACAACAGAAGCTTTTCACATATCACTGTTTTTCCAAAACAAAACTTTCAAAAAGACAACACTTTGTATATATCCAAACAAAGGATCATTACGAAGTTAAAAATCTTTTTTTCAAACCATCAAAACATCTTTCGAAAGATGAAACACTTTGTATACATCCGCACAAGGATCATTACAAAGTTAAATTCTTTACAAAAGTATTTAAAACCACATACAAGCATTTCAAAGCAAGACAAACGATTCAAACAAGTGAGCTAAGCAATTAAGAGCCCATGGATAACCATGGATACAAAGGGGTGCTAACACCTTCCCTTTGTATAACCTACCCCCGAACCCAAAATCTCTTTAAGGTCTTTTTCTGTTTCTTTTATAAACCTTTCCTTAATTGGATAAAATAAAAGTCAGTGGCGACTCTCTAATTTTCACAACTCAAAAATAAAAAGAAGAGTCAGTTCGCATCCCACAAAAAACCGAGGACGACACAATGCTTCTTATAAAGCTATTATCACAACTGTGATTTTCTCTTAAGTTTAAGCTTAATCTCACTAAAATATTACAACAGCAATGTAGTGAGGTTGAAGATGAAGTTTGAGAGCTTTTTGAATTTGACAGCGTTTCTGTATATTTGCGCAAGTGTTGTATTCAGAATTCGTAAATCGTAACCTTGCTTCTCATCAGAACTTCAATATATAGGCATTTGAGAAGATGACCGTTGGGAGCATTTAATGCTTTGCGTGATCCGTACAGCATTGTATTTAATGTTTCACTCTTTTGTCAACTACCTCGAGCCTTGCTTTCGCTGTGTCTACTGACGTTGCCTTTAATAGCTTTCAACGTTCCTTTTGTCAGTCAGCGTAGCCTGCCATCTTGTACTTGCTTCTGATCTGATGTTTGTGTAAACAACGTTTGAATATCATTAGAGTCAAACAGCTTGGTGCAGAGCATCTTCTTGTCTTCTGACCTTGAAGTGCTTCTTAGCGTGATACCATGAGAACTTCAGTGCTTCTGCTTCTGATCTCAAGTTCTTCTGATCCTTCCATAGATCATGTTCTGATTCTGCTTGACCATCTTCTGATGTCTTGCCAGACCATGTTCTGATGTTGCATGCTGAACCTTCTGAGTCAGTGCTTCTTGCGCTGATTTTGTGCATACTCTTTATATAATTCCTGAAATGGAAATTGCATAGTATTAGAGTACCACATTATCTCATACAAAATTCATATACATTGTTATCATCAAAACTAAGAATATTGATCAGAACAAATCTTGTTCTAACAAATATATATTTCAAAGAGGTTCCTACGGAATACCGTAGATATGAGGGGTGCTAATAACTTCCCCTCGCATAACCAACCCCCCGAACCAAAGATCTCTAATAAGTTTATTAGTTTTGATTTAAAAAACTTATCTGGGTTTTATTTCGCTTTTTCTCATTTTCTTTGAAAACAATAAAGCGCGGTGGAGACTGTACTAAAATGTTTGAGCTAAATCAATCGATGGCTCTAATCTCAAAATTTCATCGCTACAACAACCACTCCCTGTCTTTGTTAGCCTTGCGTGTTACAGTTGTTCCTTGAATTTTTCAGCTATACCAAATGAATGTCAAGAGTTCATTCTTGAATGGATACATCAATGAAGAAGTCTATGTCAATCAACCTTTGAGATTTGAAGACTTCAATAATCCTTCACATATGTATAAGTTGAGAAAAACTCTATATGGCTTAAAACGACCACTAAGGGCTTGGTATGATAGACTTAACAACTTTCTATGTGAAAGAGGTTTCAACAAGGGAATGGTGGATATAATTTTGTTCATTAAGAAGATCAAGGATCACACCTTACTTGTTCAAATATATGGTGAAGATATCATTTTTGGATCAACAAATAAATATTCGTGTGAAGAATTTTCATATGCAAGGAGAATTTGATATGTTTGTGATGGGTAAACTAAACTATTTTCCTAGACCCCAAATCAAGCAATTAAAGCATGGTATTTTCTTAAATAAATCCAAGTATTGCAAAGAAAATTTGAAGAAATTTGATATGGAAAATTGCAATGAGATTGCTACTCCAATGGGCTCAAGCACTTACGTTGATCAAGATGAATCCGGTCTCCCAATTGATATAACAAAGTATCGAGGTATGATTGGTTATTTTATCTATTTAATTGTGAATCATCCTAACATAATGTTTTATGTTTGTCTATGTGATTGATATCAGTAATGTCCAAAGGAATCCCACATCTCTTCAGTAAAAAGGATCATGAAGTATTTAAAGGGAATCACAAATTTCAGCCTATGGTATCAGAAAGATAATATATGTGATTTAGTTGGTCATTCTAACTTGAATTATGCAGTTGTAAAATAGATAGAAAAAGCACAAGTGGAACATGCCACATTTTTGGTAATGCCCTAGTTTCATGGTCATGTAAAAAGTAGGCTTATGTCGCATTTAGTACCGCAGAAGCAAAATACATTGTGATTGGAAGTTGTTGTGCTCAAATTCTATGGCTAAAGCAACAAATATACAACTATGGCTTGAATATAAGATGTGTTCCCCTTAGGTGTGGCAATATAAGTGATATCTACCTAACAAAGAATCCAGTCACGCATTCTCAAACTAAACACATAGAAATTCGACATTATTTCCTATAAGATCCTGTTCTTAAAGGAGATGTTGAAATTACATTTATAGGATTTAGGATGAACTTGATGTGTAAAAGATCAACTGGCATATATTTTTCTAAAACATCTAGCCAGTGAACCTTTTTGCAAGATAAGAAGAGAACTTGGTATTTAGGATGAACTTGATGTGTAAAAGATCACATATTCATCTTTACTTATGGTATGATGATCTTGAAAAGGATATTGGTTCTCACACTTCTTCAAAATATCAAGGTATATGTTATTCATTCCTTAAAATGCTAAAATACTCATCATTTACTACTTTCTTAATTTACAACTTCATTTGTGAATTAATTAAATTATGGTTGTGCATTTTTTGTTTAATGAATATGTGGTTTTTTTTTATCTAAATGATTATGGGTTACATGCTAAATCATATTTTTTTTAATAAATTTAATCGTGAATTTGAATACCACAATTCACCCATATCTTGTGTTTGAAGTGACTTGTCCTACAATTAGTCTCCTACAATTTTGAAAGTCTTAGGTCCCTCGATTAATTTGTATTTCTTTAACAATGGTAGGAAATAGGAACATGACGCCTCTAAACCTATTTCAAGCACAACAAGCTCATGAAATTCAGTGTGCTATTTTAACTTGAGGGATATTGTCGATGATACACCACAAAGCTTCACTAACGCATTTCTTACAATGATGCAATTATAGACATATTTACATCTAACTACTAGGAAATTAATTTTCACAATCCTTTTATTTTTGTTTTCTCCAAATGCTATCTAAATTTCCCTGTACAAGGTTTGGCAATTGAATTGTCAAACATCTGGAGTTACCACCATGGTAAGGTTGCAAATTACGGTTAAGCCTCACAAAGCTAAACAACTATGTGTATGTCATAAAACCTTCCTTTGTCGACCAAAATGTGGTGACTATTAAAACCACACATCATGAACCTTATAAAAAAAGGATATGGTGGTTTCGTACTTCATTGTTAAATTCCTCATCATAGTAAGATAAGGGATGCATGCTTCTTATGGCCCTCGGTTCTGTCTTGTCTTTCGCGTGGTGATATCCAATTGTTTTCTTTTAAGGGAATGCCACGTTGCTTCCTTTGGATAAGGAAAACCTATGGAAACAGTGAGCAAACAACATTGGTTTTCCATTATGTATTTCATCGTGGAGTTAATTCAAAAATCTTCCCAAGACATACCAATTTTTCTTGCGATGCAAGCTACGGTGTGGATATCATTCCATAGAGTGAACACTTTGTCGAGATGTGTGGGTTCTAGGGTGATATTCGTTATTTTCCTCTTCTTATCCCATGACTTTTGTACGCGATTGTTCTACTTCATAATCCTTCTTGTTTATTTATGGATGTTGTAATGTTATAATTGTAAAGGGCCTCGCCTAAAGAGATGCCTTTAAACCGCCTTAGAAGTGGCAACGATGGAATGTGGCCCGAAGGAGGTATCGTCTTGTCCCAGAGCTTTCATATCGCCCAATCATGGGAAACATGGGATAAGCAATTACTTTGATTATGAACCACGTCTCCCTTGAATATAGGGTTCAACGGTCCGTCATTGACTGAGTGGGTGGCGACCCTTTCCAAGAAAACGCTAGACCCTAGAGGCCTATATAAATACTTTTCCCTCTAATGAAAGAGGAAGAAATTTTAAGCCAATATCATAACACATGCTGACCATACCTCATACACTTATACCTAAGCACACTGATATCTTCAGAGCTTCTCGCCTCAGATGAGCAAGACTCCTAAAACCACCGTAAACCATCATTATACGGGGCTTCTCGCCGCCGTAGGCAAACCCTAACCACCATACAACATAATATACCTACAAAGGCCTATAGGTGTCTCTGTCTTCACAGGGGAAACACACACACACACACACACACACACCTGTTGTAACAGCTCGGGCCCCTCGCAAGGCGCTCCCGGCACTGCCACCTCACGAACTTCTCTACCCCCTCTCTAGTAGAGTTTTTGCCTTTCGTGAGAATCGAACCCTGTACCCTGGGATTCAAATACATGTTCAATCCATTCTCACTACCAATTGAGCTATTAGAGTGAATTCACATGTTGATGTTCCTTGAAGGTTGAATGGAAATTATTGGTATCTCGTTGCTTCGGTCTGATGGTGTATCTACAAACAATCTGATGCTCATGTTAGTGACATATATTAGCGTGATATTTCTATGTTAGATTTACGTGTACTTTAAATAGACATGACAGTCTGATGCTCATGTTAGTGACATATATTAACGTGATATTTCTATGTTAGATTTACGTGTACTTTAAATAGACATGACCTTTAGCCTTTATAACACGTCTAAAAGGGCTTACATGCTTTAGAAGCTTCTTTCCATGACTCATGTCTCCCAAGAGAATTGTAAAGTGTTCAGACATTCAATGACATAAAAAGATCTAGTAGTATTGCCCTTTTATGATTTGAATATCCTTTTTCAACCGTCCATCATTTAAGCTCAAGTTATCGGAATCATAATGGATCGAATATCAATAAAGATCAAATCACTAGCTAATGTATAATATTTTAACGCAATGTTATTTTATTTAATTATTTTTAGCAAATATAATTTTTATTTATTAATTCCATTGTATGGATAGAAATATCCACATTTTTATGAGTTCTCAACTCAACCATTCTCTTAGAAATTAACCTCTTAACTTTTTTTATTTTTCTTTCTTCAAAATTGAAAACGTAAATGAATTTGAGTTTTAAATGGCTATATGAGTTGTGATTCAATGAAGAAAAAAATTAATCGCATGCGCTTTCTAAACAGAATAAAATCCATACATCGAAATGTGATGCGCAACGCATTTAATGAATAGAGATTGAGCTTTATAGTCCAATCTATAACAAAAAGTAAATCATTAAAGAAATAGGCATGTGAGAGATGTATTCATGGAGATCAAATCTCACATACTCTTTTCATTTCCTACGTGCAATATATGTGAATTCCTATTTATTGGGTTATGATATGAATGAGTAGTTTGTTGGGTGACTGACAAGAAAGACTTTATTTGGTAGTATTATTCTTTGGTCGCAGTATCCGTACATGAATCCGATGTCGTCCAGCGGTTAGGATATCTGGCTTTCACCCAGGAGACCCGGGTTCGATTCCCGGCATCGGAATTTTTCATTTTTATTTTTCTTGGTATGAACAGAATACGGAATTTTTTTTTGAATAACTATTTTTTTTAAAAAAAATTCCAGAAATAACAAGGTTTTCAAAATAATTACGAAAATGTTTTTTTTTTTTTAAAATAACATGATGTCCCCAGGGGGGTGGCAACAACGTTCTGGGCTTAAGTGATGTCGCCAGGCCCATTGGCGCCTCCCTTGTATTGTTTAGGTGTTGTCGCCACCCCCTGGCGACAACACCCCCCCTATTTTTTTTTTTTTTTTTTTTTTGTTATTTTTTTCAACTGCTTTTTTTTTCTTTTTTTTTTTCTGTTTTTTTTATATTACTTTTTTAGTTGTTTTTTTATTTTTTTTAAGATGGAAATATAATAGCAATAAATTAAACATAACCAAAATACAAAATACATTGAAATGAAAAACAACACAAAATACATTAAAATGAAAAACAACTCAAAATACATTAACGATACAAATAAAAATCCTATTGCGCGCCACGTGGACCATGGTACGATCCACATTCAGGTTGTCTAATAGGTCGTGTAGACGGGTCACGAGTTGGTAATGCCCCCCTATTCCTGCGACGACGCCCCCCTCTATTTGGTTCGTCTTGTGCTTGAGTCGACGGCCCCTCAATGAAATCTGGGTCTTCAAAATCTGTGGGCCGTCCTTGACCTCTAGAATTCCCTCCATAGGATAGGCGGGTGCCCGCGGCGCTGTCAAAGCTTTGTCTAGGCGGGTTGAAATTTCTCCTAGTGGGTGCGGCCTGGAAGTTTTGGAAGTTGGTGGTGGATCCGGTTTGGTTAAAATACAATGGTTGTGGTGGTGTGTTGAGGTCAAATGGTTGGTTGGTGTACTGTGACGTTGGTTGGTCGAATGTGGTGTATTGCGGGTATTCTTCTTCTATGCCCATGTCGGGGGTTATTGGTGGTGATCTTGAAGAGCTCCCCGCATGGAATTCTTGGAAATGTGATCTGGAAGAGCTCCCTACATGGAATTCTTGATTTTGTGGTTGAGTTTGGGATGGAAAAAACTGGTGGTATTGTTGGGAATGTTGTTGGTAAAAAGGTGTTTGTGGTTGGATTGGTTGTTGGTGGTAACTTTGTTGTTGTTGTTGGTGTTGCCGTGGGTAATGCTGTTGTTGGTAATTTGGCGGTGGTTGTTGTTGTTGTTGGTAATTTGGTGGTGGTGGTTGTTGTTGTTGTTGGTGGTAATTTGGTGGTGGTTGTTGTTGTCCTCCAAAATATGGAGGTTGTGCTCGCGGGTCAGCTAAATAGAAAGGGGCAGACACAATCATTTCAGGATTTGTGACCGATCTGTACCAGTTGACATATTCAACAGTTGGCTTCATTTCTTGCGGCGCCACAGGAAATTCTAGAACATATTTGGAACGACGAGCCCATATTTTACGCTGATCTATAGCAAACGTCTTGTAATTTTCTACGTACCACTGTTCGCTAACCTTCGCCAGATGCCAACGACCACATTTATTTTAATTGAACGATCCGGTTTTGGCAACACAAAACAACCGGTATATCACGATATTACATTGCAAAATAACACATAACAACTTGTAGTACACGCTCGATCATTGCAACAAACACAACAACACTTAATCTAAACTACTCAAGTATCACTGCAAGAACAAGTGGATTTTCAACGCCTCGGTTAACCTCTCCACTGTGTGTCCAAAACATTAGATCCACGTCCACATCGTCTTTCACACGGTCCCAATAATACATGTAGGTGCCTTCTGGATTATTATCCGTCAACGTAATATATGGACAACGGTAATCTATCTGTTTAACTTTTCTGGTCGGACCATCTAGTTGACGAAACCCAGTGTTGATGGCTCTAACAATTCTCTGGAAATTCCAATGGGGGTTAAGGCAGACACGCATGTGACTACCTTCCTCAAAAAAGACGACAGCCCAAACTGAGTTCATTTTTTAGTGTTTGCAGTAAGAATGAAGAAAGAGTTGGTACTTCAACTCCACACACACACCTTTATTTATCTGTACCGGATACACATGCATATTCACCTCCGGCACATTTCACAACGCTTAATTTAGGAGAGGACGAGCCATCGTCCGATATGTTCTACAATCCATATATGAGGTCAAGCGAGGAGTTAAAAGAGGGTGACACGTTTCGTTCGAAGGATGATTGTCTACTGGCTATAAAAAATTGGCACTTAGCAAATTGTGTTGATTTTAAAGTCGATCGATCAAATCCAGAGAGAGTCAGTATTGCATGCAAAAACCCGGACTGTGGATACATGCTGAAGGCATCATTCAGAAAGAAATTTAATGCGTGGGTGATACGTTCGATATCTCAAGCCCACACCTGCGTCACCACTAACATGGCGCAAGATCATCGAAAACTCAGTCATGACATGATATGTCATACCATCATTCCTCTGGTCGAAACTGACCCATCACTGAAGGTGAAGACAATTATTTCTCATTGCGTTTCTGTGTTCAAATACAGACCTTCGTACAGAAAGGCTTGGTTGGCGAAACAGAAAGCAATTGAAAAAGTCTACGGCAACTGGGAGGAATCGTACCAACAACTTCCTCGCTACCTGGCTGCACTGCAATTGTATTCACCTGGGACTGTTACTATATTGGAGACACTGCCGGCACAGTCCCAAGACGGAACCCCTCTCGAAGGTAATGGAATCTTCCATAGACTGTTCTGGGCGTTTCGACCATGCATCATCGGTTTTGGTTTTTGCAAGCCGATTATTCAAATTAATGGAACATGGCTGTATGGGAAATACAAGGGAACTTTGCTGATGGCAGTCGCGCAGGATGGAAACAGCAACATTTTTCCAATAGCCTTTGCTCTGGTAGAAGGAGAAACAGCTGATGCTTGGAGTTTCTTTCTGAAGAATCTCCGAGCTAGAGTTGCTCCACAGCCTAACCTTTGTTTGATTTCGGACAGGCACGCTTCTATTGACAGCGCATACAACAATTTGGCAAATGGTTGGCACAACCCCCCCCTCTAAGCATGTCTACTGTATTAGGCATATAGCACAAAATTTTATGAGAGAGATCAAAGATAAATTTTTGAAGAACCACTTGGAGAACGCGGGGTATGCCTTAAACCAACCTGGATTTCAATACTACCGCCGAGAAATAGCGTTGACAAATCCAGATGCAGGGAGGTGGATTGACAGCATTGACAGAGCGAGATGGACTAGGTCATACGACGATGGGGCTAGGTGGGGTCACATGACTACAAATCTTGTGGAATCAATGAACGGGGTTTTCAAAGGCATTCGAAACCTACCTGTAACTTCCTTGGTTAGTGCTACGTATTTTCGGATGGCAACTCTGTTCGCCACAAGAGGTAAGCGGTGGAATCCATTGTTACAAACACAACAGGTCTACAGCGATGTGTGTATGAAATATATACAACAGGAATCTGCCAAGGGTAACACTCACCGAGTGACCGAGTTCGACCGTCATGGCCACACCTTCAGTGTAAAGGAAACAATTGACCACAACCAGGGACTTCCACGACAACAGTATCGCGTCAATATCCCAGATCGTTGATGCGACTGTGGCCAATTTCAAGCATATCGCATGCCTTGCTCCCATGTCCTTGCAGCATGTTCACATACTCACTTTGATGCATTATATTTGGTATCAGAAATTTACAAGGTATCAACGTTGCTCAACGTATACGACAATTACTTTCCGGTGGTAGCAATGGAAGCATATTGGCCTGTGTACGAGGGGGAAACAGTTTGGCATAACGATTTAATGCGTCGGAATAAAAGCGGTCGACCAAACAGCAGGCGTATTAGAACCGAGATGGACGTAACTGAAAAAATGCAGAGGAAGTGTAGTATATGTCGTGAGGTAGGACATAATAGGACCAAATGTCCCAATCGTGGATCTAGCTCCACAACATAGTTTTTAGTTTCGATGATATTTGTAATTTACTTTTTCAATGAAATGAACTTTTTTCATAGATTTTATGGGTTACAACACAAAAAACATTACCAAAAAAATAATGGATTCAGGAGACATATTGAAAGAAATTACCAAATATTACCATGGAAAAAATATTTGGAATCAATAATATTTACAAACATTTAAGAGAAAATATTACCGAAAACATTAATGTTGAAAGAAAAAAATTACCGAAAAAATATTACCATGGAAAAAAAAATTACCGAAAAAATTATATAAAAAAATAATGTTGAAAGAATATTTGAAAAATATAATATAAAAAAATTTAAGAGAAAATATGTTAAAGAAAAAAAATAACAAAAAAAAAAGAAAAAAAATATGGGGGGGTGTTGTCGCCAGGGGGGGTGGCGACAACACCTAAAATTTGCATGTAGGCGCCAGGCCCACTGGCGACGACGTTCTGGGCTTAGTGTTGTCGCCACCCCCCCCTGGCGACAACGTGGTGCAGGTAGTAAAAAAGTGACATTTGGGGAATTTTTTTGAAAACTTGGTTATTTCTGAAATTTTTTTTAAAAAACTTGTTATTCAAAAAAAAAATCCAGAATACGCATACATTCTTATTTCCCAGCGAGCACTACTTACTTGGACAACAATTTGGTAAATATTAAAAAAATATACTTTTAACATTTGAGATTACTTTTAAATTTTTTTTATCTATTGAAATATATTTTGTTTTTTATTAACTTATCAGAATAAAAAATTTCAATTATCAAAATTAATTTTTTTAATAAGATACTAAAAACAGCTTTATATGTAAACAGTTTTTTTTTTTAAACTTGTAACAAACAAATGAAAATTGTTTAATTTGTAACAAGTAATAGATTGCAAACACATCTCTTTTATAAAATAAAAATAATGTAGAAATAATATTTCTAGTTTTAAAAGAGGTATTTACATATTTGCTCTTTTAACACGCGTCACATAATTGATTTTTCTCAAAATGTAAGTTTACCAAACCAATCACTAAATTTTTGCGGACCAATTTGTTTAAGTGATTTATTTAGATACATGTTATTCTCTTATGTCATTGTCATGATTCATCCTCGTTATTCAAAAGGCAAACATCATTTGAATTTTTTTTGTTTAGAATCAAGCGCAGATATTTCCACTTCTAGAGATGGTAAAGATGATTTGATCAATTTTAGATTTGGTAACCTTACATCCAGAATAATCAAAGGTTACATTGTTACCTTTGCCACATAATTGACTAATGTTTAGTAAATTATTCTTTAAACAATCAACTAAAAGAACCCTCCCAGTCGTTTTTTTTATGGGCAAGAACCCCCCAATTGTTGGATTAGGGAACTTACCAAAGGTACCAGTACCAATGATTTTCCCTTGTTGTTGTCACCATAGGTGATAAAAGCTCTTTTTCTAGGAGTGAGTGAAGAGAAAATGGATTTATCTCCAGTCATGTGCTTTGAATAACCGCTATCAAAATACTACTTAGTGTTTGATATTGTAGAGCACTCCTGCACCAAAAAACTTAAGTCTTGGCTTTAGGCACCCAATTCATTTTAGATCCTTTAATGTTAGTTTGAAAAATATTCCCACTATATTTTTTATGAGGATCATTGATCAGTGTATTTTGATGCACATTATTCTATGTTTATACTTATACATTTCCTTGGTTTTCTTGTCTTATTTTTGTATTTTATAATGTTTTTATATTTTAATTTATTTTTATTGTTATTTGATTTTCTTACTTATTTTCCAGCTTTAGCAGTCTCCACGGAAACGATCATAACTAGAGCTCCCGGAATCCGATCGACGCTTTCTAATAATCATCGGAAAGCTAAGAGAAAGAGCTACAATTCTCGTGTTGGAGTCGAAGTCAGATTCGGAACACATATTTTCTAGAATTGCGTTTGAAGTTGCAGCAATAGTTTTTTTATTTAGTTTGGGTCATTTGTATTGGACTGGGTTATGTATTTGACCCAGTTGGGATGTAAACCGTTTGGTTCTCTCTAGTACCTAGGTTTGGCCGTACAATTGAAAGTCACGTTTTTACTATTCAGGAAATTATGAGGCAAGCTTGTACGAATTCCATGGAGAACTAATTCCTTTGAGACAATTTGTTGTATTCAGGTTCCGACCTTGAGGTTATTATAATTATAATTCAGTTCTATTCCTTTCAATATTAATCTATGTCTCTTGTTTGCTTAATTCGATTTGCATAGACTATATTGATTTAATTCGATTGGTTGTATGATCCTAACTATAGTCACGTTATCGTTTGCTTAATTCGTTATCGTATTCGTTTAATTCATGTTTGCTTAATTCATGAAACTTAATCTCGTTTGCTTAATTCGGATAATAGGAACATACAACTTATACTATCAATTGCGCTTGTCAATGGATATTATGATCGAATAGGAATAGATAATCCGCTTAGGAGGTAGGAATTACAATAATCAATGATAGATAGGAACCGAATCAGCAAATTGTCGTTTTAGCTTATTTTATAATCACTTATTTTAATCACTTATTTGCTCTATTGTTCATAAATCGAAACTCAAAAAAAAAACCCCAATCGATTTTGATTAATAGTAATAACTAAGAATCCTTGAGAGACGATATTCAAGTTAAATTGTCGTTGTACTACGTTTTTGAAAAACTACTCGTTTTGATACGCGCGCGACAGTGGATCTAATTGGCGCCGTTGCCGGGGATTCTTGTCGTTATTAACTTAGATTAGAGTCATAGGTTTAGTGTTCTCGCGTTTAGGCCGTAATTTCCTCACGATTTTGGCCAATCCGCGTTTAGAGTCGAAAAATTCGATTTTTGGAAAAATTGTGTTCGATTGTAAAACCTTTTTGCCCACTGGGAGCAGAAAAATCGTGCGATCAATACTCCATTACTCTAGAAGAGTAAGGGAATTCAGCCCCAAATCTCCAAATTCGTCTTTTTTCTATTTTTATTTAATTTTTTTACTGTTTTTGCTGTTTCGAAAAAATCCAAAAAAATTCCCAAAATTCTTATTTGTCTTAATTAGATTAAATTTTATGTTTTTATATTTTTATGATTTTATTTTAATCTTTTTTCTTCTTTCTATTTGTTTCTGCCTGTTTGGGACATAGTTGGTATTTCTGTGTTTGTTGATAACATGGCTGAACAAAGAACTTTGAGACAATTGGCTGCCTCTTATGTGAACTATAATGGTTTATGTATTGAGTATCCAACAGCTGATGCACCTTTTGAATTAAAATCTGGTTTGATACATTTGTTGCCTAGGTTTAATGGTTTTGCAGGTGAGGATCCACATAAGCATCTGAATGAATTTCAGGTTGTGTACTCTGCACCTTCCGAACCTTCACTAGAGGATATTGTCAAACAAATGGCTGCGAATAATCTCCAGTACCAACAACCAATAGATTCTACTCTTCAGACTTTGCAAACACAAATTGGACAACTTGCCACTTTGATGAATGTCATGCAGCAAGCTCAAGGATCAAACCAACAACCCTTGGAAGAACAATATATTCTTCAAATAGAGCTGCTTTCTGAAACTATTGATGATACTTGTACTGATTTATTTGCAGATGATTTTCCATCATTGTCTGATTTTGACGATGTTTACTCTTGTGATGTTTGTACTAACACTAAAATTTGCTCTGTTTGTGCTGAAATTGAGGCTGCCTTGCAAAATGATATTGTTACTGCATATGAGGTTGCAAATGAAGTTGTTCATGTAGATGAAGCTCTCGACATCCCGGCTGCCCGGAACAAACCATCCATTGAACAACCACCTTCCCGAGAGCTGAAACCAATTCTTGAAAATCTTAAATATTCTTATTTAGAGATGAATAAAAAACTACCGGTTATAATTTCTTCTAACCTTGATTTTGATCAAGAAAATAAACTTTTGCAGGTTTTGAAGAAGCATAAGAAGGAGATTGGGTGGCAGCCCCTACATCTTTTGATCTCTGATATTGTGGAAAAGAAGATCACGTGCCCATTTGACACTTTTACTTATCGAAGATTCTTCTTTGATCCTGGAATAAAGGGCGAAGGCAGTAATGAAAATTTCAAGTTCAATGGACATTACCCAAAGCTACTCCATGAGAGCCCCACTTTGGAAGAAGAAAATATAGAATATATATCTTTGGGAAAGGCTGCTTATGTGATCACATATCCTCTTTGACTCCTCGGGTGTGTTCTTTCCTTTCTCTCACTCTTATTTTATATTTATGTTCTTTCATTGAGGACAATGTATATCTTAAGTGTGGGGGAGGGAATCATTTATTTGTTTTATTTTCTTTCAATTTTTTTTTGTTTTTGTTTTGTTTTCAGTTCTTAAAAAAATGCATCGTTTTGAAAGTTTTAGGCTATAGACTGATTTGAGTCGAGTTTATGTAGACTTGGGAAAAATTTACAAGATCGGTATCGTTTTAACACCGTAAGTCTCCTGCATATGGAAATTGATTTGAATTTTTTATTATGTTTTAGCCTTAAAGTCTCATTCTCTGACAGCTCTTGAGTAGTTTATTTCAGCAGTCGGCACCATCTCTCACACACTTTACGCAGGGAAGCCGATGAATATAAGTGAGTGTTCAGAAGAAAAAAAAGAAAAAAAAAAGGGAATTCACCTTCTAAGTTTGGTGACCCTCACCCGGTCACTTAACCCAACGATTGTGGAACCTTCAAAAGAAAAAGTTGAAAATAAGACTCTTTGTTAGTTGGTTCAACGGTTTCTGGTGCTGAACTTGGCAGGGAGGATTACGGTCCGATCCCCCGCAACTACAATTGAGTAAACAAAGGGTTATGCCACGTAAGTACCAGAACCCCGTGCAGAAAAGGATCAGAGTCACTATCCGGTCGTCTTGCTATAAGTGTGTGGAGATAACGGGCTTAATGTGATTGCGCCTGAATGAAAAAGAGCAAAAAGGATGAGTAAGTTAGACTTTGATATAATAACATGATTCGAGTTGATTTGTGTATTCAGGAGGTTTATGACTGCATAATTGTGGATTAGTGCTCCTACGATATCCTTAGTGTGCAAGATTAGTACCTATCGATGCAAACTTAACCAAAGATGAGTTGTAGCCTAGGATGAGTAACTAATGATGTATTTGTGCTTTCTTTGTTTTATTGTTCATTTTGCTCGGAGTGCAAAAGTTCAAGTGTGGGGGAATTTGATCAGTGTATTTTGATGCACATTATTCTATGTTTATACTTATACATTTCCTTGATTTTCTTGTCTTATTTTTGTATTTTATAATATTTTTATATTTTAATTTATTTTTATTGTTATTTGATTTTCGTACTTATTTTCCAGCTTTAGCAGTCTCCACGGAAACGATCATAACTAGAGCTCCCGGAATCCGATCGACGCTTTCTAATAATCATCGGAAAGCTAAGAGAAAGAGCTACAATTCTCCTGTTGGAGTCGAAGTCAGATTCAGAACGCATATTTTCCAGGATTGCGTTTGAAGTTGCAGCAATAGTTTTTAATTTAGTTTGGGTCATTTGTATTGGACTGGGTTATGTATTTGATCCAGTTGGGATGTAAACCGTTTGGTTCTCTCTAGTACCTAGGTTTAGCCGTACAATTGAGAGTCACGTTTTTACTATTCAGGAAATTATGAGGCAAGCTTGTACGAATTCCATGGAGAACTAATTCCTTTGAGACAATTTGCTGTATTCAGGTTCCGACCTTGAGGTTATTATAATTATAATTCAGTTCTATTCCTTTCAATATTAATCTATGTCTCTTGTTTGCTTAATTCAATTTGCATAGACTATATTGATTTAATTCGATTGGTTGTATGATCCTAACTATAGTCACGTTATCGTTTGCTTAATTCGTTATCGTGTTCGTTTAATTCATGTTTGCTTAATTTGTGAAACTTAATCTCGTTTGCTTAATTCGGATAATAGGAACATACAACTTATACTATCAATTGCGCTTGTCAATGGATATTATGATCGAATAGGAATAGATAATCCGCTTATGAGGTAGGAATTACAATAATCAATGATAGATAGGAACCGAATCAGCAAATTGTCGTTTTAGCTTATTTTATAATCACTTATTTTAATCACTTATTTGCTCTATTGTTCATAAATCGAAACTCAAACAAAACCCCCCAATCGATTTTGATTAGTTAGTAATAACTAAGAATCCTTGAGAGACGATGTTCGAGTTAAATTGTCGTTGTACTACGTTTTTGAAAAACTACTCGTTTTGATACGCGCGCGACAGTGGATCTAATTGGCGCCGTTGCCGGAGATTCTTGTCGTTATTAACTTAGATTAGAGTCATAGGTTTAGTGTTCTCGCGTTTAGGCCGTAATTTCCTCACGGTTTTGGCCAATCCGCGTTTAGAGTCGAAAAATTCGATTTTTGGAAAAATTGTGTTCGATTGTAAAACCTATTTGCCCACTGGGAGCAGAAAAATCGTGCGATCAATACTCCATTACTCTAGAAGATTAAGGGAATTCAGCCCCAAATCTCCAAATTCGTCTTTTTTCTATTTTTTATTTAATTTTTTTTACTGTTTTTGCTGTTTCGAAAAAATCCAAAAAAATTCCCAAAATTCTTATTTGTCTTAATTAGATTAAATTTTGCGTTTATGATGCTTTTTATATAAATGTGAAGGAGGATGACCATGTTAACGTTCATGACTTTTCTTGACAAAACAAAATAGAACAACACAATCATTTTTATTACAATAATTGTATTTAAGAGTTTTGCACTTAGTAATTTGTTGAGAATGCCATATTTTATTAAACTTCTTAACATTATTATTAAGTTCATAACCTAGGTTAACTTTATTATATGATGCTTTTTGGTTTTCAAGAAGGAGATTCCAATTATCTTTTCGCTTAGTGGATTTATTAAGTGTGTTTTTGTAAATCCTTGTCTTCACTTTTCTAAACGTCGCATTGATCGCACTTGATAGATTCATCTAATACTTTGTGAGAATGGGAAGGGATTTGAGTTAAATTTTTTGCATTTTTTAAAGACTTTCTATTTCTTCAAGAGGTTTTTATTTTCAAATTTAAAGGAAAAATAGTTTCTTTAGAATTAGAGACAAGTTGTTTTAATTTGCTTTTTCTTTGTTCAACTTCTTGCAAATATGATATAAGTCATGATAAGATAAATAATAAGTTACCTCGTTTTCTTGAGGATCTTCAATGAGGCACATGTTTCCTTCTTCATCATTTAAAGAATCCATGTCATAGTCATCCCTAACAATATAAGCTTTCTTATCTTCTTCTTTTAGTTTCTTGAACTTTCTTTTATTCTAATTTCTTTCTGGTTTTGAGGGAAATTCGGTCTTACGTTCCCCTTCTTTCCCATTGAAAACATTAGGGGTGAAGGAATAATCGTTTATGCATATCATACTTATTTTCCTCATATTTCACTCTAAAGAGATCATATTCATAGTTTAATGTACTTTAACTTAAAAATATTTTTGTACCAGATTTCCAACTATTTGATGCGTGGACAGGGTTTTGTATGTGTCGAGTTATGTCGCTTTGTGAAATGTATGCAAATGCCTTGTATGATTGATAATTAGGGATTTTCTATTTCTAATGGTGAATATGATGTTGTTGTGGAATTATTATGATGTTTATGATGTTTATATGATGTGATAGATGTTATTGGTGATGAGGATTAATGACATGTGTGTTAATATGTATACATGCTATGTGAAGATGAGTTTATCTTGATTATATGACTGATGATGCAATTTGACTAGTTGTGGTCGCAAATATATTATGAAGTTGTCTTGCATCATGCATTCATAGCATATTTGAACGGTGGTCCGCTATTTTGGAAGGTGTTCCGCTTATGACGAGCCTCAATCCCATTGTGTGGATTGTGTGTGTTTATGATATACTCCAGTTCCAAGAGGGAATCAATCATATGGTAGAGATCTTTGGAGGGTGATGACGAAGTGTTCATCAAAGAGTTTGGTACCACATGCATTGAGTCAGTTGTGCATTAGAATTTTATGTGACATTGCATTATTTCATTTGGTGAAATTGTGAATTAATGTGGTGTTTGATGTTTGATTGATGAAATTAGCATGTGGTTTGTGTTGATGAGATGTGATGTGATGACATTTGAGGACCGTGGGAATTATAAGAGTTGGTTTTATGACGAAAGATGTATATGTGCTATGAATGATGTATAGGCGTGAATATGAATTGTGTATAAATGATATAAGTGATGTGTTGATGATGTTGCTACTAACCTTTTCCTTATATCTTTTGTAATGAATTTGATTACTCCCCCTTTTGTTGGAATGATTCTTTATACGGTATTGTGTAGATGTTCATGAGTAGGGTGCCAGAGCTTCGAAGATAGCTTTGGAGTATTCAGTTTTCAGTTTATGCATTTTTAATGTAGTGGATATTCTGCTTTGATCATGTAACACTGGGTTGGAACTGACGCATGTTTTTCTTAATTAAATTCTGCTATTTATTTTGAAGTATCTCAATTATAAGTGTTGAGACTTTCTAAGACGTGGATGTTATTCGTTAACATTGTTATTATTGATGTCGAAGTTTAATACTCAAATTGACTTGATGAATTATGAAGGTGAACCCACTGCATTGTTTCTAAAAGAGTTTTAATAAAGTGTTTTTTTACCAATGTTTTAATAAAGTGTTTGATTTAATATGAAGTTTTATGTAAATCGTGTTATGGGGCAGGATTAATTGTGATGTTTTATGAAGTGTGACACCCTATTGATGAATATTTATTTAAAATAAATAGTCATTTTGTGGGGTTTTAAAAGGGTGTTACAGTGTTTATATACAAAAGAACACTTTTTTATTCAACTAAATTTTCTTTTAATTGGTATATTTCATTTGATTAAGATTATGTTTGGATTGATAACATAGGTTGAAATGAAATGTAGTGAAATAAGTTTATGTATCATTGTTTGGATCGATAAAAAAAATAAAATAGAACATGATGTGATACATTCCATTGCCAAGATTGCATCGATCCAAAGTGACCATGGTGGAAACTTCCAAAATGTGGAATTTGAAAGTTTCTCTAATGAGAATAACACAACTTTTCTACTCCATGAACTCCCCAATAAAGTGGGAGTAGTGGAGAAAAATATCCCAAGAAGAGATGGTGAGGAGGACGATGCTCATTGAGACTAATCTTCTTAAAAACTTTTGGACTGACGTAGTAAGCACTACTTGCTATGTAATGAACCATGACTTGATAAGACCAATTCTAAAGGTGACGCCTTTTGAGTTATATAAACGAAGAAAGCCAAATATTTATCACTTACATGTCCTCATATGCAAATGCTTTGTTCTTATCAACATAAAGGATAATATTTAAAAATTTGACGCAAAAATTGATGAAGGTTTATTTTTAGGATATTTCACTTCTAGGTAAGCTTTTAGAGCTTTTAATAAAAAAAACCACGACTATAGAAGAATCAATTCATGTTATCTTTGATGAGTCTAATCCATTTTCTATAGAGGTAGAAGTTGTTGATTGTTCAGGTATCCTCGAAAAAATATCTCTAGAAGATAAATATCAAGAAACAGAATAAGATCAAAGTTAAACTAAAGATATTTAAGCTAAAGAAGTAAACATAGATCATCAAAATCTTCCCAAAGAATGGAGGAATGCTAAAGACCATCCAATTTAAAATGTTATTGGAGATATTTTTACAGAGGACATAATTCGACAATCCCTTAGCAAGATATGTGATCATATGACTTTTATTTCCTAAATTGAGTCAAAGAAAGTTGATGAGATCCCCATCATGAACGTTGGTATCTAGTTATGCAAGAAGAGTTAAATCAATTTGAAAGAAAAAACGTTTGAGAGCTTGTTCCCAGTGCTTCAGCTAATCAAAGTGATTGGAACCCGTTAGACTTTTCGCAACAAGATTGACGAGGATGGAAATATAAATAAAGCGAGACTTATTGCAAAAGGATACAGTCAATAAGAAGACATAGATTTTGATAAAACTTATACCCCTGTAGCTTAATTAGAATCCATAAGGATGCTTCTAGTTTTCTCATGCATCATGAATTTTAAATTGTTTACAAATAAATGTAAATAATGCATTCTTGAGCGATTATATCAAAGAGAAAATGTTTGTTGATCAACTTATGTGTTTTGCAAACCCTTTTTTTCTAGATCATACAAACTTTTTAAAATTTTTAAAATTTTTTTTTTTGCTTTCGCACTTTTGTTCTCAGAAGAATGTGTCATGGTAATCCAAAGCTCGTGCCAAGAGATCATGAAACTATTCTCAACAAAAATCAAAATCGGTATTCCCCAAACCTTTGTTATTTAGCAGGAGCTCGTTTACTACTCGAGCTAAGTATTTGATTTATTTTCATACTATTTAATTGATCTGGACAATAAATGATGCCTCATAGATGAAGTTACCTGCATTAAATGAGAACAGAGGAACACCTATTCCTCACGCTCGCTTCTTTCGCTTTTATTCTAGGTTATGCCTTTGTGAGCGACACATAACAAAATGTTTTTTTTAAGATGCATATTAAAAAAACTTAAAAATTTGGATTAAACACATGACGAGTGCTAGCAACACTCTTTCAAACACTCACTTTTTGATTGGTTAAAACTTATGTAGGTCCCTCACTTTGGAAATAGATCTCACACATATTTCAACCAATAAAAAAGTGAGTGTTGAAAAAAGAGTATCGCTAGCATTTCTCTTAAATATATTAATCTATAAATAATGTTTTAGAAAAATTTACATATAAAATAAATACATTAAATTTTTTTTTAACATATGATGAAAAAATGAGAACACTTTATAAAATGAACATTAGCCGACTCAACATATTTTGTCTTGACCTCCTGTTTCTTCCACCCACAATCTCAGTCTGTTACTCTCTTGTTCTGAACTGAAGCCATTATTAACAAAAACCAACATTATACTATTTTCTACTCCTTCTTAATATTTTGTAATGGATTTGGTGTTCGCTCCGAAACCCCATACTTTGATTTTCAAGCCACCTTCTTCTTTTCTCTTTCTTCCTAACAACTTCCACTCTTTTCGTCCTCTCTATGCTTCTAAACATCTCAAGATTCAATGTGAACTTGAAGGCAAACTCAACGGCTCTCATTCTGCTGATTTTGACGCTCGTTTCGTTGATAGGGTATTCTTTTTTCTTCCTTTCTTTCTCAACCCTTTTGCTTTTCTGCCTTTATTTATTTAGGTTAAATTTTAATTCACTTTCTGACTTTTCCGACACTTGATTAAATTTTCTGACACCTGTCGTACGAGTGTCATTCGCGACACGCCTACTCTTAGAGGTGTCCGAACAGTTTATATACTAGTTTGAATTTAGATTGTGGAATTAGCATTGAAAGTGCTGAGAGAATGTTATGATAGCATTTTATGCCACTCTCTATTGAACTTACTGGACAGATTAATGGTATAATTGAATGAAGTGATTCTAACTAATGACTTCTTTTTTATAAGAATGTGAATTTTCCATTAAACTACTATCTATAACTAGGACCTGTTAAGCCCTTGACTATGAAGCAGAAACACACTGGACACAGAGTTCTGACACCAGTAATAATTTGAAAAAAATGAATAAATTGAATGTAAGTACAAGTATCGGTGTTGGTGTCTGACACATACACAGACACACCTTTCTTCAAATATGTCTGTGCTACATAGGCCCTTGAGTGTTTGATATGTGGCACTTATGAGTAAAACTAGCAGAGTACTTGGATTTTTGTATATTGAAATGGAGTGTATTCTGTTTAAAATGTTGCATCATTCATGCAATATTCTTTCTCTATTATTTATTTATTTATAACTTTCTCTCTAAGTTTGGTGGCGGGATTCCTAGTAGAATTTAGAGTATTATGAGGGACTAGCTGGGATCAATACCGTAGCGGTGAGGGGCCGCTATGAGGGCAGGGCTACTGTCGACTGTCGATAGTACTTTGCAGACTAATAGCGTAGTGGTGAGGGGCTGTCCCGCCATGCTACACCGATATAGCGATTCTATGGCGTGCTATTGACAACTTAGAGTCATGCATGCTTACTGAATATATACACAAGACTGGATCATAGTACATGCAGTTTATAGATGATACAACTTAAGTTAGGGAGTCAAGAGAATGAATAAATAGAAAGTTAAAAACACACGAGTTTTGTTAAAGTAGGAATGAAATGAAATGTAAATTTATTACGAGATACACAAATCATATCTTAGAGGTGATTTTTTATTTTAGAAGTTAAGTATTTTAATTTCGAACGCGTTGAATGCGCCAACCTTTGATAAATATTTACTATTTTAGGTTATTAAACAATGGCCTTAGGGCACTCATTAGCAGTTTCCGTTGAAGAATACAATACCATAAATCACATGTTACATGTTTAAGTAACTTGAGTCCATCATACAAATAAATGGTGGGTGGCCCGATAGCAGAAACCTGATAGCAGGTGGCCTACCGGATCTTAAACGAGGCTCTGATACCATGTTAAAAAATATGGCTGGCCTAACTCAACCTTACAAAACCGGCTTGTCGGGTGAGGATTGCCCCCACATATAAGTGTATGTTTAGGCCATAAATTATCCTATGTGGGACTCTTAACAGAGAAAATTGTAGATTCTTCTCTTAGGTGATTTGAACATATATTCTGGATCATCATAGAAACGCGACTATGGAGGATAGATCACATAAAGGATAGTCAAATAGTTAGAGAAAGAAAAGAAGAAGACTAGACATCAGAGACAACTTGGTCTACCATCAAGAGAGATTTAGAATTAAAATGTCAACCTATATACTAATCTAAACTATTTTTGTTGGTTTGATTTGGTCGCCCATGACAGAACATATTGATAGTTGTTTTGTGTTCTTTTTTTAAAGAATATCTTATCCCTGATTAGTACACGATACACCCACCCTGTAAAATTTTGGCTAAATGGATACTGGTTTGGTCCCTCCCTTCATTATTTTTTGTTTGTTTTATAATTTGATCAATCGATAAGGTCCTTTGTCATGATTATACACTACAATATGGTCCTTCGTGCATATGATATTTTTTTGGTTCTATATCTGTATGTTATCATCTACTATACTTACCTTTTTAAAAATCATAATAATATACAAAATTTCACCATATGATCTTTTGTATTTTTTCTCTGCATATTAGTCTTCACGGAAGTATATTGTTTTAACTTTAATTATTACTCCAGTGTATTCAGTTAACGTGATAGCATTAAGAAATTAGGATATATAATTCCTTGTTTATATAAATGCTTTCCGATTAATTGTTCTGTTGAAAATATGCTGTCAGCTTGCCAATAAAACTAGTAGGTTATTTGTAGAAGTATATTTGATTTGACAATTAAATTTCTATTCTAGCAAAAGGCACTGGAAGCAGCTATGAATGATATAAACAGCTCTTTCGGAAAAGGTAGCGTTACGAGATTGGGCAGTGCTGGTGGAGCTTTGGTGTATGTATCTATCTTCCTCACATTCTCTATCATCTGTCTTGTGTATCCACCAAACTGTTCTAAATAGTTTGAATAACATCAGTTTATGCTGTTATTATTTTCTGTGATTTAGATCACATAACTTGACATGACAGATTTTCTATCCTCTGGAATGTTGTAGTGAAACCTTTCCCAGTGGATGTTTGTCGTTAGACTTTGCTTTGGGTGGCGGTCTTCCAAAAGGAAGAATTGTAGAGGTATTGACCGTATTGACTCTAGTCTTTGATGTTGTTGGAGTATAATTTACTCTTTATTTATTTATTTATTGAAGAGTATGATATATTCTGTGCTTAAAATTTATTGGAGCATGAAATCGAAGTTTGTTAGGCTTTGAAAAGAAATTTATTCTTTAAAAGGATGCTGACAGTATCTGCTATATCTGTTTCCAGATATTTGGACCAGAAAGCAGTGGGAAAACCACCTTAGCACTTCATGCTATTGCAGAAGTACAGGTAATTCATCTGGAGTTTTCCCATTCTTTGATTCCTGATCATGATTATGGATTTGAATCAATGTGCAATGTTGTTTATGTATGCGCAGAAGTTAGGAGGCAATGCAATGCTTGTTGATGCAGAGCATGCTTTTGATCCAGCATATTCTAAAGCATTAGGAGTGGATGTAGAAAATTTAATTGTGTGCCAACCAGATCATGGAGAGATGGCTCTTGAGAGTAATGCTTTTGACTTGTGGTTGTGTTCGAATGGATTAGATAATTTTGGTGGTGCCCATATGGTATCTGTGAATTGATTGAACTTTGCCTATTGTAGTCGCAGATCGTATGTGTAGATCTGGTGCCATAGATCTCATTTGTGTTGACTCCGTCTCAGCTCTCACTCCCCGAGCAGAAGTTGAAGTAAAGATCCAAATTTCTTTGCTTTAGGTAATTTTATTTAATCATTTACAGGATTGCATTTCGTTCTAACCAATTTTTTCATTTAAATGCATAGGGTGAGATTGGAATGCAGCAAATGGGATTGCAGGCTCGTCTTATGAGCCAAGCTTTGCGTAAGATGTCTGGAAATGCATCTAAAGCTGGTTGTACGCTTATATTTTTGAACCAAATAAGATACAAGGTACTTGTATTTGATTATAACTACAATCTATTCTTAATTGCACAATCATAATTGTGCGAGTTCAATGATATATCTCTCACTGTTAAACCTCTTGCTTTAGTTTATATGGTTTGTTTTTCTCTTTACCTCTGAAGATTGGTGTCTACTATGGAAATCCAGAAGTGACAAGTGGTGGAATTGCATTGAAGTTTTTTGCTTCGGTTCGGCTAGAAATTCGTTCTATAGGGAAGATAAAGTCTGTAAGTACAATGGCTTTTTGTTGCTAATTGGCGGTCTTTCTACTCCAAATATCAGCAGTTTTTACATTCAAGTGATTATTTGTTCCTAATTTTTTGATTATAATATCAAGATTGTTTAATATGAAGAACTACTTTGCATTTCGATTTCCTTTTAGGCCAAAGGAGATGAAGAAGTTGGCCTTAAAGTTCGTGTACGAGTGCAAAAGAGCAAGGTAACCACAGCATTTCTATATTTGAAAAATTTCCTTTTGAGAATCACTTTCGTAAACTAAAATAGCTTATGCCAGGTATTTGTAAACTAAAAATATCACTTTTTACCCACCCTTGAAAATCACTTTTTTCTAAAACTAAAACAAGAGCTGTAAAGTCTAGATTGTTCTGAACATTAATTAAGATATTGAAATATTTTTATATATTCTATCTGAATCAGATATAAATGTTGTAATCTTCATCTACTTTGGAAATAATTAATTTGAGAATTTGTTTTAGGTGTCAAGGCCTTACAAAGTAGCTGAATTTGACATCTCATTTGGTGAGGGAGTCAATAAGCTGGTGAGTGCCGGAACAGAAAATCACTTTAACATTTAGCGAATATCATTATTTTGAATTTTCATTTTGAATGCAGGGTTGCATTTTAGATTGTGCAGAAATGATGAATATTGTCTTAAAGAAGGGCTCTTGGTACAGTTATGGGGAGCATCGGTATATATTTGATGACCTCTTTGATTATTCTTCGTGTTTTACATCCTTCAACATAGGGACTAGAGAAGGAAAATTTAGTCGAGCTTCGAATAAATTAATGGTAATCGTCTAAATCTATATCTTGAAACAGGTTAGGACAGGGAAGAGACAAAACATTGCAGTACTTGAAGGAGAATCCGCATCTTTTGGAAGAAGTTGAAAAGGTCGGATATTCTGATCTTGCTATATGCTGTACTCTATATGTTAGATACAGACCTTATTGACCTATATATGAAATTCAATAATATGATGGTATGTATAAGAAAAGCGAACACGTCTCGCAAGTTTATGGTTGACTGGTAAAATATCGCACAGTTCTGAGATTCACTTGTCATGTATACAAGATATGTAAGATTTTAATATCAGTCGTAAATTAATTTGCAGGTAGTTCGGTCTTCAATGAATGATGGAACTAACCAAACAAGCTTTTTACACGCGAAGAATAATCCATTGCTTCATCAAGACGAAGATATATACGAGGAAAGTCTATGATGAGGAGGTTGTTTTTTGTTGTTAAGTTTGGGTGATAGATTGCAGGTTTATAGAATTGGAAATATTCTTTCTTCAACAGAAATGGAACTGGAGGTGTCTTTGATGATTAGGTTGTTTATTTTTTTCATCCCGTTCCATTGGTAAATGTTGTGGAAACTGATGGTATATCAAAACATGAGAAACAAAAATTCCAAGTAGTGTGAATGATATTCAATTTTTCATGAAACAAAGGCATAACGGTATTGGATGTAATTAATTTAACATTGCATAACTGTGGTTAAATGTATATCATGTAAAAGACTACTTATGATAAGTCATAACTCATAACCATCACTATTATATTCTTAATTTCGTCATTTCTTTTACATTTGAACAATGCTATTTAAGCATACACAGTTGATAAATGTATATATATGATATAGTATAAAATAGATTAATATATTAATATTTAGTGTGGATGGAAACGGGTCAGGTGCGGGTTTCAGATTATCCATACTCGCACGCGAAAATTGCACCTGAATTCAAACCCAAAGACTGTCCGGGTGGTAAAATAACATTCACGTCCTCACCCGTTGGGTTCGGATTTTCACCCGAATTCGCAATATATATATATATATATATATATATATATATATATATATATATATATATATATATATATATATATATATATATATATATATATATATATATATATATATATATATATATATATATCCCAATCCACTCTTTGGCGTAAATCGGCCCAATAAGTATTTGTCCGACTCACGAGAGCCAATAGGGTATACTTTTCCCTCTCATTCCAAGCACGGCTGGGGATTAGCCGAGCATGTTGGGACATCATCCCCGCCAACGGCTAGTATCCAGGCACGACTAGTCAACTGTCCCATATACTCTAGGCCGGAAGTCACGCTTAGGCCCACAAATATAGGAGATCTATTCCACTCCAAGAAGAACACTATAAATAGCCTTCTACCTCTAGAGGGCAAGGTAATCCAAACTTTGCCCAAAATATCATACTTTCTGTTGTACCTAGTTGTTCTCTTACTTTAACATTGGAGTATCTTGCAGGTACAACCACTTTTTTCTCAACCATCACCGAAGATCAAGCCTACCGTTGCTGGCCATCTGTTGTGTCTGACGCGAACAAATATCAAGAACCCTAACCCCGATTTCGAACCCTAATGCCCAAAGTTTCCAGATTTAAACAATCTCATGCAATCAAAACAAAATCCTAAGCTAAGTTTGAGATTATCTTTTTTCAGTAAGTCCTTTTCGTATAAGTTCCCTCTCCGTCTCTAATCTCTTTCTCTATTATGAATCGCAGGTACAAATCAAATAGGGTCTGGCTCAGAGAAATTAAGGTTCTAATGATAACCCTAACTCTCTTTTGATGATGACATTTAGTGAAGGGCAAGGATTCACAGTTGTTTCAAGGGTTCAAAAATTTGTCCTCCTTTCAGAATTTGTCTTAGGTTTTTATAGGCATTAAGATTAGATTAAATTAGGAAGTTAGAGATTTAGGTTATTATTAGTTTGATTTAGGAATTAGAGGTTTGATTTTGTTGTAAGTTTTCAGATTTGTAATTGTATTTGGACTATTACTTGTACCGATTCATCAATAAGATTTTCTTTCCAATCTTTGATTCGTTTGAGATTTGATCTGACATGGAGATTGGGCTTTTAGGGTTGATTGAAGAATTTAGGGTTTAATATTAGAGATAGAGGGCGTGCGGCGGCCAAAGGGTCAGTAAACCCTAGTTGACTGTTAGTCAACTTAATCAATAATAGAAATAATAATAAATGGATAATAATAATAATAATAATAATGAAAATAACAAAAAAATCTGATAAATTTAATATTAATAATAAGACCATTAATAGTAAGGTAATAATAATGCGAATAAAAAAATGAAACTCAGTTGATTTTGGTCAAATTTTGAGAGATATTATTGACTTGGGTTTAAAACATTGGTTAGTTAGGCTCAATAAAATGTACCTTTCACTTTAGAAATACACCATACCTTTTAAATTAAATGGCTTCAAGAATGGGCTTAACAATTTGAATGATAAGCCCACTGATTTAATAAATACCCCCCCTTTATTCAGTTCTTGCAAGAAGAAAAGTAACTTTATCATAAAATTTATAGTACACAATTAGCGCAATACTAGTTAATCGTAACTTGAATAATCAATATTATGAGATAAATTATTATCTGAAATAAATTTGATATTGAAATTGACTGGGAAAATTTGGGGTATGACATCTGCCCATATTTAATATTATTCAATTGAAGGGCGCGAAAATACGAATTTCTCGTGCGTTCGGATCGAAGATTTATTAAATACCGGAAGACCCAAAATTTGACTTGAGTTTGAAAAGGATAGTCTGCTAAAGCCTCAGGACTAACATAGCATATTGTGTGGTAAGTTTTGCATATCTGTCACAACCTAGAGGATGAATAAGACAAGTTTGGATAGTTCGTTGTCGTTTCTGAACTGACACAACGAACTATATCATAGTCACTATGCACCTACCGCAACCTAGAGGGATAAGTAACACATATCGGATAACTCAATGCTGCTCAGCGAACTATCGTGGATTCCTTTATATCTTATCATAACCTAGAGAATAAGAAATAATGGGTGTCAACTTTATTTTAGGTTTAATCCAAGTAGAGTTGGGTAAAGATGGAGAACTGACTTGCCACATCCTAGAGAGCAAGTAATCATCAATCTTCTCTTTATCTATCACGACCTAGAGGATAGATAAAGTTTGTGTTTAGCCAAGATTAGATAGTATAACTACTGCAGATTTCTCACCAAAAATTTGTACCAAATGTTTGCACCAAGAACCAAATGTTTGCACTAAATTGTTGTTACCAAGTACCGAATGTTCTCACCAAATGTTTGCACCAAGCACCAAATGTTCTCACCAAATGTTTGCACCAAGTAAGATTTACCAAATTGACCGCTGCCAGGGGACTAACGTGATAAGAATGGAAAACATAGATTTCACATATTTATCGCAACCTAGAGGATTAATAATGCAAGTTTAAATAATTCATTGCTGCCCAGTGAATTATTTTGTAGATTTGTGTATCTATCACGACCGATGTAACGCCCGGAAAAATAACTATTTTCTTAATTTAGTCAATTGTGATATTTATTGAAATTTTCTAGTTTTGAGACGATTTAGTCGGTATTAGTTCGGGATAGCGGATCGATATTTAATCGAAAATTTTAATATTTTTAGTATTAGAAATATTAATGAGTTAATATTTAGCGTTTTGGGAATTTTCCGAGTAACTAAGATTTGACCGGAAATATGAGACATTGAGTTATTAGAGGATTTTATTATATGGTTATACTATTTTATTTAATTTTATTTGGTGTGTTAATTAATTAATTGATTGTTAGATAATATAATAATTGATTATATTAATTAATTTGGTGTATATATTTGTGTCTATTTAATTATTTGTGTTATTTAATTTAGTAACTAAAATAGAAATAATATAAGTGTATATTTTATTGGGCTTATTTAGAGATGTTAGGAGTAAATAGGGAGTGTTATAATTAGGCCCATATTGTGTAGTTGGTAGGAGTTAGGGAGTGAGGTACCACATTTCTCTTTATTTCCTTTTCATTATTCACGGATAGAGAGGGAGAGAAGCTGAGAAAGGAAAGAAGGAAAAGAGAAAGGGGAAAAACAAAGAGGGGTTTGGAGGAGACATTGAAGAGGTAAGGGGAAAAATTCTTATTATTATGGGTTAGTATGATTGGGTCAATGGGTAGATTAACATGATTAGATTTTTTGTTGATTGAATCCATGGAAATGTTAATTGATTTGGTAGTAGTATTGCTGAGTTTCATAATGGAAATTGACTTGGTAATAAGAAATAATGGTTAAATGCTGCCTCGTTAATTTCCTATTGTTGTTGTTAATTGTTGTTAGTTAATATGATTGGAAACAAATTTAAAACATGTTGAGTGTGGTGACGATGGCCGGCAGCGTCATTTTTTCTTTTCATACTGTTTCCATGGTGTTCTATTATTTTGTCTCCTTCTGCTGTGTCTACGGTCCTGTCCTATGTGCTCATATTCTATTACTTGGTTTGTTTTCTATTCCCAACATGTGCCTGTTATGTTAGTATATGCAAACTGATATTTATATTACCATGTAAATGGAATTATAATATATATTGGAAATGAATTATGATTATAAGATCATATGTAATTGAAGAAACATGGATATGCTAGAAATTAAAAATGAAAATAGAATTGAGTTGAAAAGTAAGTCTATATATCTATTATATAATTGGATGTTGGTATTAAACATTTCTTTTAATTAAGTAGAAACAGTAACGTAACAGGTAGTAGCTTTGGAACATTTTAGTAATAATTATATAACATATAAATTTAAGACAGTCCCGTTTGATCGAATAGCCGAATTAAGCGGTATAATTAATTGTTCGGAATTTTATGAAAATTTACGTGGTAGCTAAGTTTAATTAGTAGATTAATATGGTTGTGTTATTTTGTTGAAAATTTGATATTTACGAACCGACCGAAATAGTGTGGATTTAAATATTATTTTATATTAAATATTAGTTTTGGATTAGAAAATGAATTAGTAAATTGGAACTAATGTAGTGTAATTATTAATTGGGTGAGTTTCTTAATAGTTGAATTAATTTCAATAATTTTAATTGGTTGGAATAAATTTGGAATAAGATCAATTATTCGGTTTTGTCGATAAAGTACGGTATCTTGAGAATTTAACCGTAATTGTATTCTTGGCTAAATACTATTGAATTGATACTTGGTTTGGAAGTATATTTTTATATTTTGTTGGAAATATGAATTAACATGAGATAGTATGATTTACTAGTGTTAATTGTATTTTGTGAATCATAATTGAATATTGTTTCTATTATGTGGGTTGATATCAATGTGTTGTGAGTGTGGTGTACAATTTGATATATAATTCATAGAATTGAATTATTGTTGGTATGCGGTAAGTTAAGATTGACGAGATAATCTTAATTGCATAGTTGGTTGGTGATTGTACATTCATTCATGGCATAGTCGACTTCATTGTGGAAGCGGTGAAACTGTGGGTTCACATGGTAATAGACGGTGATCCTTGAATGGAAATAGACGTAGAATACGTTGATCCTTAATTGGAAACATACATGGTGGATTTGATCTTGTCCGGATCGGAAGAGTGGCTTGGATTCTAGATATTGAATCGGAAAGCGGTGAAACGTTGGATTCACATTGCGGTACCACATGCATAGCGTCACATGTCTTGCATTGAGTCACATTAGAATTATGCGATAATTGAAGTTGATGAGGTTGTGATATGTGTATGAGCTTGATGATCAAAATGAGTGATGTTTGAATACATATTTGATTAAATGTGTGAATTTGTGATAATTATGGTTGTGTGCATAATTGAGAATATAATATTGAAATTGAAATATTATACTCTTTATACTTGTTGTATACTTGATAATATATGAAATATAGATCGATTATTATTATCTACATGGTTATACATAGTGTGATTAATTACTTGAATCGTTGATTTAACCATTGTATCTTATTATACTTTCTTCATAATGATTTGTATTCTCACCCTTCTGTTTTAATGTTGCCCTTGTTTGGCGACATGCAGGTTCTGGAGTTTAGTAGCTCGTGCGTGATCTAGCCGGAGATTCTTCCGAGTTGTTGGAGATTAGGTAGTGAGTCGATGCTCTGGTCATGTAACACTGAGTAGACTAGGCGTGATGAACTCATGTTTATATTTGGTTATGTATGATGTTTAACTTGTGATTTCGTTTATTTGGCTACTTGTTGCTCGAGAGGCTTTAAGTCAAATACTATGAATATTATATGGTTTGTTCTATGTTAAGATATTTTGAAATATGATCATAGTATGGGACATGAATCATTTTATGAATACATGAGTATTGATGTTTCCGCTGTGAATGCATATTCTGTGTGAATTGTAATTAAATGTTTAGGTGTTATTTGAAATGACCAGGTGTATTGTATATTTTAGATAAATGCTGTCGGTTTTTAAAAGCTTTTAGTTTTTGAAAACATCGATGTGACGCCCTTTTGAATTATATGCATGATTATTCTCTGATTATATGCTTATTTATTTTGGGGTATAAAAGGGGTGTTACATTAGTGGTATCAGAGCATGGTCGACCAGTTGGTCAATAGTCGTTAATGTTTTCTAATCCTGTTGTATTTGATTTGTGTATCTGACACGATCGATACTGTTTGTCTGGTTGTTTGGTTGTCGTAGGACGATGGTTGCAGGCAGGAATGATGATGCCATTGCTGAGGCGTTGAGGATGTTGGCTGGCTCCATTGGTCAGATTCCTCAAGCGAATGCTGGTAACCGGAATGGAGATGATGATGAGTACCGTGCTTTGGGGAGATTCCAGAGGAACAATCCTCATGTCTTTGAGGGTGAGCATGAACCTGATAAAGCTCAAGCTTGGCTGAAGGCGATTGAGAAGATCTTCAGAGTCATGAACTGTACTGATGCTCAGAAAGTGCAGTTTGGTACTCATATGTTGGAGAAGGAAGCTGAAGATTGGTGGAACAACACTCTTCAGAGGTTTGAAGAAGATGGCATTGAGGTTACTTGGGATATTTTCCGTGATGTCTTCTTGGAGAACTATTTTCCGGAAGATTGTCGTGGGAAGAAAGAGGTGGAGTTCCTTGAGTTGAAGCAAGGAAATGGTACTGTTGCTGTTTATGTTGCTAAATTTCAGGAGCTTATAAAGTATTGTCCCCACTACAATACTGCTAATGCTGAGAGATCTAAATGCTTGAAGTTTGTGAATGGCTTGAGACATGACATCAAGAAGGCTATTGGTTACCAACAGATTACCCGTTTTAATGAATTGGTTAACAAGAGTCGGATTTATGATGAGGATAGTAGGGAGAGTGCTTCTTTCTACAAGAGTTTGAAAGAGAAAAATCAAGATCGTGGGAAACCGTATGATGACAAGAGGAAACAAGCTGGTTTTGGCAAGAAGCCAAGTGGGGGAGGATCTTCTACTCCACTTAAGTGCTTCAAATGTGGTGTTGAAGGTCATCATGCTATTGATTGTGGTAAGGATCCTGTGACATGTTTCAAGTGTGGCAAGAGTGGTCACAAAGCAATCAATTATAGGACTGGTTCGAGTGTGACTTGTTTCAACTATGGAGAGAAAGGTCACATTAGTACCAAATGTGACAAACCAAAGAAGGAGCAGGCGAAGGGAAAAGTGTTTGCATTGTCTGGTGCGGTGGCCACTACTGATGAAAGGCTAATCCAAGGTACGTGCTTTATTAATGGTACACCTTTGATTGCCATTATTGATACCGGTGCAACACATTCTTTCATTTCTTTAGATTGTGCTAAGAGACTGAATCTTGTATTATCTGATATGCGTAGAAGTATGGTTATTGATGTTGCACCCCAAAATTTGCCCATCTAATTTTACCGCTAACTGGCTAAACTCCCCATTCATAAGCATCCTTCATTAGGTCATCTAACACCTCATGCATCATTAACCAATGAATTTGGTTTAAGATCAAGGATTTTGAAAGATTAAGGCTTAGTTATTCATTGCTTGAGTTTCACCGATTAATGATGAGATTAAGGTCTCATGTCTTCAAGTTCCATCACTAAGGGACCGTCTTAAGGAAAATTACTTTTATATCGAAATCATCTGTCATCAAGTCAAGATATTGGCCAAAGTAAGATATGATTTTTGGATCCATTGTAATTAAAACATAACATGTCTTTTGAGATATTATGGAAGGAACCACCTCTCATCATCAAATCATGCTTTTGGAAAGTGTGAGAGTTAGAGGGTAATTCTTCGAATTTATCATTCTAGCCGTTGAGGTTGTATGGTTCAAGGGCTTTCTTCATATCTACCTCGGCTATTTAATTTATTTGTTGGAGAGAATTCAACGTGGCATATATTGTTTGCTTATGGAAGTAGAAGACAGATTATAAACACGCATGATCAAGAATATGTCCAATAATATGCAAGGTTCTTTATTGCAAAATTACAAAGTCAATGTCTTCATACGAAATTCAAAGTTTGGACATAAGTTTCAGCCACTACGTAACAACTTTCTCAAGTTTTAAATTCTATTTAACAAAGTTATTCTATATCAAATACACCATTACATTACATTACATGGACATCAAGAGAATTATACAAACTATTTCATTCAAGTGCACCCCTAAATTTATCCTAAGGATTAAGGTCTTCCATTCTTCATGGCCAAATAAATGTTAGAGCTTGTTTCCAGATCTGCAACATCAACAAACAGGTTATTCAACATCTAACATTCAAATTATAAACATTCCTACCAATAATTCAATCCAAACAATCATCAAAGTACATACCCTGCATAAATCAGAACCACATCTATACACCTCATGCAGCCCTGCACAAATTCTCATACTTGCATACACATCATACATCAAATCCAAAACTTGCCTAACTGTTTTTGAATATAGTTCAATTTTATAACAAACCCTTAATTAACATTTAAACCAAGTTCAAACCAATTCCCTTTAACTTTCACAAACAGAAATCAACCTATCAAACCTAACAGTCATTCATAAACTGAGCAATTGTTATAACAAACTTTCAGCATGTAACTAACATTCTTATCCAAACTTTTAACCCCCAAACTAACTTCTAACAGAATTGGTAACCACCAAAACTGTTTTGTAACTAACTTGTCTCACTTCCCAACCTACATAACAACCTATAACAGAATGTAACTAACCTCTCCACTTAACTCAATCCTCACCCTTGATCTCATAACAAACTCCCTCTAATCCAATGGCTCAGAATCTCCTCCTTCAACTGAATTCCACTCTCTCAACCTCTATATATTCTCATCACCTCCACAATTATCAGTTCCAGACACCATTCACACTCTCCATTTCAGCTCTCTCTCTCTCTCCACATTCTTCAATTCATCTTCATTCAATCATCATCACTCTGCAACTTCAAGCTCTCGATTCACTCTCCATCAACTCTAACCATTCTCATCTTCATCTCTCACACCCTGCAAACCTCCATTCATCATCATCTTCATACCAAACCCTCACTACACGCTCCTCAATTCTTAACTGCAAGAGTTTCACCATTAGAAACTCTTGACAGTGGAGCTAAGCCTGCAACTCGTAAATCTCACACTCAGCTACACGGTTCACACAACACAGAAAAGATTCACGCTCAGAAAAGAGAAAAGAAGAAATAGAAGAAGAAGCAGAAATTCAGAGAAGAATAAAAGAATTTACCCGAAGAACTTCATCTTCAACACGTTTATTTCGTGTTCACCGCTCGGAGCCTCCTGGTTTTCCGTTTCTGCACCTCCGATCTTCAATCAAGTTTGGTTTGTACTTGCTTCCCTTCATTCACGCACGTAATGTATCTCCTAGTCATCTCTAAGTTGCGAGTCTTCTGTTATAGTTCAAATCCGTGGATTATTCAGACCTAGGGTTTGTTTGTATTAGATTAGGGACGAAGAGAAGAGAATCTGAGAAAGATACAAATTAGGATCTGAGGTTGAGATGAGAGGCGAGGGAGAGCGACGCTCGTGGTTCGATTCACGGCGGCGCTGTACTTGTTTGGTCGGAGATAAGTGCGAAGTTCACCGCGCCGTTTTCTTCGTGAGGGAGAGAGGATACGTGAGCTGAATCGGCGCAAGAAAACCCTATTCCCCTTTCAATTTTTCCTCTTTAATTAATCTTTAATTTTCTTTTAACTTATTTTTTGGATGATTAAAGAAAATGAGATATAACAATATGGATCAATAAACATATCTTGGGCCAATTCTAGTTCGCACCCCCCTTGGCCCATGTTACATTTTTTTGCATAAGAGAAACTGTACAAAAAACCTCTTCTGGGCCAATCATTTGGGCCCTGCGCCCTATTTACTCTTTGCACCCATCATTTACTTTTCACCCCCCCTGATTCACATTAGAAAATTAGTAGGATTTAGTTCTTTACTTAGACATTTTTCATTAATCTTCTCTTGTGGTATTTTAGACTTTAATACATATTTTTGACATAGAAAATAATCTATAAAAAATATTAGTTTAGACTAATCATTTTAGTTCTTTTTTGCTTAATTAGAATTCATTTTTCTCTCATAAAAACCATACAAAAATAGTAGTATTTTTAGGCCACTTTTGTACTATATTTTTTTTGGCTTGTTACTTCATGCTTGTGTATAATTTTGTACCATTGTATCCTTACTCGATTTTACTCATGTATCTTACTTATGACTTCTAATTGTGACTTTAACTTTCATGTCTCTTTAATTCCTAACTTTAGGTAGAAACCATGACAACATTAGGACTTAGAAGTTCCCATCATAACATTAGGCTAGTTATTCATTTTAGGCTAGTTTTCTTCTTCTTTTTCTCTTTCAACATTAAAACATTAACAAATAGAGATGCGAATCACATTAAGAAAGTGATAGAGAAATGAGTGGGATTCATTCCCTAATCTGTTTCTCAATCACTTAGTGGCATAGAAATGAGTGGGATTCATTCCCTAATCTGTTTCTCGGTCACTACTTAATGGGAGAGAAATGAGTGGGATTCATTCCCTAATCTGTTTCTCGAACATTAATTAATGGGATAGAAATGAGTGGGATTCATTCCCTAATCTGTTTCTCAAACATTACATAATGGGATAGAAGTGAGTGGGATTCATTCCCTAATCTGCTTCTCGATCATTATACATTTTCATGTGATTCGAATCGCAAAGTAAATTCCCTTAAAAAACACTCAACCAAAAACATTTAAAACACTTAATAAAGGCTCAGACCTAAACAAAGTAAGGAAGTGATGCGAAGCCTTGTATTGGGTTTTGTTCATCATGGAATTACATCTAAAAGACACAAACCAATTTTCTCTCTTCTTTCTCTTGCCTCCGAGGCATTCTTTCTCTTGCCTTCAGGGCATTCTTTCCCTTAATCAGACATGTTATTTCCGCTCCATTCCCAGCTTAAGACTCCAGAGGTCGAGCAGCGGAGTGCGAATGTAACTGTTCAACTAAAAAACACAAAAACGAACAAAAACTAAAGAGCCGAACTACGGCGCTCTGATTCCTGAAAAGGATACGTAGGCATTGGGTCGCGGGGCCTAAGCGAGCACAACTATTTATAAACCTTATTTTCCCCGTGTTTCTTTTCTTTCATTTGCATGCATTCCCTTAGTGATTAAGCTTTAGATTTACACACCCTTTAGATAGCAACAAACATAGGTGGATACCATCGAGTACGATGGGCGTGAGGGGTGCTAGCACCTTCCCCTTGCGTAACCGACTCTCGTACCCTATCTCTGGTCGAAAGACCTTTTCGTATCCTTTCTTTATTCCAGGTTTTCTGATATTCCTTTCCCTTATGGGATAAAAATATTGGTGGCGACTCTGTTGTTCATCATGTTTCGCGAGCGTGCGACAATTGATACACCTGCTATGGGTTCTGTTTCTACTTCTTATGTGTGTCTGAATTGTCCATTGAGTATCTTTGGTAGAGATTTTGGGATTGATTTAGTTTGTCTTCCTTTAGAACAGCTTGATGTGATTTTGGGTATGAATTGGTTGGAATTTAATCGTGTGTATATCAACTGTTTTGATAAGACGATCATCTTTCCTGAGAATTGTGTTAAAGAAGATTTGTTTTTGTCTGCTAAGCAAGTCGATGAATCGGTGCAAGATGGAGCTGAATTGTTTATGTTGTTGGCAACCTTAGATGTGCACAAGAAGAGAACCATTGAGGAATTGCCAATAGTTTGTGAATTTGCGGAGGTATTTCCAGAAGATATAAGTGATTTACCACCGGAAAGAGAGGTTGAGTTTTCGATTGATTTAGTTCCTGGAACTAGTCCTGTATCGATGGCTCCCTATAGAATGTCTGCTTCTGAGTTGAAAGAGTTGAAGAGTCAACTTGAATATTTGCTTGAGAAGAGATTTATTTGTCCTAGTGTATCTCCGTGGGGTGCACCTGTTCTATTGGTCAAGAAGAAAGAAGGTTCTATGAGATTATGTGTTGATTATAGACAATTGAACAAAGTGACGATTAAGAACCGATATCCACTTCCGAGAATTGATGATTTGATGGATCAATTAGTTGGAGCTTGTGTGTTTAGCAAGATTGATTTGAGGTCTGGGTATCATCAGATTCGTGTGAAGGCGGAGGATATTCAGAAGACTGCTTTTCGGATGAGGTATGGTCATTATGAGTATTCAGTTATGCCATTTGGTGTGACTAATGCGCCTGGTGTGTTTATGGAATATATGAACCGGATTTTTCATGAGTACTTAGACAAGTTTGTTGTTGTGTTCATTGATGATATTCTGGTGTATTCCAAGAATGAAGAAGAGCATGCTGAGCATTTGAGGATCGTGTTGTCTGTGTTGAAAGAGAAGCAGTTGTTTGCTAAGCTTTCTAAGTGTGAGTTTTGGTTGAAGGAAGTGAGCTTTCTCGGACATGTGATTTCTAGTGGTGGTATTTCGGTTGATCCTGTTAAGGTTGAAGCTGTATCTCAATGGGAGGCTCCGAAGTCTGTTTCAGAGATTAGAAGTTTTCTTGGTTTGGCTGGTTATTATAGGAAGTTCATTGAGGGATTTTCTAAGTTATCGTTACCGTTGACGCAGTTGACTAGGAAAGGTCAAGCCTTTATTTGGACTTCGCAATGTGAAGAGAATTTTCAAGAGCTTAAGAGAAGATTAACTTCTGCTCCTATTTTGATTTTTCCGGATCCGTTAGAACCTTTTGTTGTGTATTGTGATGCGTCTTTGTTGGGTTTGGGAGGTGTTCTAATGCAAAAAGGACAAGTGGTAGCTTATGCTTCTAGGAAACTCAAAGTTCATGAGAAGAATTATCCGACACATGATTTGGAGTTGGCATTTGTTGTGTTTGTGTTAAAACTTTGGAGGCATTATTTGTTTGGGTCAAGGTTTGATGTATTTAGTGATCACAAGAGCTTGAAGTACTTGTTCGATCAGAAAGAGTTGAATATGAGGCAAAGGAGATGGTTGGAGTTCTTGAAGGACTATGATTTTGGTTTGAACTACCATCCTGGTAAAGCGAATATTGTAGCTGATGCGTTGAGTAGGAAGTCATTGCACATGTCTTTGTTGATGGTTCGAGAGTTTGACTTGTTGGAACCATTTAGAGACTTGAGTTTGGTATGTGAAGAAACTTCTAGTGGTGTGAAGCTTGGTATGTTGAAGCTTACTAATGGTATTTTGGATGAGATTCGAGAAGGACAGAAATTGGATTTGGGTTTGGTTGATCGATTTACATTGATTAATCAAGGTAAAGGTGGTGACTTTCGAATTTATGAGAATGGTATCATGAGGTGTCGTGATAGAGTTTGTGTTCCTGATGCTGTGGACTTGAAGAGAAGGATTCTTGACAAAGGACATAGAAGTAGTTTGAGTATTCATCCTGGTGCTACTAAAATGTATCAAGATTTGAGGAAAATGTTTTGGTGGCAAGGCATGAAGAAGGACATAGCGGAATTTGTGTATTCTTGTTTGACTTATCAAAAGTCAAAGATTGAACATCAAAAACCGTCTGATTTGATGCAACCGTTATCTATTCCCGAGTGGAAGTGGGATAATATCTCTATGGATTTTGTTTCTGGGTTGCCGAGAACATCGGGCAATTGTGAGGCTATTTGGGTCATTGTGGATAGGTTGACGAAATGTGCTCATTTTATTCCGATGAGGATGGATTATTCGATGGAGAGGCTTGCTAAGTTGTACATCGAGAGGATTGTGTGCTTGCTTGGTATCCCGTCGAGTATTGTTTCGGATAGAGATCCGAGGTTCACTTCGAGATTTTGGGAAGGTTTGCAAAGTGCCTTGGGTATGAAGTTGCGTTTGAGTTCGGCGTATCATCCGCAAACCGATGGTCAAACGGAGAGGACTATTCAGTCGCTTGAAGATCTTTTAAGGTCTTGTGTTTTGGAACAAGGAGGAAATTGGGATAGTTTCTTGCCTTTGATCGAGTTTACTTATAACAACAGTTTCCATTCGAGTATTGGAATGGCACCTTTTGAGGCTCTTTATGGTAGAAGGTGTAGAACTCCTTTGTGTTGGTATGAATCGGGAGAGAGTGCTGTGGTTGGACCCGAATTGATTCAAGAGACTACGGATAAGATTAAGATGATTCAAGAGAAGATGAAGGCTTCTCAGAGTCGTCAAAAGAGTTATCATGTTAAGAGGAGGAAGGCTCTTGAGTTTGAGAAGGATGATCACGTGTTTCTTCGAGTTACGCCTATGACGGGTGTTGGTAGAGCCTTGAAGTCGCGTAAGTTGACGCCGCGTTTCATTGGTCCTTATCAGATTTCGGAAAGGATTGGTGAAGTGGCATACCGGATTGCATTGCCACTGTCTCTTTCTAATCTTCATGACGTGTTCCATGTGTCTCAGTTGAGGAGGTACATTGCGGATCCGTCTCATGTTGTTCAGTTAGACGATGTTCAAGTAAGAGACAATTTAACGGTTGAAACATCGCCTATGAGGATCGAGGATCGGAAAGTTAAGAAGCTTCGTGGTAAAGAGATTACTTTGGTGAAAGTGATATGGGGTGGAGTCGCCGATGGTAATATCACTTGGGAACTCGAGGATAAGATGAAGGAATCGTATCCGGAGTTATTTGTTTAAGGTAATTTTCGAGGCCGAAAATCTTTTAAGTGGGGGAGAGTTGTAACGCCCGGAAAAATAATTATTTTCTTAATTTAGTCATTTGTGATATTTATTGAAATTTTCGCGTTTTGAGACGATTTAGTCGGTATTAGTTCGGGATAGCGGATCGATATTTAATCGAAAATTTTAATATTTTTAGTATTAAAAATATTAATGAGTTAATATTTAGCGTTTTGGGAATTTTCCGAGTAACTAAGATTTGACCGGAAATATGAGACATTGAGTTATTAGAGGATTTTATTATATGGTTATACTATTTAATTTAATTTAATTTGGTGTGTTAATTAATTAATTGATTGTTAGATAATATAATAATTGATTATATTAATTAATTTGGTGTATATATTTGTGTCTATTTAATTATTGGTGTTATTTAATTTAGTAACTAAAATAGAAATAATATATAGTATATATTTTATTGGGCTTATTTAGAGATGTTAGGAGTAAATAGGGAGTGTTATAATTAGACCCATATTGTGTAGTTGGTAGGAGTTAGGGAGTGACGTACCGCATTTCTCTTTATTTCCTTTTCATTATTCACGGATAGAGAGGGAGAGAAGCTGAGAAAGGAAAGAAGGAAAAGAGAAAGGGGAAAAACAAAGAGGAGCTAGGGTTTGGAGGAGACATTGAAGAGGTAAGGGGGAGAATCCCTATTATTATGGGTTAGTATGATTGGGTCAATGGGTAGATTAACATGATTAGATTTGTTGTTGATTGAATCCATGGAAATGTTAATTGATTTGTGTGGACCGTCCTTTCGGGCCATACCCCTCCGCGGGTGGGATACGTGAACTGACTCCTTTTTTGTCGATCGGACGCTTTCGCGTCACTTTTGAAAAAGTTTACAGAGTCGCCACCGACCTTTTATTTTATCCAATGAAGGAAAGGTTTATAAAAGAAACAGAAAAAAGACCTTTGAGAGATTCTGGGTAAGGGGGTAGGTTATACAAAGGGAAGGTGTTAGCACCCTTTGTATCCATGGTTATCCATGGGCTCTTTAGTTTGCTTAGCTCATTTGCTTTACTTTTCAATTGATTCGGAATGCTTTTACCTGTGTTTTTGAAATACCTTTGCAAATAGAATTTGTAATGATCCTTGTGCGGATATATACAAATGCTTGTTTATCTTTCGAAAGATGTTTTGAAAAGAACGTTAATTTTGTAATGATCCGTGTTTGGATGTATACAAAATATTGTCTTTTGGAAAATTTGTTTTGAAAAACAACAGTGTATGAGAATTTTGTTTGTTTTGATTTTTGAGCAAGCAAACTAGGAGGTCTACCCTGAGTTAGGAGGTCTTTATCCTTGTTCCCTTTAAAAATCTATCCATTCGTCGGATATAAACAAAAGGTTCGATTTTGTACTCGAAACAGTAGAAATGTAACTTTGATTTTGAAAAGAGTGAAAAGGGATTACCCTAGGAGGTGCAAATGTGATTGTGATTGAATTCAGATATTTATCTTTGAAGTTAGTGATCTGACGGTTCAGTTTTATCTTTGACATACACGCAGTTTATATGGGTGCTGGAAATTAAAATGCGGAAATGTAAAGTGCAGAAAGTAAATCTACGCTATTACATCGATTGTGCGGGAAATGTAAACTAGCCTATTTACATGAATTTGACATCCTATACATTTATCTAGGAATTTTAAATTGCAAGAAATAAAAGGCATATTTTTGTATTTTTGTGATTTATTTTAAATATAATTAATGCATTATTAATTAATTTAAAATAGAGAAAAGATGGAAATATGATTAAACCTAGCAAATAAGTTTAAAAATATGTACAAAATGTTTGTTAATTGATTTTAGAACAAAACTAATTTTTTTTGGGATTTTTGAAATTGTTTTTGGATATTTTAAGTTAATCAAAACATAATTATGCAAATAATTACACAAATAATTAAAACTTAAAGAGAAAATTATCCTAAATATGTACAAAATTAGTTTATGATATATAAACAATATTTAACACAAAGAACAATTTTTTTTATGATTTTTTGACTAATTAAAATAATTAATAAGCAAATATACAAATACATACTAATTAATTATGAAAAATATTGAAATTTTGAAGAAAAATAAAATATTTTTGTTTCATAAAATAATATATTATTTTAGAAGTTTAAAATATTTTTTGTGGGATTTTTTGAATTTTAAAACTATTTTTAATTAATTTAACAAAGAAATTAAAATAAAATAGAAAATAAAATAAAAATAGAAAGGATACTGATTCAGTGTGGTGAGGAGCTGAGGCTCCATGGTGTGCATGCGTGTCTGATGCGTTGGATTAAAGGTTGAAGTGATTCAAGGGTTCAGATCTTGAGGTTGCATCATAATAACATGGTAATCAGTGCGTGTGATTAATGGAACTTTCAAAGTCCACCCTGGGACCCACGCTGGCTGACCAGCGAATGAGAAGCGTGGGATGAGCCACACATGCATGCAGAAAAGTCAAGGCTGGGCTGACGAACCACGCTGGGACGCGTGGTCGTCTTCAACCTCCAGAAGTCTGGTTTTTGGACTCAAATAGCGGGGGTTTTTAACCTCCCCTATTTTAACAATAAAAATGCAGCTTTTGGTAACTTCACAACCTGCAAAAAACAAACGTTAAGAATGAATGAAAGTGACCCAGATCCCCTAATTAGGATGCCCTGAGTCCAAATATAGCATTAGTTTTGTGGTTTGAGGTCTGTAGCTAGGGATTCGAAGATATCAAAGTTTGAACACTTATATGTATTTGTTAATGGCATGAGGTGATTCTCACGTGGTAACTCTCATGTTAAAGCCCAGATCACTCCTATAGGACCTTATGAACATATTAGGATGGTTAGTTTACATGGAAATTGATTGCATATAAGAAAACGAAAGTCAAGTGCATATGTACATGAAGAACACTATGCTCACTATACGACTCTCATGGGACTATGTTAGGAGTTCAATCTTACTCTATATGATTTGAGAAGATGATTGGAAAGCTTTGTTTGTATTAATATTGCTTGGAATATAGAATTTGAAAATTACAAAGTGTATGTATTTTTTGGAGAATTTTATGATAATGATAGCTATGCTCTTGCCCTCAATTCGTGTCTCTCTTTGTTGCTGAAGTATGCTACTCCTTTTATAGCCAAAAGGCTGCTTGGAAGTGAAGCAAGAAGCTATAGTTGTCTTTGTTGAAAGTTTGGTTCTTTAATATTAAAAAACTTTGAATTTTTGACCAAGCCTTGACTCCATTCAATGCTCTTGTCTTGGGCATCAATCTTCTGCAGAAAATTGAAGATTTTGGAGGTGAGTCATACTTGGAGACCAAGTCACCAATTATCCATGCAATTTTCTTTTGATTTTAATCTTAAAATAAGATAAAATCATGTCAAAAATGGATAATATAGATGTGGGCTTTGTCTTGGTCGTGGGAGGCCCATAGTAACATGGCAAAGATGTTTGGACCATAAAAACTTGGCATCTTTTGGAAAAAAAACATTTTTGAGCAATGTTGATTTCATGCATTTTCCCAAAATTTAGCCAACTTCAACAAGGTGTAAATCCTTCAATTTTTGTCATATGAAGGAGATCTTGCACTTTTTGGAAACCTCAAAGAGTCCTCTAACCAATGTCTTTGGTCTCATATCAAAATGATTTTTGGTTCTCCTTGTGTGTCCATTTGAAAAAAGTGTCTTTTTGTTGACTTTGAAAATGACCTGTAATGTCTTTGGCCATATTTTTCAAATGGTGAATGCTATGACCATGGGATCAATTGCATTTGAAAGATAATTGAATTTCCTTCAAAATGAGCTTTGGTTGACATTTTTTGGATGAAGGATGAGAGAGTTATGATCAGTCAAAGTTGAGTTGACTTTTCAGGCAAAAACCCTAATTTTGAATCTTAGGGTTTTGTTGATTTTTGATCTTTCCTTGATGAATTGTGATCATCCAATGATCAAATGTTGAATCCTTTGACAAAATATGGACTTTGACAAAAAATTTCATTTTTGACTGTCAGTTGACTTTTTTGGTCAAACGGGTCGTCTGTTGACTGTTTGAGCTGCTGACGGTGCGTCTGAGTGAATTGAAGTTTGAAAATTTGTATGATGGTACTTTGAGATGTATGGATGTATATGAAATCCATTTGAGCTCTCAAAACTTGTTGCTCCTGTTAAAACAAGAAAAACCCTGATTAGGGACTGTCTGTATAGGAGGCAGTTAAGCGTACCTGATTTTTGTGCAGTGTTGAGTTTCTGCTAATCATGTGATATTCAGAAGACTTCTAACACAAAAATCTTGGAAATTTGAATTGTGAATGATTGATTTGATTGATTGTACAAATCACTGTGAATTGTACTGTCTGCAGTTTGTCTGTCAACCGACTGTTCGTGTACTGAAGCAGCAGTTAAAGTGAAAAAGTCAACTGTCAAAGTTAATTTTCTTTTCTTTGTTGTTATTTTTGTTTTTGTTTGGTGTGAAGCATGAAAATTTATTTACATGACTTGTTAGAAAACAGAAACATAATAAATAACTGATATTTACGGTATGCGGGCAAAATTACCGATAATAACCTGAAAATTGTTAAATGCACAGAAATAGAAATATTTGACTGGCAGAAACACACAAAATATTATCTTAGTAATTAAGCAATATTATGACAACTAGTACAACATTTAATACTGACAGTATAAATATTACATACTATTGAACAGTACGACGAATAAACGGTACGTTTAAGAAAATAAGAAACACGGCAAACTTTAAAATGACGGTTGATGAACCATGCTATGATCAATAGCATGTAGATGATTGGGAGCATAACCATTGCAGGTCCACACTCCTCAGGACTGTGCAAGCAGAAGAAAGTTGTGATCACCGTAACAATGGTGACGACTGTAAGAAGCAGTGTCTCTATCCATTTTGCCATTTTTGCTAGGAAAGAAGAAAGAAAATGGATGATGAAGTAGAAATTTGAAAGATGATTTAGAATTTGATGTGAGATTTGTGAAAAGGATGAGAGGTATTTATAGAATGGAAAGATGATAGAGACGTTGGGGAATGATGTGATTCCGTACAAATGGAAATTTGAGTGGAAGTGAGATTTGAAAGAAAGTGTAAGGTATTGTTGGAAAAAGAGAGATGGAGAATAAAGTTGAGATTTGAATTTGAAAGGAGAGATTTGAAAAGATTTTGAAAATAATGGAATATAGTACAAAAGTTAGTGGGAAACCAAAAACAATTGTTACCAGTACAGTGTGAGTTTCCTGCTTTTGCGCCTGCAAAAAGATTTAACCCTGCATGAACTGTGTTAGTACTATTTATCTGTAAAATAAATAAATAGTATTTGTGGTGTAATGAACAGCATTTGGCGTTTGCGTAAGAATAAATTCCACTGTTAGCCAAGTTACTGTGTAAGAGAAATTCTGAAATTTAAGCACTTCATATGTTTAGGATATTTGAAATAAAAATCCATGTTTATATGAAACTCTTAATTTTCAGATTGAAGTTTTCTTAAAAAAAATGTGGGCAAATTTTGGGGTATAACAGACGTCAATCTTGAAAGGGAAACAGTTCTCAATATTGTGACCTGGTGCCCCCTGATGATAGGGACAAGATTGGTCAGCCTTATACCATGGTGAGGAACTGTTTGTAGGATTTGGAGTACTCCTTGTCTGAATGAGTCCTTTTTCCAGTAATGTTGGAAATAATTCCGCATACGGCATTGGTACGGGGTCAAAGGCAGGATACCTTGGAGCCCGATTGTTGTAATTTGGAGGTCGAACCTGCTGCTGAGGTTGTTGCGACCTTTGTTGAATTTGTTGTTGCGAGACCTGAGGTTGATAAGCTGGCGCTGAGTTAACAACCGGAGTTATTGTTGCAACTTGAGGTTGGAATTTCTTCTTGATTTTGTGCAAGACATTGCTGACATCTTGATCCTTTTTCTTCTGGAAAGAACTTCCATACTTCCTTGGACCAACAGAAGATTCTGGTTCTTTGTTCAGGCGTCCTTCCTGAACTGCTTCTTCTAAACGTACACCCATGTTTACCATCTCGGTAAAGTCACTTGGTGCACTTGCAACCATTCGTCCGTAGTAAAATGGACTCAAAGTCTTGAGATAGATTTTTGTCATTTCTTTCTCTTCAAGTGGTGGACAGATTTGTGCAGCAACTTCACGCCATCTCTGAGCGTATTCCTTGAAGCTTTCTCTATCCTTTTGAGTCATGGCCCGGAGTTGATCTCTGTCGGGAGCCATATCCAGATTGTACTTATACTGTTTGACGAAGGCCTCTCCGAGGTCTCGAAAAGTACGAATCTCTGAACTGTCTAAGTTCATGTACCATTTGAGTGCAGCACCAGTTAGGCTGTCTTGAAAATAATGAATGAGTAATTGTTAATTATCAGTCTGAGTTGACATTCTTCGAGCGTACATTACGAGATGACTTTGTGGGCATGAATTCCCTTTGTACTTCTCGAAATCTGGTACTTTGAATTTGTGAGGAATCTTAACATTTGGAACCAGACAGAGGTCTGCAGCATTCTTTCCAAATAGATCTTGTCCTCGGAGAGTCTTGAGTTCCTTCTGCATTTGCAGAAACTGTTCCTGGAACTCGTCCAATCTTTCATACACGCCAGCATCCTCACTTGGAGCGTGATGATATACTTGTCCATCCTGTGGGGGAAAAGTATGCATAATGGGCTGTGGAGAAGCCATGACAGCAGATCTTGGAATCTCAGCATTCTGTTGTGTGAAACCCATTGCCGTTGCTCTTGGAACTTCAATTTCCAGAGGTTTGTAACCCTCCGGTGGACGCATATCCATGGTGACTTTTGGAACTTCAGAAGCTGGAGGTATGTACCCTTCTGGAGTAAAGTTATACGGCATGCCCCAAGGTCGGTTGGGTGGCATGGCATACTGAGGAATAGGAGTAGAAACAATCTCGGAAACCACAGTCCTTTGCGGTTCTTCTGGCGTTGGTCGATTCTGCGCAACTACCAGGGCTTCTACCATACTATTGAGTCTTTCAACAGTACCTTTGAGAGTATTAATCTCTTCTCTGAGTTCTTCATTCTCTTGCTCAAAGTCTTCCATTCTTTTCTTGCGACTTGAACGAGTGTTGTATGGATGAGACAGCTTGAAAGTCTTGGTTCACCTCCTTCTCCCCCTCTCTTTCTGGAGAAAGGAAAGTGACTATTAGATTCGCGACAATTCTCGTGTTAGTGCGTACGACTAAAGCGATGTATGATATGCAATTAAGTTAATATTTTTCAAGGAAACACCATAATTACGTTATGAAACATCAAACTTTTATTAATTAAGCGAAAACGCCGTTTTTTACACACTTTGAAAAGGGAAATACAGAGAAACCGAGAGAAAGGACTCTAAAACTTTGATGATGAGCCGACTTCACGTTCTAACATCTTCTTCTATTTCTTGAGCTGAGCGTTTTCTGACGTGAGCTGATCGATGATCCAGGAAGCAGGAGGGATATGATGAGAAAGTGATGATTGTGTCACTTGTCGATCGAGTACTTCAAGTAACTCATCCTTCCTTCTTAGGATGTTTTGAATTTCAACATTTTCCGTGTTGACGACTCGATACTTGTTCCTCCAAGCATTCCTTTCTTGGCATACCTTGTTTAATGCCGCTTGTAGTTTTTCAACATCGGTCGAGAAAAGGTAAATTGGTTCCCTTAGGGGAATGGGTTCTTGATGTTGATATGGCATCCTGAGCTTGAATGCTCTGACGCGTACCCATTGAAGGTAAGGATCCAGGGAGATGCAAAGATGTTTTCCTAACAATCTTCTCCCTTTGCTGTGAACAAGACGCTAGGCTTGGACAATTTCCTTCTTCAGCATGTTGCCATGATCGTCGATGTTCTTAAAGAACAGACCCTCCAATTGGATGTTACTTGGTATATTTTTCATGGGATAGCCGTATTGACGACGGGCTAAAGCTGGATTGTAACTGATTCCTCCCTTAGTTCCAATAAGGGGTATGTTGGGAAAACTTCCGCAACTGAAGATGATCTTGGTTTCGTCGTTGTCAGGACTACACCAATCAATGTCCGTATGAGTGAGGGACATGATTTTCTGTGACCAGTAAAGGCCATCCCTCATATTCCAGAAAGTGCTAGACTTTGGCAGGTGCGAAACGAACCATTCGTATAACAACGGTACGCAGCATGTGATTAATCCTCCTCGCTGCAGGTTTCTCGAATGCACAGAGTGATAAGCATCCACAAGCAAGGTTGGAACTGGATTTCCAATTAAGAAGATCTTAATTGCGTTGATGTCGACGAAATCGTTAATGTTAGGGAACAAAAACAATCCGTAGATAAGCAAAGCCAAGATTTCCTCAAAAGCGCTCATATCTTGGATGCTGACAAAGTACCGAGCTTGATCAAACAGGAATTTGGAGGGCAATCCTTGAATTCCTCCTCTACTCACCATATGAGTTCTGATGTCGACTACGTTCAAAGGAGTAGTTGCAGCAATGATAATGTCGTCAGGATTCTTTTCCAAACCGGAGTACGGATCTTGCGCGTACACGGGTATTCCAATCAGACGAGAGTACTCCTCCAACGTAGGCATGAGCTGATAATCTGGAAAGGTGAAGCAGTGATACGTTGGATCGTAAAACTGTACCAAGGTGGGAAGGATCCCATCCATAATGTTGGTATTGAGCAAAGGCAGAAGTTTTCCATACTTCTCCTTGAAAGCCTGGGGGTTGACCACCAGTTTTCCGAGCTTTCCCAGTTCCTCGACCTGGGGAATCTTGAAGGTGTATTTCCTAGCTCTCTTTCTCCCATAATCCATGGTATAGATCCTTAAGTCCTTTCTCCGTTTCTCTCTTTCTCTGAAGTTCAAAACGTTCGTTATTTAGTTTCCTTGAAAAACGACTCGAAAAAGACTCTTTTTGTTTTTAGTTGTTATTAAAGAATGATGCATGAATGCACACACAAGAGTTTTAAACAAACATGGCGTTGAAGGGTATAGTGGTCATGAAGTCAAAACGCAAACCTCGCCCCAATGGTAAACTAAGGATATGGATTTTTGTACCTGTAGAACGGGTTCTAGGGGTCTCAGAGTTTTTGCTCAACCTTAAAGATACGTTGATTGGTATCTATAAGAGAGTTTTCTCTGAGTGTAGTATCTGCGTGACAATTACTTTCGTAATCACCGCTCTACGTCCTAAAAAAGGCTTTAAGTGGGGTTAATGTGTTTCTAGGTCCTCCTGGTACAAATCAGTTTCGGAATGCAGTGGCGCAGTTAATCACAACCAGCCAGGCAAATCCCAAGAGTAGAATTGTGAGCCAAGATTAGAGGGCCTTCACCGGGAAGACATCCTCCATCCTATCTTATGTTGCACTCAAATCCGGGTATAGGATTTCTCACCACAAGGGGGAATCAAGCCCTTTCCCGATACAGAATAAACAAAATAAATAAATATAAATGCAACAAACACATGATATGACACAGAGATTAGGCAGGACCTCTCTTGTTTGAGGGGGAATTTGGCATCCCTAATTCCTCATTGGGGCTGGACCAGCAACAGGTCAACCATTGGTTTGGATGAAAAACCAAGGTTTTTAACACTTATATCCCCAGCAGAGTCGCCATTTTTACTGTGGTGTCGTTTTTTTTACCTCCCCGTTTCACTTGGGAGGACGGCACGCTAGACCCTTCACGCGAAATTTGGAAGGAGAATGCGCCCGTGGCGGGATGAATTTTATTTCAGTTCTTCCTACGATATCACACGAACTTTCTTATTTGTCCTACGAGTAGGAAAGGGAAAAAAAGATCTCAACTAAACCCTAGGAGTTTGCTAAGTGTGGGGATTTACACCTAGGCTAGAAATTCTGGAGTCCGGGAGGTCGGTTATACATAGGGAAGTGTTTAAACACCCTACATATCTGTAGTACTCTACAGGAACCTTCTCTGTGTCATTGTGATTGTGTTTATTGCTAAAGATTGGGAAAGTTTCTCCTTTGTGTTAGGAGAAGGAATTGAATTGATTTGAAAAGACAGACAAACAGACAAACTGACTATTTTTTGGTATTTTATTAGCTCGCTGAGGTTCCTTGTGAACCTCATGCCTACATATCCCTAGTGGAAGTCAGAGCTTAATGTAGTTCGGGGAACTAACTAGGGAAATTAATTATTTTTTGGGTGCCTTGCTTGAAGCTCAAGGTTGAAGCTTTGAATTAAATCTCTGTTTACAATAAAGAGACATGAAATCATCTTTACAGAGAGGTATTTGTACTATTCTACCACAAACATTTTTGAAAGAGTGACAGAATAACTGGATTCATTTCATTAAGAGAGTGAACTTACTTGTGTGTTTGCAAGTATGCTAGTATCTCTTGAATGAAAGAAAGATGCTCGTCCAAATTAGGGAAAGTGTACAAGTCTGGGGATGTGTCAGAGCATGTCTTTCATAGTCCTAAATGGGAGACTTTGATTGAAATTGAAATGTGTAATGTTTGTTTGTTTGAATGTGGTAGAGTAGTAAAAATATCTCTCTATAGAGATAAGCTATGTCTATCTACTGTATAAATGATTTGACTTTAGCTGGCTTGTATGAGGCCCAAGCTTGAGGCTTTTTGATTGATTTATTAATTATTATTGACTCTGGGAGATGACTCCATTGAGGATTAATTACAGGGTATTTTTGTGTTCTGTACAAAGCCCAGAATTGAGGCTGACTCTATTTGGAGAGTGTTTATTTTGATGGATTTTTATTTGGTGTTCTGTACAAAGCCCAAAATTGAGGCTGACTCTAGCTAGAAAAAAAACATTATTTTCTGCCTTGTACAAAGCCCAAGGTTGTGGCTGACTCTTTAATAAATTGAGTGTGGATGACTCTATGGGGAAAAGATCCTAGGTGTTAGGAATCTTTGACAACATATGGTTTAATCTGCCTTGTGCAAAGCCCAAGGTTGTGGCTACTGAATGATGAAGAACTCACTGGGGAGACTCTATTATCTGCCTTGTACAATGCCCAAGGTTGAGGCTGACTCTTGACAGGGGAGTTTTATTGTTTGGTGCCTTGTATGAAGCCCAAGGTTGAGGCTAACTGTTTTTGTTGGTTTTGACTCTACTGAGGAGATTTTATTTATTAAAAGACTGTTTTTCTTTGGAAGCTAACCCTTTCCAGGGATTTTGACTCAGCTGGTGAATTTGTCTGTTAAAAGACTGACTTTATCATGTTTTTGGAGGCTGACCCTTTCCAGGGGTTTTGACTCTTTTTTTGGGGAAATTATCTCCTAAGAGAATGAATCTTTGGTTTTGAAAGACTGATGTTGGAGGCTAACCCTTTCCAGGGATTTTGACATTTTAAACAGATTTTTATTAATTGACTTTGGAGGCTAACCCTTTCCAGGGATTTTGATTAAAATGAATGGCAGAAAGATTATCTATTGGAGACTTCTTGTTTAAAGCCCAAGATGAAGGCTGACACTTTGAGGATAAGCACACATAGATCCTAGACTCTACTAAGGAAGATTGATGAAGATAAGGGTGACAGAGACTGTCCATGTCTCTCATTCCAAAAGGTGTACTCAATGTGAAATTGAGACAAACTTAGCTTGTTTGAAGTCTGGTTTAAAATGGAAGAAACTCACCAGGGTATGTTAAGAGGTGACTAAAGACCTGTTCCTATGTTTATAAGAAACCTGATGGGTCCTTGTATACAAGCTCAAGAGGAAGCTGGAAATGCTTTTAAGAAGCCTATGGGTCCTTGTACAAAGCCCAAGAGGAGGCTAATCGAGGGTCCTTGTTATAGCACAAGAGAAAGCTATGTAGTTTTGAACTTATTTTGGCTCTAAGAAAATGGGTAAGAGGTTTCACCGGGAATAATTCCTCTTTGGGTGGATGTGTCCTATTTTTTTGGATTCTAAGGTTTTTGCCAAGATGTTTCACCGGGAATAATTCATCTTGGGGGTTTGAACTACAGATCTCTAATTAGGAAAGAGCCTTCACCGGGAAGACATTCTCAATCCTAGGTCATATTCCTATAATATATATATATATAGTTTATCTGTCCTAGGGTTTACACTCAAACGTAGTTCTAAACTAATACATATGCACAGTTTATATTTGACAGTAATTTAAATAAAGACTGTAAATTGAAAGCTTGTAAAGCCTAACCTGGATGGAGTGGAGGCCTTTGGAGAAGTATGTACAGAGCCTCAATAATATTTTTGTTGTTTTGTTGATAACAATTGAATATTTATTATAAACAGTTAAGGGTTTTTGAAAACAGAAGAAGTGAAGATGGACAAAGGTCACATAGGTATCTGAAGAGTTTCACCGGGAATAATGCCCTTCAAATACCAGAAGAATGTTTTGAAAACAGAAAGAAGATTTTGAAAATACAGTTTTGAAAACAAGCTAAGAAGAGAAGATGTTTGGGACTTACACTCTATTAGAGGCCCAGTACTTTACAGTACTGGTTACAAAAGCAGTTTGAAAATGATTTGAAATGGTATAAGGTTTTGTTGTTTGAAAACCTTAATCATCCGTTTAATCGGAGACTGGTAATAACTTTGAAAATTGACAAAAGTCAACTTAATTAAGGTAAAGAATAAAGATCTATGCCTAATTAGGACTTAAACAAATAGGGTTTTATCATGAGCTTTTTCACAAAATAGGTTAAAATAAAATGACAATATATATTTAAAGTATTTAAGAAAACACTTAAAAACATACTATTTTAAACCTAATTAAAATACATGAAATAAATAATATTTTTTATGATTTTTTGATTATTCACAAAATAGATATATTAAATGACAAGTGTGTGAAAAATGAAGTGAAAATAAATTAATTTGATAGGTTAAATAATTGGTTGAAGTTGTGAAGAAATCAAATGGAAAAAAGTGGTAAAAAATAGGGTTTTGTCACCAACCAGGCTTGAACCCACGCCCTTTATGTTACCAGCCCAAAACAACACCACTGAGCCAACGCGCGCTTAGTGACAATGACACACACCCATTTGGTTATGTTTTAAAACAAGTGGTATATCATTGAAAAATAAAAGAATCAAAAAGTCTGGGGCGAGGGGGATTCGAACCCCAGACTTGAGGCATGAGGAGACTAAGGGCGTATGTGAGGCCACTAGGGCAAACGATGAATTCGTTTGTAAAACGCATACTACTCAAAATAAAATAATCCCTGCCCTTGGATTTGAATTTTGCGCGCCACAGCCATGGTCGTCTTCTTCCTCAAGCTCTCAAATTCTCAAATTTCTAACTCTCTGGTTTCTCAACTAAATGGCATGATGTAAACATCAATTTTGCCCTAAATTTCCTCACGAACTCAGATATGTAACTAACATTTATTTATATTAGCTATAACTACCTAATTTCTCAGAGAACTCTAAGAACACATGAACCCTAAATTTGAAATTAAATGACAAACAAGATGAATAAATGAATGATGATAGAGGGTTTTCAATCCTCTGATGATGCTGAACAAGATAGAATCGAGCTATATCATAAAGAGTGCTTAAATTAAAGAGGTGGAGTTCAGAAACTTACCTCTGAAAATGGAGGTCGTGAGGATGATAGAGAGCAACTGGGCTTGTATGAATGATCCCAAAAGCTTCCTTGGGACTCAGTGATGCTAACTGAATGCTTGTTGTAACCTCAATCCTTCTGAATTGTTCTATGGACCTCCCTCGATTTGAGCTTCAAGTGAACATGGAGAGTGATGATTCTTGAGTTACAGATGAGCTGCAGCCATCTGAACAGCTTCACTACCTCCTATGGAACGTGCCTGGATGCTTGGCTCGATTGGAAACCTTCTGAATTGCACTATGGACCTTCAACTGCAACAGCTTCAAAGTGAGAGCAACAATGGTGTTCCTCCACTTACAGAAATGATCCAGGTGCTTGGATCACCTCAAATGACCTCCCTTGAGATGTTAGAATGCTTACTTTCCAAAGATAAGCTCTGGTTTGAAGAAAACGATTCTTCTTGCCAAAGAACTTTGAAAAACAATAAGCATGAGAAGAGAAAGAGAAAGCAAGGAATATGGTTGCTTTGGTGTGTTTTTCTACTGAAGTATGCCCTCCTATTTATAGGCAAATGAATGCAGATCAATTGGCTGTGGTGAGCTTGCTTAATGAAAGAAGTTTGGTTTCTTAGCCAAGAAGAAATTTTGAAAAGATCCTAAATGCAATGATGCATTTTCGGGATAGCTTCCCCTATCCATTGATTCTATCTGATCTTGGGGAACATTTCAGATGCAAAGTGAGCTCTAATTGGTTGGTGAGAAGATTCCTTGGGTGATTCATCAATTTGCCATAAATTCACAAATGTAATCATTACATAATCACATGTTCTTGTTTTAGGACTCTTCTTCAATTATCATGGCATGGTGAAAATGAATGCATGGTATGTTTTCAGATGTGTTATGGGTCGTGTAGCATCCTTATTTGAGGTCATGTGCACAAAATTTCAAAGTTCCAAAATGATGCATGACCTATAATTTCACTTCATGAGGCCAACTTTGAACAAGCATAACTTTTAGCTCAAAATGAATTTGGAGAAGGTTGAACACAATTTGGAAAGCCCTAAACATCTACTTCAAATCATTAGTTTGGAGTTTCTTCAAAATCCTTTGGCAAATTTGTGAAAAATGAGGCCAAAGTTGGAAGAAAACTAGGTTAAAACACTTAAAAAAATTTCTAAGTGTTTATGACCTAAAACTCCAAAATTTCCAAAACTCTTAAATGATTGATCTTTTGAAAAAAGTTCCTTTTTAAGATGTTGTTTTATTTTGCAAGATCTACAACTTTCATGTTGGAAGTTTTTTGAGTTGTGTAGGTGAAATTTTGAGTTCCCACAGTGCCCTCAAAAACCCTAATTCCCGACTTTTTGCTCCTTGGTGAATCTCTTTGAATTTCTTTGGTCAAATGACTTTAATATCAATATATTGATGATATTTATCTTTGAAAGTCATGGTTTGACCAAAAATCTTAAAAGTCAAAGGTGAACCCATATAGTTGACTTTTTCCTGATAAAGTGAAAATTTGGACTTTTGTGTAGAATCAAGATCTTCTCCTCAAATGAATGATGTAAATGGATTATATTAAGGTATTAGAGGTTCTTGAATCATGTCTTGAGTTTTGGATCCATGCCTCTGATTAAAAGTCAACCATCCTGGTGAATTAGGTCAAAAACCCTAATTGTCGACCATATGAAAATAATGACTGTAGACTTTGAATTGAGGTGTGATGTCCAGTGGATCTTGTCATATGAGCTATTTGAAGATGATTGATGTCTTTGAATGATCCCCTGGGGCTTTTTAGGGTTTCCCAAAGGTGATCCCTGATTTTAGTCCTTGATAGGCTAAAAAACCCTAGTCTGGTGACCTGAGTAAACCTGTACTCATATGACTGGGTGTCTAATCAATCATAGGTGAAATAATGAAGCTCTTGAGTCTTATGATTGTATTAGAGACTAATCCTTCTATTGATTGATCCTTTTTCCTGAGTTTTCTTGTTTTTGAGCATCCTCGATTAAATGCCAGATGAAGAAGTGACTGCTCTAGGTACTTGCTTTGACCTGATGAAAATCCTAAAGATATGTCATCTCAGGGGGGTCAAAAATTAGGGTATGACACTGGGGGAACGCTGTTTTTAATTTATGGCATTAACTCTGTTTTGTTTACTTTATTTTGAAGATTGAAAGCATTAATAATGTAATGCTAGTTGGTGATTTATTCCGCTGTGTAAACATGAGTTATTGATTTATGAGTTATGTTAAGATGTTTTCTTCAATAAATGCATGACTTACGACTGATGATGTTTATTTTAATTATTATGAATTTTGACGCCCTTGTGCATGTTACTCTGATCTTAAATTGTTTAATTGCCGCGGGGTATTAAAGGGGTGTTACAATAGTGGTATCAGAGCATAGTTGGTCGTTGTGACCAGAGTCTTAGAGTCAGTCTTCCCGTGTATGCAACTAATACGAGTTATTTGTCGATACTTTGTTTCTGACAGGATTGTTTGTGATTAGCAGAGCAATGGCTGGAAGAGGTGGAAGAAATGATGATGCTATCGCTGAGGCTCTGGGCATGATTGCTGGTGTGCTTGGAGGAGGAGCTGTAGGAGCAGGGATTGGTGCTGATAGGCAACTAGGGAATTTTCAGAGGAACAATCCTCCATTGTTCAAAGGCACGCATGATCCTGAAGGTGCTCAGAAATGGCTGAAGGAGATCGAGAGGATTTTCAGAGTTATCGATTGTGCTGAGAATCTCAAGGTGAGATATGGTACGCACATGTTGTTTGAGGAAGCTGATGACTAGTGGTTGGCAGCCAGAGCTGAACTGGATGCTGACGGTATATAAGTTACTTGGACTATATTCAAAAGGGAATTTTTGCGAAGATATTTCCCTGAGGATGTTAGAGGCATGAAAGAGGTTGAATTTTTGGAACTAGTCCAAGGTAATATGACGATACCAGAGTATGCTGCAAAGTTTGTGGAGCTGGCAAAGTACTATGTGCACTACAACAATGATGAAGCCAGTGAGTTCTCAAAACGTGTCAAATTTGAGAATGGTCTTCGTGATGAGATCGAGCAAGGCATTAGGTACCAGAGGATTCGGAGGTTTGTTGACTTAGTGGATTGTAGCAAGATTTTTGAGGAAGATAACATCAAGCTGAAGACATCTCACTCTCGCGAGTTAGTTGACAGAAAGGGGAAGAAACATATGGATAGAGGTAAGCCATATGGTAGAGGTAAGTCTGCTGATTGGAAGAAACCCAGTGGGGGAGATTCCAGTGCTCGTATCAGATGTTATAATTGTGGTGAGATGAGACATCGTAGGAACGAGTGTAAGCTTGATCAGAAGAAGTGTTACAAGTGTGACCAAGCGGGCCATATTGCTGCTGACTGCAAGAAGAGGTTGTGACTTGTTACAACTGTGGTAAAGAGGGCCACATCAGTCCGAATTGTACCAAGCCAAAGAAGAATCAATCGGGAGGAAAGGTTTTTGCTTTGACAGGGTCAGAGACTACTCTGGAAGACAGATTGATTAAAGGTACATGTTTCATTCATGCCACACCTTTAGTTGCGATTATTGATACTGGAGCAACTCATTCTTTTATTTCTTTGGATTGTGCGGAGAGGTTGAATCTAGAGATATCTGACATAAATGGAAGTATGGTTATTGATACTCTTGCGTCGGGTTCAGTAACTACTTCGTCTGCATGCTTGAATTGTCCGGTTGACATTTTTGGCAGAGAATTCGGGATGGACTTAGTGCGCCTTCCGTTGAAACAACTCGATGTAATCCTGGGAATGAACTGGTTGGAATTCAACCGTGTTCATATCAACTGTTTTACGAAGACGGTAATTTTTCCTGAAGCTGTCAGTGCCGACGATCTGAACATGACAACTAGACAAGTGAATGATGCTATCGGAGATGGTGCAACGGTGTTTATGTTGTTCGCATTGATGAATGTGAAGGAAAAAGTGGCGAGTGGTGAACTACCAGTGGTATGTGAGTTTCCAGAAGTTTTTCCGAAAGAGGTGAATGAATTACCACCAGAAAGAGAAGTAGAATTTTCTATTGATTTGGTTCCGGGAACTAGTCCAGTGTCGATGGCACCGTATCGTATGTCGCCGTCTGAGTTGGCTGAACTGAAGAAGCAGTTAGAAGAATTGCTTGAGAAGAAATTCATTCGTCCTAGTGTTTCTCCGTGGGGTGCGCCTGTGTTGTTAGTAAAGAAGAAAGAGGGTTCGATGAGACAGTGTATGGATTACAGACAATTGAACAAGGTTACTATCAAGAATCAGTATCCACTACCGAGGATTGATGATTTGATGGATCAACTGGTGGGAGCATGTGTGTTCAGTAAAATTGATCTGAGGTCTGGGTATCACCAAATTCGTGTGAAAGATGACGACATTCAGAAAACTGCTTTTAGAACAAGGTATGAACATTACGAGTATTCTGTAATGCCGTTTGGAGTTACTAATGCACCTGGTGTTTTTATGGAGTATATGAACAGGATCTTTCATCCTTATCTCGACAAGTTCGTGGTGGTGTTTATAGATGATATTCTGATATATTCTAAGAGTGAGGAAGAACATGCTGAACATCTTAGAACTGTATTAGAGCTGTTGAAAGAGAAGCAACTTTTTGCCAAACTGTCGAAGTGTGAATTTTGGTTGGAAGAGGTTAGTTTTCTTGGACATGTGATTTCCAAGAATGGTATTGTTGTCGATCCTACAAAGATAGAGGCTCTATCTCAGTGGGAAGCTCCGAAGTCAGTGTCAGAGATTCGTAGTTTCCTTGGTCTTGCAGGTTACTATAGAAAGTTCATTGAAGGATTTTCAAAATTAGCGTTGCCGTTAACTAAATTAACCAGGAAGGGACAGGCTTTCATTTGGGATGCAAAATATGAAGAAGGATTCCAAGAACTGAAGAGGAGGTTGACTAGTGCTCCTATTTTGATTTTGCCAAATCCGACAGAATCTTTTGTTGTTTATTGTGATGCATCGCTGATGGGTTTAGGTGGTGTATTGATGCAGAATCAACAAGTGGTCGCGTACGCATCAAGACAACTCAAAGTGCATGAAAGGAATTATTCGACTCATGATTTAGAGTTGGCAGCTGTGGTTTTCGTTTTGAAGTTGTGGCGACACTATTTGTATGGTTTGAGATTTGAGGTGTTCAATGATCATAAGAGTCTGAAGTATCTCTTTGATCAGAAAGAGGTGAATATGAGGCAGAGGAGGTGGTTAGTATTTATGAAGGATTATGATTTTGGTTTGAATTACCATCCGGGTAAAGCAAACGTAGTTGTTGATGCATTGAGTAGGAAGACCTTGCATATGTCTATGCTAATGGCGAAGGAATTGGATGTGATTGAACAATTCAGAGACTTGAGTTTGGTGTGTGAAGGTACTCCTACTAGTGTTAAACTGGGTATGCTAAAGCCGACTAGTGGTATTCTTGAAGAAATCAGAGAAGGTCAGAAAGCTGATGTTGAATTGATTGATAAGTTGACTTTGATTAATCAAGGCAAGAATGATGAATTCAGAGTTGACGAGAATGGTATACTGAGGTTTAGTGACCGAGTTTGTGTCCCTGATATTGCTGAACTCCGAAAGCGTATTTTGGAAGAAGGACACCGTAATGGGTTAAGCATTCATCCTGGTGCTACCAAGATGTATCATGATTTGAAAAAGTTGTTTTGGTGGCCTGGAATGAAGAAAGAAATTGCTGAGTTCGTATATTCTTGTTTGACGTGCCAGAAGTCAAAAATTGAGCATCAGAAACCATATGGGCTTATGCAACCGATGTTTATTCCTGAGTGGAAGTGGGATAGAATATCGATGGATTTTGTTTCTGGGTTGCCGAGAACTGTTAAGAATTGTGAAGCTATCTGGGTCGTGGTAGACAGGTTGACAAAGTCTGCACACTTTGTACCAGTAAGAATGGATTATCCGATGGAGAAGTTGGCTCAGTTATATATTGAGAAGATAGTTAGTCTACATGGTATTCCTTCTAGTATCATATCAGACAGAGATCTGAGATTTACGTCTAAGTTTTGGGAAGGTTTGCAGAAAGCTTTGGGTACTAAGCTGAGATTGAGTTCTGCTTATCATCCGCAGACGGATGGACAGACTGAGAGGACGATTCAGTCGTTAGAAGATTTGTTGCGTGCTTGTGTATTGGAAAAAGGAGGTGCTTGGGATAGTTATCTGCCTTTGATTGAGTTTACGTACAACAACATTTATCATTCGAGTATTGGTATGGCTCCGTTTGAGGCTTTGTATGGTAGGAGATGTAGGACACCGTTGTGTTGGTACGAATCTGGTGAGAGTGTTGTGATCGGGCCAGAAATTGTATAACAGACTACAGAGAAGATTAAGGTGATTCAAGAGAAGATGAAGGCTTCTCAGAGTCGTCAGAAGAGTTATCATGACAAGAGGAGGAAAACACTTGAGTTTCAAGAGGGAGATCATGTGTTTATGAGAGTTACTCCTATGACAGGTATTGGTCGAGCATTGAAGTCAAAGAAGTTGACTCCGCGTTTTATTGGACCATTCCAAATTTCTGAAAGAGTGGGAGAAGTGGCATATCGTATTGCTTTACCGCCGATGCTTGCCAATTTGCATGATGTATTTCATGTGTCTCAGTTGAGGAAATACATTTCAGATCCGTCCCATGTGATCCAAGTAGATGATGTGCAGGTGAAAGACAACTTAACAGTTGAGACGTTGCCTGTGAGGATTGAAGATCGAAGGCTAAAGTAATTGCGTGGCAAGGAAATAGCCTTGGTCAGAGTAGCTTGGGGAGGACCGGCTGAGGGAAATGTTACCTGGGAGCTAGAGAGTCAGATGAAGGATTCTTATCCGAAACTCTTTACCTGAGGTATGTTTTCGAGGACGAAAACTCTTTTAGTGGGGGAGAGTTGTAACACCCGTATAATTTTAATTTTAATTTAATTTGAATATTAGATTAATAATTATAATTATTATGGATTTTATGAAAATAATGGAAAAAAAGGATGGTTTATGGCATTTGGGCCATGTAAGAGATTAGTAAGAAGAGGGGGTGTGGTGTAGTAAAGTCCTTACTAATTTAATATTATTTTTCATAAAATAGTTAGAATTGGGAAAGAAGGAACAAAACGTGAAAAGAGAGAAGTTGGAACACGAAGAACGTGAAAGAGGAACAAAGAGGAAGAGACCAAAGATCAAGAAATTTGGCAAAGGTAAGGGGGGACTCTTCCAATTATCATCTCTTATTGTGATTATAGATGAATAGTATATGAATAGTTGTGTTGTTGAGTCAATTTGATTTGTATGTCAGAGTTAGGTTTTGGGTTCTAAGAATTAATTTAGATTTTGGGGTTTTGATGTGTGAATTGATATAGGATGATAGATTAATCTGTATGAATGAATCCTATGAATGAAAACATGAAAAATGGACTGTTTTAGACTCAAAATCGTGGACTGGTATGAGTAGAAACGAGTGAGAATTGGACTGTTACGAAACTGCAGAATTCTGGGCATTTTTCTGGTTTTTCGCATATGGAACAGTGTCATACGCGTATAGGATGAGGTCATACGCGTATGTGGGACAATCCCCAGGGGCTATACGCGTATGATACGCAGCTGCCATGTCCTAAATACCATGTGCTAGTGATTTGCGTATGAGGAGCGTATGAGGATGCTCATACGCGTATGGGAAATTTTGAAGAGGAAATTGGTCCTGGTGATACGCGTATGGCAAGGCTGATACGCGTATGAGTTGGTTTTTAGGCCATTTTGGATTCTGGTGATATGTGTATGGTACGCGTATGGGCAAAGGGTGATACGCGTATGGGAATGGTGATACGCGTATGGCTTCTGTATGTGAAAATTCTGTTTTGTGATTTTTCTGGAAAGTTCAATGATGCGTAACTTTCGATCTGTAAGCCTATTTTGTGTGCTGTTTGAGAATGAGTAAACCTTATGATGTGATCTTGTGGTTTACTGATGATTTGATTGTATTGAATGATGTTAATGTATATATGAACATGCTTAATAATGATGATGATGATGAAATGAGTATAGATGATGTTACTCATAGAATGGTAATGATGAAAGTATGTTATATATATATATATATATATATATATATATATATAGATGAGTTGGGTGAATAATATAACTGTTGATGTATTGTTATTTATATTGCAATAATATTTGTTAATTGCGAATGAGACTCACCCTCACACTATATTTTTCAGATTGAGGATAGCGGCTTCGACTTGGTGAGGATTAGCTCATGAGTCAACGTGTCAGTTAGCGTCGGGTCATGCTCTGATAGGTGTAACACTGGGGGAACGCTGTTTTTAATTTATGGCATTAACTGTGTTTTGTTTACTTTATTTTGAAGATTGAAAGCATTAATGATGTAATGTTAGTTGGTGATTTATTCCGCTGTGTAAACATGAGTTATTGCTTTATGAGTTATGTTAAGATGTTTTCTTCAGTAAATGCATGACGTACGACTGATGATGTTTATTTTAATTATTATGAATTGTGACGCCCTTGTGCATGTTACTCTGATCTTAAATTGTTTAATTACCGCGGGTTATTAGAGGGGTGTTACATGAACAAGCAGAATCAACTTCATGAGCAGCTCTGTATACAAATGACTTCAAATAAATCTATACCAAATCAAAACTCCTATAATATATCTTTATTAATAAATCTTAGTATGATATTTGAAACAAGAACCTGAACATTTGATTTTCATATGCAAAAGTAATTGAAGATTGGGAAGCTGAAACCACTTAAATATATACTCTGCAGCAGTTAAACTCAATTACATTTGTAGTTCAACTATAATAGCTTATATATTACCATTAACTGTGTTTAGTCAACTTTTCTCAAATTTCATTCAATTTTGTATATTTACAAACTTCATAACATAGCATAAATCTTCAGTGGGATACAACTTCAACTCTACTATTATGTTAACACCTAATACATAGTCTAATATTAAACTTTTGGTTAAACTTAGGATTAGACCTCACATTATCATGTCATATAAAACTAGACCTTGTCTTATCATCCATAGCAACTATCAAGTTAACCGTCAAAAAACCTAATAAACATTTAATTAAACAAAGAAAACACATAACTCGCCATTCTAGACAAACATTTCAATATCCTCTCTAAGAACCACACATCAAATAACAATATGCAATACAAAATGACCATACCTAGATCTAATGAGGAATATAAATATCCAATTAAAGCATGCAATTTATATTTATGGTTGTAATTGTTATAGATAAAATTTTATTTCGCTTTTAAAAATAATAGACTTTTTTGGTTAAATAATTTTGTCTTTCAAACACAATAAAAATGTGTTGTTTTTTAATTATTTATATATCTAATATTTTTATTTTGTAATTATTTTTAGGGTTAAATATACAAATTCCCCTGTAATGTTAGCGAGATTTGATTTTAGTCCCTGATAAAGTTTTTTTAATAACCCCCCTAACTTGCGTAGATTCCTTGTGAAAACGCCCCCAGCTGCCACTTGTTCAGTCAGATTTTATTTAATTAAATGAAAATGTATATGTGGAATTAGTAATTGTAATATGTGGCATGGAATGTAAAAATGAGATGACACGTTGGTATAGGTTAAATTCATTCTTTTTTAACCCCTTGCAAAAATTATGGTTAGTTTTCAAGAATCAAAATCCATTGCTAGTAACTTGGATGACGACAACTGTAGCTAGTGACGACGGCTCTATGAAAGGGATGACGGCGCAACAAAGGCAACGACGACAATGATGTCTGAGGTAAGTGAAAATCAAATTCTTCTTCTTCGTGAATGACTTCATCTTCTTCATCTCCGCCATCTTCTTCGCTTTTCTTCTGTTAGGGTTTTTTATTTTATTTGAATGTTTAAACTTAGGATGTGCAACACTTTAACGTGACTTTTCACCATGGGAGTGAGTTTATTAGGTTAAACAATGATGAGATAATCTATAGGGGGTTGATTCAATTGTGTCTGGGTTACACATATAAAACTAGACAATGGACACTGTTGACAAGTTAGTGAATACGTGGGGGTACAAGAAAGGGAGCTATAGGGTATGGATAAAGATTTGGGAAATACAAGAGGGTTTTTTTCCAATTAGAAACGATGACTGCTGCTATGATTTTGCTTCATATTTTTGTGCAATGGGTATTGATGGAGACTTATTTCTGGAACATGGTGTTGAAAACATAGAAATACATGTTAGGGAACCTGCTTGTATGAATGAAGTGACTGATGTAGATGAATTAGGAGATCAAGTGGTTGAAGGTTTGGATGATAGTGAAGACGAAAGAGCCACTACACTTTTAGGTGGATTTGAGGGGATTGATGTAACCTTGACAATAAGGGAAGAAGGGGTAGTTTCTAGACTTTTGACAATGCCTAACAAGAAATGTGAAGAAGATGCTTATGTTAGTGATGAGCTGAAGTCATTTGATCCAGACGAGTCATGTGATGAGGATAAGCCCAAGTATGAAAAATATAGGAAATAAAACCTTTCCAAGGACTTTAAGTTTAAGTTGGGTATGGAATTTAATACACTTGTTGGCTTTAAAGAGGCAATACATGAGTGGTCGGTTCTCAATGAAGGGAAATTACATTTATGAAAATGAAAGTTATAGGGTAAGGGTAGAGTGCAAGGCTAAATGTGGTTTTTTGGTGTTATTTTCCAAAGTGGGCCACAAGCATACTTTTGCTATAAAAACACTTGTAGACAACCACACACGTGCTAAAGTTAAATTGAACTGGTTCAAGAAGCCTATTACAGGTCCAGGTTCAGTTGACCAACCAATTACCATAGCAGAGCCTGTAGAAACATCAAGTGCTCATGACTCTACCCTAGGAGTGTCTACTAGGTCTTTGAAGAAATGGATGAACAAAAAGATCAGAAATTGATTAAGTAGTGCTCATGTGTTTTATTTTGTGTAACTGTCAGAAACTTCTTATTTTGTGTTTGTGTAACTTATTTTGTGGCAACCTCTTTTTTTTGTTACGACCTCTAACATGTAATGGCATCTCTATGTAATGGAACCTTATGTCTTTGACTTGATTATGTTGGAACAAGCCTATGACATGTAGTGTAATGATATCTTATGTAACAGACCTATAATATTTAGTGCAATGTTATCTATGTTTCCTTCATTTGATGTTGTTTGAAGTTATGTTGTTTGAACTTATATAGCTGTATATGTTTCCTTCGTTTGATGTTGTCAAAACAAGATACCCCCAAGTAGTCCAAAACAATAATTTCAATTGAATATGAAGAAATTTAAACAACATACTTTCTATTCAACCAAAACAAGAAACACTTTCCATTCAAACAGATCAAACAAGATACACATAAATTACACAAACTGATTCAACTACAAACAAGATACACTTCCTTAACCTAAATTACATATACTTATAAATTAGTGAAAAAAACATCCAAGATATAGCAAGTGCAACCATCATGTTATAGCTCCTCTTCTTCTCCATTGCAAGTTTTTTCTTCAATCTCATTGTCTACTCATAACTTGTGTGTACTCCCCAATTATCATTAACAGTCTCCTTCAAAATTTTCCTTCAGGACATCTCGTCATTTCAGAGCTTCTGCATTGAATCAACTCAGTCCTCTTGAATTTACCCAGCTCATCATCCCACAAGAACATACCACAACCAGTCTGCATAAATTGTTATCACATAAATTCAAAGAAAACAAAAGAAGAAATAACTATAAAATAAGAAGTTGATACAAACACTTACCAAAGAGTTTCTGCATTTCCAGAATTTTCGTTTAGGGTTATCAATGGTGTTTGGTACAAACATCTTCATTGCCTCGTTACAACCACAAGTGGGCAGAAATCGTCCAACTGAGTTTCCAACAGATGATAATTTGCTACCCATGATGATGATTTGCGTTTCTGTGTTAAGACTGGGCGACGAAAAATGGCAGGTGGCGAAGGGGGACGATGCGGCGAAGGAAAGGGAAAGAGGAACCCTAAAAATGGAGGCTTTAACGTGAAGAGGAACCCTGGGAGGCACATTGGAAATGCCATGCTGTACAAATTTGGAACAAAAATTCCACATTGAAAAATAAGGGAGAATCTTGGAAGAATCTGGATGCACAAGTGGCAAAGAGGGACTCTGGTGAAGGAATCTACATAAGTTAAGGGGGGATACAAAAAAATTTATAGGGGCTAAAACCTATTTTAAAGATAATACATGAATAATTTACAGGGGCTAAAAAAATTTTATTTTTTAATTTAAAATACAATAATTTTAAAGATAATACATGAATAATTAAAATATATATTATTGATGTGTTTCGATATTGGAAAATTGATACAATTTTGTTTTTAACAGTCCACACCAGTACAGATAATACACCAGTATGAGTAACACACCAGTACCAGTGCGAACGCACAAGTAACACACTAATACTGTGTAAACGCACGGGTAAGCAGACCAAATTCCAAGTGAACGCACAAGTAAGCAGACCAAATTCCATGTGAACGCACGGGTAACACAATAGTATCCATGCCGCACAGATTATTAAATTAAATACACATTTTTATGTTTTAAATCATAATCCAATTTTTAATAAATACAACATTAAACTTAATTCTTTTATATCATTTTCTTTTTGGACTTTTATGTAAAATTATATTTTTACTGATTTTCAACTAATTTTAATTTAAAATGTTTATTTGTCTCATTAGTTAAACTTTATAATTTCTTTTATTATTACAATTCTAAAAAAACATTTTTTTCTATTTTTCATAATTGTTTTTCTTTACGAATGATGTATTTAATAGTTTTTCTTAACAACGGAAATTTCTAATAAATTTATAGGATTATCTTACCGCCTATTTTTTTCTTTTTTCCAAATTTTTTTTATTTTTTTTAATTTATTTGAATTCTCGTGACAAATTAATAACATATCTACTACCAATATCAAAGTCCATGCGTCCGCACGAGTTTGCCACTAGTTATAGATAATATATCAATCAATTCAACGGTTCAATCGGTTCAGTTAACCCGTTCGGTTTGTTTAAAAATTTTAAAACATCCTTACCAAAGTAGTAGCAATTGTTAATTTTGGGAAAATCCGAAAAGTAATTTCGGGTCACATGCAAAAACAAGACATCAAACATCATAGGTTTATGAAGGGTTTTACGTCCATGGCGGCTACTGCTTCTCACCACTAACCCTTCCACACCCAGATCTTCCAAAACCTCTAATTTTCTCACCAAAATCAATTCTTTTTCTCATGTCCCAATTCTCCTACAACTGAATTTCCCATTCCTCTCTTTCATCACCAACAAAATGTGGTCCAAATTAGCCAAACGCGCTTCCTCAAATAAGTTCAGCTTATCCTCACAATCCACCTCAATTTCACGTTCTTCTACTTCCCACAGATTCTCTCACCATGACAATTTTCCCGAGAAAATCTTGCCCCAAACAAGGATTAACTCAAGGCAACAGTTTTTGTGTTTCAGTCAAGTTGGTATTTTTACTTCGGAAAACAATCTGGGTCGATCTGAATTTACGTTTTCTGAACACCCTTTTAGTTTTTCTTCAATTTCATTGAATCACATTAGAACTTACGGTAGTGTTGCAGAAGCTATTGAATCAACTGATACAGAAGATGACTGTTCAGGTTCTGGTTCAGGTTCAGAAGAAGTTCAGGAATTGTTAGAACAAATGGTGAAGGAAGAGAAGAAAAAGCCTCAAGAGATGAAAAAGAACAAGAACAATAGTTACAAGTATAAGATGCTTAGGAGGAGGCAGGTGAAGATTGAGACTGAGGCATGGGAGGAAGCGGCGAGAGAGTATCAGGAATTGTTGGAGGATATGCGCGAGCAGAAGCTTTCGCCGAATTTGCCTTACATGAAGTCGTTGTTTCTCGGTTGGTTTGAGCCTTTGAAGAATGCGATTGTGGCGGATCAAGAGCTTTGTAAGGATAGTAAGACTAGGTTGAGTCATTCGCCTTTTTTCAATGAGTTGCCTGCTGATATGATGGCTGTTATTACTATGCATAAGTTGATGGGGTTGTTGATGACTAATAGTAATGGGGTTGGGAGTGCTAGAGTTATTCAAGCTGCTTGTCAGATAGGGGAAGCAATTGAACATGAGGTAAAGTTTTATGCTTTTGTGTATAATGAGATGTGAGTGTGAATCGAATCGGAATTCCTCGTAGTAATCAGGATTCAAAATGAGATTTATATCAAATCCTAAATAGATACACTAGCGATTCGTAACGATTAGGTTTAGTGTATGTTTGGTTTAGATTTTGGAAGAGCCAAAATCAATTTTAGAGGTAATTCTAAAGGTGTAGAATTGATTTTGAGGTGTTTGGTTCTTCTAAAATTGATTCTACTTGAAGCTATAACTTGTAGCTTTTGAATTTAAAAGTGACTTTTACATTAAAATTTACTGTTCAACTCAATTTTTAAATAAAGTTATCCAAACATAAATCACTTTACATTCTACTCACTGTCAACTAGAATCAATTTTATAGGATCAATTCACTCAAAATCAATTTTTTCACCGTAAAACCAAACATATGCTAAATCAGTTGCTTGAGCTCAACATGCACCTTCTCTTCTATGCTTTTGTATTCAGTATAATACTTTTATGCTTTAATTTTCTATATGTTTCCTTTGTCATTTGTTTTAGTGTATATTTGGTTCTATGCCGATAAGACTTTGATTGAATTGATTTTGTAAAATTGATTTTAGTTAAGACTTAAAAGTGAGCGAGCTCTAGGTAAAAATAAAATGATTCATGTTTGGATACATTCACGTGAAAATGATTTGAACAATAAATTGAGGCAAAAGGTACTAATCCCAGCTTCAGGTTAGAATCAATTCTAGAAGTAAAATCAATTCTAATTGACAGCCCTCAGACATAGCAAAATCAATTTTAGTCTCGAGAATTTTTGTTGGCTCTCCCTAAAGTGAATCCAACACATGCAATATCATCTTTGGAGGCAAAAGGTGCAAATTCTAGTTTCAAGTTAGAATCAATTTTAGAAGCAAAATTAATTCTAGTCGACAAGCCTCAAACATACCAAAATCACTTTAAGTCTTTAGAATCACTTGAGGATAGTCCAAACCAGTGTTATCAAATATTCGCCATGGCGACGACGCCATGGTGTATATACATGACAGTTTTTGAGCTTGCCGCAATGGTAAATATCAGCTGATATTGTGGGTTTTTCCATCATAATCTGCTATAATGGCGCTGCAAAGTGTGCTGGTATGGCGGGATTTTGGCTTTCCACCATGGACCGCCATCCGCCATCGACAACACTGGTCCAAACATGCAAGTTTGGTAGTAAAAAGGGTAATTACTACTTACATGAATGGATGAATTCTAAACCCCTTTCTTCTGATTGAAACAAATGATATACCATCTAACTAAAATGGTTCATATGAATCTTACCGATGAATGATGATCTAATTCTAGTATGGTCAATTTGAATTTATGTTTAGTAATAATGCGGTCAATTCCAGGTTGTTTTACTGTTCAAGTTTGATGTTGTTAGCATGACATCACAATATTCAAGTGTTTATTAACTTAAACTCTACTCTCAAATGTGGATTAGGGTAGGATATACCGATTCATGGAAAAGTCAAAGGCGAAGAAAACAACCACTGACAAATCTGATAGTGAATCTGTTCTTGAACCTGTAAAAATTGACAACCTGACAGCTGAAGAGAAAGAAAAACTTGATAAAGAGGAGAAAAGAATTAGGAAAAAAGTTGCTAATTTAATAAAAAAGCAGAAGAAGCAACAAGCAATGGGGATAGTTCGGGGAAGAGATCAAGCGAAACCTTGGGGACAGGAAGCTCAAGTAAAGGTTTGTAATCACTAGTATTTGTATTGTACTTGTACCTATGAACAAGAATGGTCATTCTCTTCGTGTTACAATAGTTCATGCATATTCCAGGTTGGCTCTCGTTTGATACAACTGTTAATAGAAACAGCATACCTACAACCGCCTGCCAATCAATTTGGAGATGGTGGTCCTCCAGATATTTACCCTGCATTTAAGCACACCCTCAAGACGATTTCTGGTGATTCAGGGTTAGATTGATAATACACTTTCACGACCATTATATGTAAATTTAATTTAATTTTTCCTTCATTGAATAATAATGAACACTCTTTACTTGACTAGCAATGGAAGTAGGAGATATGGCGTTATTGAATGTGACCCTATGATACAGAAGGGCCTTGAAAAGACTGTAAGTGACCTACCTATTATCCTCTATGAATTGTTTGTACTTAAATTCATGTTCACATTTCTTTTAGTATGTTGTTAGACAAATCTTATGGCTTTATTCTTCTAGGTTTGGTTGTTACTGTTGTTCTCTAGAATGTTCTAAATAGCGGTTTGTTCAGATTCCATTACCCAAGATTGCTACAGCGCTACTATAGCCTTTATTTGACGATATTTTGTATTAAATAGTGTGTTGCCAAACAATAGCGATAGACGTTGTCTAACAACATTTCTATACATTCAAGCAAAAGTTTTGCTTTCTTATGCCTATATTCATGAGACTGATGTTAACATCAAAATGTGTTTATCAGGCCAGGCACATGGTTATCCCCTACATGCCAATGTTGGTTCCACCGAATCACTGGACAGGGTATGTCACATATTCAAATATTTTCCTATTCAATTTATTTTAAAATTTGAATTTTTTCTATGTTAGCTAAGTTCTGTTGACTTGTATAATGCTTTAACGTTTGATAGCAATCTTTGAATCATGAAAGTATGTTCAAACATATACTTTGCTGTTCCGAGGTTTTACCAAGTTAAATTTCTAATCGGATCGTATTGGCATACAAATTCTACGAATGAGTTGTGGCCGAGTTCTGCTATTTTGTTCAAAATTGTTATTTTTCCCATAAATATTGCAATGTTATTGTAGGTATGACAAAGGAGCATACTTGTTTTTGCCATCATATGTAATGAGAATACATGGAGCCAAGCAGCAACGTGAAGCGGTAAAAAGGGCTCCCAAGAATCAACTTGACCCTATTTTTGAGGTTGAATTTTTTATAATGTTTGTACATTTGTATCTCAGTTCACAGTCTCAAGTTTATACTTGAAATTAATTCTGGAATTGTTATGCTTAGGCACTTAATACTCTTGGTGATACCAAATGGAGGGTAAACAAAAGTGTACTCAGCGTGATCGATCAAATATGGGCTAACGGAGGCCGTCTGGCTGACTTGGTGGACCGCGATGATGTGAGTACCAAACAACTTGTTTTTATGTTATTTATTGAATTTCCACCTTCCCTCATAACTTAAGCCCATTCTACTGAAAAAAGTGATCTTCAACTAAAGTAGCTTTCCTTTCATCTCATACACTGAACTTTTGAAAAAAATGTTGCATGCTTTTTATCTAGGTCATTTCCAAGTTTAGTTCTCTTTTCTTTTTGCCCCTTCCGGTTCCATTAATATATCCATTTCCAATTGTGTTTTGATTGACTGTCCTTTTTGTTTAAAGCTTCTCCTCCCAGAGGAACCAGACACAGAAGATGAAGCAGAAATCCGAAAATGGAAGTGGAAAGTTAAAACCGTAAAAAAGGATAATAATGAGAGACATTCACAACGATGTGATATAGAACTTAAACTGGCTGTAAGAAGCCTTCTAATCCGAAATATACAGTTATATCAAACGGTTTCCAAAAGAGGTTGCATATATTATTTTTGCATTGACTTTTTTTGCTGTAGGTTGCACGAAAGATGAAAGAAGAAGAAGGCTTCTACTATCCTCACAATCTTGATTTCCGAGGGCGTGCTTATCCAATGCACCCATATTTGAACCATCTTGGTTCTGATCTATGTCGAGGCATACTTGAGTTTGCAGAGGGACGCCCTCTGGGGAAGTCAGGCTTACAATGGTTGAAAATACATCTGGCAAATTTGTATGCTGGTGGTGTGGACAAATTAAGTTATGATGGTCGAATAGCATTTACCGAGGGCCACCTGGATGATATTTTCGATTCTGCAGACAGACCTCTTGAAGGAAAGCGGTGGTGGTTGCAAGCAGAGGATCCTTTTCAGTGCTTGGCAGCATGTATCAATCTTTCTGAAGCATTGAGAAGCCCTACTCCCGAGTCTACCCTTTCTTATATGCCTGTACACCAGGTACTTCTTGCTGTAATTTTAAACATTTGTTTGGGAATACACACCGTTTTTAATTGAAATTTTTCATCTAGATAGGAGAACAATTAAATCATTTTTTGTAGCACTAGAGGTGTTAGCAAGAGGGTGAAAAAATCCTTTTAATTTGAATTATATCTGGATGACACGTTCATATGGATGAAACATCATGCTCATTGAATAATGAGAACTTTTTGCGAACATAGAGAGGAGGTAAACAGAAACAAGTAAAAACACTTAACTTTCGTTCATGATTGATTGAGAACAACAGAGATCTATTCTCCCGAGCTTCTCCTTAACAAATGATACTCCATTTACAATATGACTATCAAATTACAAGCTAACCCTCCTCCTTACACCCTCTACACCCTCTGGTCACTATTATAAGCAAAAAGTCACATTTTAGATCCATTAAATAACTGATGTGTTTGGTCTACAGATATACCATATACACATCAATTATTCAATTAACCTACCTATAAAGTGAATATTTGCTTATAATAGTGACCGGAGAGTGTACTTATTTTCTCTATTTGTAATCCCTTTTAATTTACTAAATAACTAACCTCACTAATCGCAACTACCTTAACCCCTCTTTATCATCTTACTCGAGGTTTCATATAATCTAGGAATATGTAATTAAACCAAGCTGAGACGAACACTAGCTGGTTTTTGCCTGTCTTATGTATTGTATTGTCGCAAGCCGGTTTAAAATTTTAATGGAAATGAAATACCCGGTCTTAAAGCTAGGCTTATGTATTGTATACTTGAGCGTATCCCAAAATAGTATTGTTCTGTTTTTTTCTAGTCACTCTCCATGACACGTGTTTGATGAAGTTGAGACTTGAAGGCATTGAGCGCGACCCATGCTTTAGTATTTCTTTCCTCATTTTAATTTTTTTTTCTTTTTCATACTTACTAGGATGGTTCATGCAATGGCTTACAACACTACGCAGCACTTGGTAGGGACAAGGTAATATTTCTCTCTATTTTTTTCCTGAGTTTTGGATTGCCTTGTGTTTTATCTGGGCGGTGGGAGTTCTGAGTTTGATAAAAATATTTAGTTGGAAATTGGAATGTCTTCTATGTAATGAACAAGTATCGTTTTTCATTCATAAAACCTATATGCTCGAAAATATGAGGGAATTTATGCAATTTCTGCTTGAAAAAATTGTATTCTTATTCTCTATCTCTCTATTCTGCGTTATCTTAATTTGCTGCAATTTTTTTCTGTTTAAAGTTGGGAGCTGCTGCAGTCAATCTAGTTGGTGGAGACCAGCCTGCTGATGTTTACTCAGGAATTGCCGCCAGGTAGTTATCACAGTGCAAGCTGACACCTGTTTTATTTTATGGCAGGAGATTATAAAATTGTTAATCAAATGAAGAAAGTTTAATCAGTACAATATACACTATTAATGTATATTCCAAAAACTTTCTATAAATAGGTGTTTGCACTTTGTATTTATCTTATCACAATACTGTTTTGATGTCGTTAAATTTGGTATTGTGATGCAGAGTACTTGAAATCATGAAAGCAGATGCACTGAAAGATCCCAGAACTTTTCCACATGCATTGCATGCTAGGCGTTTGATCAGCCAGGTTTCTTTTTCACTTTCTAGTTTCAAAATATTAATTCTTTAATTTATGTTTTGTTGTTGAATACTTAACAAAATAAACCTAGAGGACTTTTTAGAGCTATGGTAAATAATTGTGTGTCAACCCTAGTTTTATTATTATATCGACTAAATTATTCATAACTTACAACATTAGGTGGACCGAAAGTTGGTGAAGCAGACAGTGATGACATCGGTGTATGGAGTGACTTATGTTGGGGCCAGGGACCAGATTAAGAGGAGGCTTAAGGAGCGTTGTGCGATTGAGGATGATTCCGAGCTGTTTGCTGCTGCCTGCTATGCTGCAAAAGTAAGGGAATTTGATATATGAAGTCGAATGTGAACTTTTCTAAATATTTTATTATTTTACTTATTATTCACGTATTTTTAGACCACTCTCACTGCCTTAGAAGAGATGTTCGAGGCTGCAAGAAGTATTATGAATTGGCTAGGTGAATGTGCAAAGGTATGAATAATTTTCTATTAAATGACATTGCAAATATGATGTTTAGATGTTGAACATGCTTTAACCTGTAAGGAATATCGGTATATGTAATGGTTGAATTTTGAAAATGGAATAGGTGATAGCTTGCACGAACCAAGCAGTGCGATGGGTTACTCCCCTTGGACTTCCCGTAGTACAACCTTATCGAGAAATAGGAAGACATCTGGTAATTGTCCTAACAGTAGCCTAGTTTTTTTCCTTTCCTTAGTTTGTTTCGTTTTGAATTTCTACAAGGCAAACAATCCAGACGTGGTTTGCAAAATCATTTACGACACTAATATAGAAAATTGGATTTGGTGCAGATCAAGACATCCCTTCAGGTATTGACATTACAGCGGGAGACGGACAAGGTAATGGTAAAAAGGCAGAGAACAGCTTTCCCCCCAAATTTTGTTCACTCTCTTGATGGCTCTCATATGATGATGACTGCTGTAGCTTGTAAAGAAGCAGGGATGAACTTTGCAGGTGCGCACTGATTTATACAACACACACATTCATCATATATGGGTTTTGTGTTCTTTTTTGTATTAGGAATTCAAATTTTGTATATCAATGTTTAATTGCAGGGGTTCATGATTCTTATTGGACACATGCGTGCGATGTTGATGAAATGAACAGGATACTGAGGGAAAAGTTTGTTGAACTCTACGATGCTCCGATCTTGGAAAATGTAAAGTATCTTTCATGTAGTTGAATTCTACAAGATTTTGGAACTTGTTTTATATAGTATTGCTTATCGCTAAACTTGTCATTGGATACCAAATGCTAGTTGACCGTTTATCAAAGTTCCTTGTTGAATCTTAATGCAGTTGTTGGAGAATTTCGAGAAGACTTTTCCCGCATTGAAGTTTCCTCCTTTACCAGAACGAGGAGACTTCGATCTTCAAGAAGTTTTGAAGTCTCCATATTTTTTCAACTAGACTATACACAAATCTCATGTAGCATATCTAGTACCATCTCAACATATACCAGTGGAGTCAAGCCTAATGTAGTGAAATTTGTAAGATATCTACTTTTGCACGAAATCGCAAAATCTCCAAGAACTGACATTACAACAAATCAGTGTTCAAAGCAAGATTTCTGAGGCCGAACGAAGGCACTATAAATGATATGAGACGAAATCTTGTCATTGAAAAGAAAGAGGGCTCTGCATATGTCACTACAAGTTGATTTTGCAAAGTAAGAAGGTTCAGCTTATACAGCAACCAATCTGTTTTTGTCCATGGTTGGTGCACAACACATACTAATAAAAAAAAGATGGAAGCACTGGTGGTATTTATATAAGGTGATTTTCTCAGAGATTAGTGGACAATAGCTTTTGTAAAAAGCAGCCAAAATTGGGTTTTGCTTTTTGTATACATTGTATTTTATTTCATTCTTTTTGGTTTCTTGAGAGGGAAATGGAAGCATCTGTAGCATTTTTTTTTGTCATGGTTAACTGTAATAGTTGTTCTCAAACTTGTTTCATTATTTGAAATAACATATATTGAATGTAAATAATATCAATAAAAACGTTGTTACATGAAGTTGTCATATTGTGTACTGTCTTTTTGTTTCAGTATTGTCTGTCATTTTTACTGGTTTGGACTTTGAACAGTATATGTTTGATGGTTACAAGAAAATGTGACAAAAAATTGTAAATTTGTCCAAATCAGATGGTACAAAAAAATTAGTGGAATATGATGTAATGCATTCCATGATTCCATTCTTTTTTAATCAATCCAAAAAATAAAACATAAACTCTCAACAAAATGAATTCACTCTCGTTCATGAATTACATTATTGGAATTACATTATTGATAAGTGTTTTGAGAAATAAGTTACATTTCATGTGCAATATAAGTGTCTATATATCACATAACTCTCCATTTGTACTTTAATTTTCTTTCTACACTTCTTTGCTACTCCTTTGCTACGAGAGCCTGGGAAATTATCTCTCAAAAAGTTCTTCAAGCCATCTTAAGAGACATGCTCTCATTCACTTGTTTGAATTGATATGCTGAAAACTTGGACAGTGTCATCACTCATTAAAATTAATGCTGGATCTTCATAGGCCAAGCAAAGTTTCTGTCTAAATTTGAATTACTTTGGTGTTTTCTGAACAAAGCTTCAGCATTGCTGTATATAGCCACAACATTTGAGAAGACGGCCAGAATAATCATGACAATTGATAAAATCTTGTCCTTCTTACTTGCAATGCTATGTGGATCCCTGAAACAGCAGTATTTAAGGTTAGAAGGGAAAAAAACATAATGTGATCGGTCTTCCAAATAAGCACAAGTTCAGGCCATATATATTGTTCTGATGTAGGAGCCTTAACACATCCTCCCACGCCAAGAACTGGACATCTGGAGCATGACCCGATAGCAAAAACATGATAGCATGTGATCTACCGGATCTTGAACAAGACTCTTGATACTATATTTAGAGTTGTGGTTGGGGCTAACTCATCCCTGCAATACTAGCTTTTAGGATGAAGATTTCGCCCACTTATAAACACGTGTTCAACCCATATATTATCCGATGTAGGACTCTTAACAATCAGTACTAATAACATTGGTAAATTAGAAAACACACCTCAGAGCAATTGCGGCCGGGAAAATAAACCCGAGACAAACAGTAGCAGTTGCACCAGTGAATTGGAAAACATCCCAAATGCTAGGTACAAAATTTGCAGCCACATAGAGCAAAGTAATGAGTCCAGTAGTGATCAATGAAAATCTACAATTATCTGATTCCAGTGATGTGGCTGAGGGAAAGACAAGATCATCCAAATTGAATCGAAGCGAAAAGAAGATAACTGGGAAAACAAGCATGAGATGAAGAGCATAGCTGATCCGAACGATGTCGTTGAGCAGATGGCTATAAGGGATGCCGAGATCGGCATCAAAGTTGGCCAGTACATCATCGAGAGTCGACTCACCAAATAGTAGAAATCCGAATAAAGCTGTAAGAATGTATATACTTGAACAAAGAACCAGTGATGCAGATATAACTGGTTGTATTGGTGAAGAGTCTCCTAGTTCATTGTCTATTGTATGCACTGCAAAAGACTATACTTTAGTGAAACTCATATACTGTTCAAATTTCTTAGATTTACAGTTTGTAATATCAAATATCATAGTAAACCTCCAGGGGTTGGCCTAGTGTTGAAGACTTGGGTCCTGAGAGAGTGTGTTTCTCTCAAGATCTCTGTGTTGGGCCAAGTCCATATAGAGTTTTGCTTTGGTTTTAAACAGGGCTCCCGTTTAGAAAAACTAATGATAAGTTTGTATGTTATATTTAGCTTATTTTCATAAGCAATTCGGGGTAGCTTATGAGAGATACCAATTTTTGAAGTTTAACAATAAGAGGACTGATTGAAATAGATTACCATTGTAATGACAAACAAATGCTGTCACAAGAACCGGAGCTGCTGTGAAGAGATTCCAAATAGATGACATATCAGTAATATTAGGAAGCAACCTAGGACTCTCTATACTTCCATTGAACAGTTTAACAATCGTGATTCCCGCAGTTATGACTAGAAAAACAATTGCCAGAGCCACTGCTAAACCCGAAGTATATCGCAAAGAATCTGCAGGCATAAAATGAAACAAAAAAACTAAATGGTTATTCACAATAATGCTACGCACGCTAAAAATATTAAATGAAACAAATTGTACCTATTCTCTTAAAGAATCCTAATGGAGCAAATACTACAATGGTTGTCACGAAAAGAACAAAAGTCCGCCCGGTCGACCAGTGTTCGCCAAACCATCCTTCCAGTACACCGAAATGATGAATTCCAGATGAAGATGTTCCAGACAGTACATCCCCTGCAAATCAAGTAGTCTAAAGCATTCAATTCAACTCATCGAATTTTCATGACATATGACACCATAGAAAAACCCTATTGAAGTTTCTAAGCATAATTACTCATTAGCAAAACCAAATTTGAATCCAATACTAGCATACACCAAATTTCTAACTTATCATACTAGCATCCCAACACTTTCAATAAGGGCTTATGTGGTAAATTCCAGAATCATAGCACTTATTAGGATTCGAACCTGAGATTTTGAGAAACGCACACTCTCAGGACCTAAGCCTAGACTTATAAACTTTGAAATTATACACATTAAATTCCTATAATGTATAAAATTACAAATGTTAATGGACAAAAGATGATATAAATCTAAAGTTGAGTTACCAATAATGATGGTGTAGACAACAAGGATACCAAAATTGTTCAAAAGAACAGCAATCTGAAAAACCAATCTTCCAAGACTTCCAAAAGCAAACCCCATAACATCACCATAAGACTGAGCCTTAGCAACTCTGCTAAACCTCATGAGAATATCCAAAGAGGTATGAGTAAGCAAAGCAAGGAAGATGATGGAAACAATACCAATTGTTAGACCTAAGACTTTCATGGCTGCTGGTAAAGCCATGATTCCAGCACCGATTATGGTGGTTGATAAATTGAACACAGAACCAGTGAATGATGCTGATGATGATGATGATGATCCATTGTTTTTAGAATTGGATTTGGATCTATCATCATGTGGAATTTCAACTTCAATTTTGTCATCTGTTGTAGTTTGTAGTAATGGAGATTCATCTATAAGAAGTTCGCTTGTTCCTGTGGGATTGTTGGGTTTTCCCATATTGTTGCTTCTGTTGATATTACAACTGTCAATCATTTAATGCTTAATGTTTGTTTTCTCTCTCTTACCTGTCATATGATATATATCCACATGATAATACAAATCAATAGAAAGAAATATTGTTAATTGTGATACTAGTGTAATATTTAAATTCCACAAAATATAAAAATTTATATTAATGTTTGCGTTTGCAAAAAAAAATCCACAAAAAACGAGTTGGGGCAGAATAAATTTTAGAGGCTGCGGATCTAAAATTTTGTTCTGTTCCGAGAAAAAATACAGGAAGAACGAACATGATAAACGGACATGCTCGTTCTGATTAAGTCTATCTCGGAAAAGTACTAAAAAAATGAAACGAGATCAAGATTGTTGAGGATGTAGACCTAAAATAGTAGTTCGAAAAAAATGAGTGCGGGGCGAGCTCACCGACAATACATCTTTAAAATCCAAAAATTATAAAAATTTATGTTAATGTCCGCCAGGGCCGGTCCCGACTTTTAAGAGGCACATGGCAAACAAAAAAATAGACCTCTAACAAAAAACTGACTTTTTACTCGTCTCTAAAATAAAAAAGAATTCCGAAAACAAGATCAAAAAATAAAGTCTTGTTGTTTTTAACAACAACAAAATTTTCAACGTGGATAAGAAGTAATATGTAAATCATTAAAAAATTCAAAATCGCAATATGATTAATGTGGATATTTTAAGGGTTTTAATTGCTATAATTTTTAGGTAACAAACATTATTTCAAAGAAATAAAAATGGTGTTTTCTCTTACTTCATTTGCGAAAAATCAAATCATATAACTAAAAAAATTTAAGAGTAAGCCTAAATCATCTCTTGACCCTAATTTATTTATATGATCAGAAAAAACAATAAATGACTTTTAGCAGAAATAAAAATAAATTTGATTTCATCATAAAAATTTGATAATAAATAAGTTAATTGTATCATAAATTTAAAATTATTTAATTATAACTTATAAATAAGCTCTAAATATTATACTAAAATAAAATTATAGGAATTATATTAAATAACTATTAAAAGTAAAATTTGATTTAAAATTTCATTATATACAGATATCGCCTTAAAAGGAATTTGTAGAGGCGAGTAAAAATGAACAACCATATTTCAAGTATCTCATTTGATTGAGGATGACTCAAACCATGCAGAAGGAATTTGTTAAAATTAAGAGTAGTGATGGTTAAATTCATTTTTAAAAATATAAATATAGACTCATATAGTTGTAATGACAATAAATTGAGAAAAAATATAATTTTAATATATATATATATATATATATATATATATATATATATATATATATATATATATATATATATATATATATATATATATATATATATATATATATATATATATATAAAGATATTATTTTTCTCTCACATCAATAATCAATGTCAAATATATTTACATGTAATGTACCTAAGATTCTCATTAAAATTGGGTATACACTCACACACGTGAGTTTTTTCTTTTAATTTTGTTTTAAAAATTCTCATTATTTTTAAAAAAGATTTTCATCAAGATATTATTTCTTTTAAATTAAGAGATTCATATATATGCATATATATTTACATGTATTTGTACATAATATTTTTTTATATATGAAATAATATATCTAATCAATTATATATATTAACAAAATATTTTTTTCTCACATGAGTCATCAATTTCATATATATTTATATCCATAAATGTATCGCCAAATAATATATATGTATGCATTTGAAATAAAATATTCTGATACTTCGTAGTCTTGCTTAATACAATTTTGACGTGCGAGAAAAAAATTGTTATCAAATATCTTGTTATTGTTTCTTTTTCACAAGTCTATTCATCTAGTTCATCAAGTAAGTTTTCTTTTTCTATTATTTTAATTGTCTTTGACTACTTTTAGTTATAAGTTTTATGTTCTTATTAGATCATTTAAATGGTGAATTTGTTTATATTATTATATTATTTTTTGGTTTTTGTTTTTGGTTATGTTCTTATTAGAACATTGAAAATAGTTGTAGTACAGTTTTTTATTTTGCAAATATATGTATTTTTTATTTAAGATGAAAATAATTGTATATTTTCAGAGATCAAATGTATATTTAAACTTTATTCGAATATTTTACAGGATGGAAGAGACTATTTTGGATGATGAACTTGAATCAAATATTAACTTTTCTGAAGAGCCACAAATTAATATTGTTGCAGAAGAGAATATTGAGCCTTATGTAGGAATGGAATTTGATTCATTGGAAAAAGCTACAGATTTTTACAGATTATTTTCTAAAGCAAAAGGATTTGGAATTAGTACTCGATCAAGTAAGGCAAATTATTGCATTTTAGTATGTGTTAGGGAGGGTAAACTACCAGTGAAAAGTACGAATGATAATAACGTGGAAGTGAAGAAAAAATGTTCAACCATGCGCATGGGATGTCAAGCATCACTTACTATATCAAAAGAAAATAATAGCCACATGTGGACTGTAAAATCATATGACAATAATCACAATCATGTCATGGCTAGTCCCAAAAGTGTATCTTATTTGAGGTGTCATAAAAATATGAATAGTGCTGCAAAAAATCTTATTGAGAAGTTTAGTGAAGAAGGTCTGCCTACTGGAAAGGTTGCTTCAATGTTTAAGGAAAGTGATTTAGCTTTTTCTAATAGAGACTGTTGGAATCACATGAGAAATGTTCGAACGAATAATTTGGATATCGGAGATGCGCAAGCAGTTTTCAATTATTGCAAGCACAAGCAAGCTCAAAATTCTAATTTTTTCTATGCAATACAGTGTGACGATGAAGCTAGAATGGTAAAAAAAAATTGGGTTGATGCCAGATCAAGGTTAGCTTATCAACATTTTGGAGACGTTGTTACCTTTGACACTACTTATAAAACCAACAAATATAGTATGTCATTTGCCCCATTTACTGGGGTAAACCATCATCTCCAATCAATTTTATTTGGCTGTGCATTATTACAAGATGAATCAGAAATATCTTTTACATGGTTATTTGAAACTTGGCTTGAAGCAATGAATGGAAAAAAACCAATATCAATAATAACTGATCAAGACTTAGCTATTGGAGCTGCAGTGACTAAGGTATTTCCACAAACCCGCCATCGTTTATGTTTGTGGAACATAAGAAAGAAGTTTCCAGAAAAGCTTGCACATATATATCACAAAAAATCAAAGTTTAAGCATGAGCTAAAGAGATGCATTCGAGAATCACCAACCGTAAATGATTTTGAAGTTGATTGGCAGCAAATAATGGATACCTACAATTTACAAGAAAATGAATGGCTTCAACGGTTGTTTGAAATTCGAGAGTCATGGATACCCGTTTATAACAGAAAAACTTTTTTTGCCGGAATGAATACTACACAAAGAAGTGAGAGCATCAATTCTTTTTTTGACTCTTTTGTTAATTCAACCACAACATTACAAGAATTTGTGGTAACATTTGAAATGGCAGTTAATAATCGTTATGAAGCTGAAAAGAGAGAGGACTTTGAGTCTAAACATAAATCATGCATTTTGAGTATCAAATCGAAAATAGAGGGGCATGCGGCATCGATTTATACAAGAAATATGTTTGGAAAATTTCAACATGAACTTGCACTTGTTAGCCAATTTACAAAGCACAAGATTGAGAAAAATGACTCACAATATAGGTATCAAATATCCAATTGTTTTAAAGATCGAGACAAATTCATCGTTGATATAAATTTAGACTCAAAGGATGCTAATTGTACTTGTCAGCTTTTTGAATTTATGGGAATATTATGCAGGCACATTTTGACAATTTTTCAAACTAAAAATATACTTCAAATTCCTAGTCAATATATATTGCATAGCTGGACAAAAGAAGCTAATAGATGCATGGAGGTTAGTGTTATGGATTCTCATAATGATGAGGTGGATACTTTGAGAAGCATACACTTGAATCAACAATTTAGCAAATTTTCAAAATTTTCTAAACAATCAAAAGAAGCATATGGGTTTATTATGGTAGAGTTTGAGCGTATTTGTAATACTTTGGAAACAATGGGATTAAAATTCTCCAATGTAAATGATGCTCCGATAGATTTGCAACAACAAGATGTAGATGACACACATGATAATGTTTCGAATTTTATTATCCAAGACCCCAATGTGTCACAAAAAAAAGGTAGAAAGAGAAAAGATTCTGACAGTGTCCGTGTACAAGAAAGATATAAACGTGGTGTAGAATTGTCGATGGATAAGACACTAGTTAAAAGAAGGGCATGCAAATACTGTGGAGAATATGGTCACTATCAATCAACTTGCAAAAATAAAACAACTTGACATGTTCATTTTGTAAGAATTTGTATATAATTTTGTTTGATAAATTATTATAGAATTATAATACTACAAACATGATATTATAGTTATAATGCTTCATACTATTTTACAGGTCTTCATGCAAGGACTAAATCACATAACTCGTGTATACTTATCATGAAAGATGGAGAAAAGGAAGCTAGCAGATGGAGATCGAAGATATTTATAGTTATTATTATAGACATTATTTTATTTTCTAGTTTCAAGGAATTTTAAAATGATATCTCATCAGTACTATGACATTTTATTTGTTTTAAAATTTGAGAATGATTTCTTATATATATATATATATATATATATATATATATATATATATATATATATATATATATACTTTATTTTCAATTAAATTATTTTGTATTTATTATTTATATATATTTTAAATTTTTATGTAAATTTTATTCTTTAATTTTAATTAATAGAATGTAATTTAATTTAAATAAAATTGAAGAAAAAAAACAATGAGATATTTTTTAAAAATATAAAAGAATATCTTGATGAAAATATTTTGTACAATACATGTAAATGAATATATATATATATATATATATATATAAATATATATATATATAAATCTCTTAATTTAAAAAAATTAATATCTTAATGAAAATCTTTTTTAAAAAATTCAAAGAGAAAACTCATGTGTGTGAGTGTGTACCACATTTTGTTAATATATATAATTGATTAGATATATTATTTCATATATAAAAAAATATTATGTACAATACATATGAATAAATATGTATATATATGAATCTCTTAATTTAAAAGAAATAATATCTTGATGAAAATCTTTTTTAAAAATAATGAGAATTTTTTAAAGAAAATTAAAAGAAAAAACTCACGTGTGTGAGTGTGTACCCAATTTTAATGAGAATCTTAGGTACATTACATGTAAATATATTTATATTTGACATTGATTATTGATGTGAGAGAAAAATGATATCTTGGTAATATATATGGTATTGATTGGGAATATATATATATATATATATATATATATATATATATATATATATATATATATATATATATATATATATATATATATATATATATATATATATATATATATATATATATATATATATATATATATATATATATATATATATATAAAAGAAAAGGAAATATTATATTAAGGTGTTATTTTAATAGCCATTGGATTTTAAATAAATCAAAGGTTGTAAATGAGTGTAATAGTTGGTGTAATTAATTGGTGTAATTTGACCCTTCATATATATATATATATATATATATATATATATATATATATATATATATATATATATATATATATATATATATATATATATATATATATATATATATATATATATATATATATATATATATATATATATATATATAAACTGAAAATAATTATAAATAGAAATTCAGTTTTTAAATAATAATATTAAAAAATTCAAATGTTTTAAATATATAAACATAGAAATAAATGATTATTTTAGTTATTGTAACAAAAAATTCTTAATTTAAAACAATTTGTATACGAACTTGATATAATTAACTCTGACTATTTTTATTTAGGAGTTTGATAAAATTTAGCGGAATAAAAAGTACAAAAACGGAATGGAAAGTAAAAGAGATCAATATTAAGTAGAAAATTTTACTTGTATTTCAAAATGAACTAAGTGTTCAAAAAATTCAGTAATAAAATTATGTCACACGTATTGGTTGAAAAAATTTAAATTTAAATATTAGGTTGATTTTGTTTGATAACTTTATAAAATGTTGAATTGAGTCATTACTCATTATTATTAAAAAAAAAAAAGGAGAATCGATTCAGATTTTAAGATTAAATCTTTTTTTATTTTGTAACAAAATTTAGCCTATTATAAAGGAGAATTGAAATATGTCATTGTAACAGAAATTGTCTAACAAAAAGATTTAAGTAAACAAACTATCATTATTTAAAATTAAAAAAATAGCTCAATAGAACAAAATAAATTCATTGTAACAGGTTATCGAGATTTTTAGATCAAATCTTTTTTAAATTGCGATATAGGATAAGATATTATATGATTCAGTTTTTAATTTTAAATCTTCATAATCATTATAAATACACACTTGATCAACACTTAAAATCACAACATTTATCAACACATTACGGAACAAGAAAAGAAACCAATGTCCATGAAGAAGAACATTGCAGAGTTACAAAATTCAGAAGTCATGATGCAAAAGAAAGCTATGGCTATTGAGAAGATCAATGCATATATGCAAAAGTTGAAAACAATGGAAAAGAAATTTGATCCACTATCTCATTTTTCTTTGAATAGAGTGTTATCTCAAATTTCTCCAGAGTTTTATACTAAAGATGAGTTAGCACAAATAGAGAAAATCAGTCACATTGTGTGTCAAGAAGCAAATCTCTTTCTTATTTCACAAAGTAGAGTGAAAAGAGTAGAAGTTAATGACAAAAAAAGGTGTCGTTCAAGTAACGAAGATATCATGTCTGATGGAGGAAGAAGAGTGAAATCAAAGTCCACAATTAAGAGAAAACCAATAATTCGCAAGAAAGAAACTGTGCTATCACCGCCACCAGAATTGCCTAATCATGTTAATAACATGATCAAAGTGTTGAATGGTAGTGATATTAAATATATCATGTGCAAGGAATTGTATAAAACTGATCTCAACCCTAACAACAATCGTCTTTCAATGCCAATTTCACAAATCAAGTATGATTTTCTCACAGAAATAGAAAAAACATCCTTGAAAACAAGGGATCAAGAAGGAAAACCGTTTGGTTTAAAAGTGACTGTGCTAGATCCTTGTTTTAACGAGTTCTCACTGTCTTTGAAGAAGTGGGACATGACGAGTACTAGTATTTATAATCTTCATCCTGGTTGGACACCTGTTTTGTTGAAAAATAATTTTAAAGAGCATCAAAAACTTGACATTTGGTCATTTAGAGTTAACGGCAAGTTGCACCTTTTATTCAACGATAACGAGTCACAAGAAATTGAAAAAGGTAAAGAGCTGAAGAATTCAACTGCGGTTTCGAAAACGGAAGAATAATGAAGTGAAGATTGCTAAGAGTTAGGATTAATTTTTTATGCCCATAGGCTTGTGTCGAGTTATATGTATGCTTCGTTCAAGACTAATATGGTTGTTATTATCGTTTCTTTTGTTAGATTTCATATTCTTTAATAGAGTAAGCTTTCTGCTTTTTTTCAACCAAAACATATTACCATCAATGAATTTAATTTCTATGCTCTTTTTCATATGTAGTTAATCATAATTTTTAATTTTTAATTTAAAATTTAATTATAATATTTTCCATTTAAATTTGGGGCACATTAAGTGTTTTGTTAAAAAGCAGAAGAGTAGGGATTTAAAAACAATCATAAGTTATCGGATTTTGTAGTTATAAAAATGTGGATTGCTGAAAGAGGTCATCCATCACGTTAGTGGATAATTGATTTAAGAGACTATCTTTTGTATGCATTCATTGGTGGCTTTCTTTGATGCATTTGTTCTTGTTTCTTTGAAAAATAGATTCTAGACCATATAGACTGTTAGCCATAAAACATATTAATCTTTGTTGCATTCCATGTTTAGGGAATTGCTTCTCCCGTGAGGGTTTCTAATATGTAACTTCCTTAAAAAAAAATCCATCAAGTAGAATTTGCATCCTATTAAATTTAATTTTTAATTAATATGTAATCAATTTTTGAATAATTGATTAATATCTAATTTATTTTAACATAATTTGAGTTAGTAAATTTAGTAGTTTTTTCAAATAATTTTTTTTTTTATTATTTAAGCAGTTATACTATATTTTAAGTACGATTAGGAATGATAGAAAGTGAGTCAATCATCATCTGTAACACCTAAATAGATGATGGAAAATAACTAGAGGAAAATTTAAAGGGTTAGGGGTAATATTTAAGATCCTCAAAATATAAGGAGCTTAAATGTTTAAGAGTAAGAGATTTTTTTACAGATGGACAACCTCCAGCTAAAACTAAAAAATATCTCTATTTCGAAAATGCATTTCTGAAGTAATTTTTTTTCAGATTTTTCAAGAATTCGGAGATACATCTCCGAAAAATTTGGAATTTTGGTTATTTCGGAGATGCATCTCCGAAACACCAAAAAAATTGAGATTTTGATTAATTCAGAAATGCATATTCAAAATAACCCCCTAAAAAATGGTCAGAGGTTTTTCCGGATATGCATATCCGAAAATATCCCAAAAATTAAATTTTTTAGAATATTGATTAATTCATATATTATAAAATTGATATAATTTATAAGTTATAAATAATAATAATAATGATAATGATAATTATACGGTTGATATTTCTATTCTAATTTCAATTAAAATTAAAAAATAAATTTCATATTAATAGTTACTAATACTATAACTAATACACAATAATTATGATTATATAAAAATAAATACATTAATAATTATTCAGCAAAATTTTAAAATAAAAGAGATCAAATAAGGATAAAATTATTTACTATTTATTCATATTTTAATATAAATATTAAATTACATAGTTTTTCAAAATAATAAAATAAAAACTATAAAAATTATATTAATTATTTTAATAATTAATTATGATAAAAAATCATTTTTCATTTAGTTTAAAAAAATTAGAAGAAAATTTTATATTAATTTTATTTAATAAATAAATAAATTATATATTTAATTTTATATAATTCAAAATTTACTTATGAAATTAGAATATTTTTAGTTTATATAAGTTAGTAAAATAATTTTTAACTTTAAAATAGTTTAAGAAATTTTGTTTATAAAATGATTTTTCATAACTATAAAATTGTTTTTGAAAATTAGTTTATAAAATAATTTTTTTATGTATAATAAAAAAATAGAAAATAAATATCTTTATTATTATTATTATTAATTTTTTATATAAAAATAAAATGTTAATTTAAATATTTATTAGGTTAATATTATTATTATTATATCTTGATTATAATTATATATATTTAATAATATATTTTAATTAATATAATTAATTATACTATTAATTGTATTATTAATTGTATTGATTCACCTTGATTTTATTTTTTTAATAATTATTGAATTTTTTCGGAAATGCATATCCGAAATATTCCAAGACCAAAAATTAGAATATTTCGGATATGAATCTCCGAAGGCAACCCCTCTCTCAAAAAAAATTTGATTTCGGAAATGGATCTCGAAAACACCTTTTTTGGTGTTTTCGGAAATACATCTCCGAAAACACCTTTTTCTTGGTGTTTTCGGAAGTGTACTTCCGAAATCAACTTTTTATCAGAAAAAAGTGATTTCAGAGATGCATCTTCGAAATATAGGGGCATTTTGAAAATTTCGCCACAGATTTTCAGGAAGGTAGGGGGTCTTTAAAGAAATTGTCAAAAGTAAATGAGTCCCAAAATAAGTAGGGTTTTAAAATAAAGACTCCTAAATTTTAAGTAAGGCTTCAAGGTCCAAACTTTTTCACAAAATATTTTTCATATAAATTAATTTTTTTTATTTTTATTAAAAAATTGATTTTTTTTTTATTTTTGAAAAAAAAACAGATTTTTTTATTTTGGAAATAATGATTTTTTATTTTCGAAAAAATTCGAATTTTTTATAATTTCGAAAAAAAAAATTTTTTTTCGATAACAAATCGATTTTTTTACTTTCGAAAAAAATCAATTTTTTCTCGAAAAAGTCGACTTTTGATATTTTCGGCAAAAAATCAATTTTTTCCGGAAAATTCGACTTTTTATATTTTCGATAAAAAATCATTTTTTTCTTAGAAAAGTCGACTTTTTATATTTTTGACAAAAAGTCAACTTTTTATATTTTGGACAAAAAGATCGATTTTTTTCTTCGGAAATCTGACATAGTAAAAAAAAAACAACTCAAATGTGATATAGAGAACCCCCAAAGAATAAATAAACAAATCACTTTCTAAATCCTGAGCAATCACACAAACACATAACAAGCACAATTCAGCAAACTCACATACGGGCGTGAAACTCAATTGTAAATAAAAAATACCTTGTATACTGATGATCATCGAATATATATCTGTGAGAGCAGCGAAAAAATCTGGCCTCCTTTATAGAAATATGTCCATATACCAACAACCCAACCACTCCTTTAAAACACGACAATGTCGAGCAACAACAACCATTTTTAGCCAACAGTATAATGCCAATCAACCATAACTGACCTAAATTAAGGACCAATAACAAAATATAGAACCAATGTGTTGGACAAGTGACTATAAACACAAAAGTATGAAAGTGTTTGATAATTGAAAGATAAATAATTGAAATATAAATAGATAACGGAATAGAAATATGCAATAGATATTTATAGAGGTTCGGTACAATGATTTGACATACTCTTTTCTCCAATAACTCCTTCTTAAGAGTTTCTACTACGAAGATATCCTAACCCAATAAAGTTTTTAACATGTTCGCCTCAATAACAAAACAAAATCTTTTCAAGTGGTTAAGCTCACAACCAAACAAAAAATTTGTCATAATGAAATTTTACAATAATGCGTTTACACCATATCCAAACACCTCACAGATAAAAGAATTCACTCTCAAGAGCATTAAAGCAATGTGAAGGAATAAAAAGAGAGAAAAGAGAGTGAGAGAACGGTATTAGAATACGTTTTTCAAGTGTAAAATAAAAGGAGGGAAAACCCTATATTTATAAGATAAAATGTGGCTCAAAAATGAAAAGATCCATCAGCCTTTTTAATGCTAATAATTGATTATTCAGTACAAAAATGGAAGGTTTATAAAATGTGTTGTTACTAATTGATCATAATACTTAATAATTGAATATGAGGTGCTACAAAAGAAATAATCATTTAAGCCTAAAATGCTAATCGATTATTTAGTGTAAACTACACTCATAATTTAATTTTTTGTAGCTAGTACTAGCAAGGCAAAAAAAATTTCCTGGTTGTTTTAGTTAAATTAGAGATACTTTTCAACCATTAAAGAGTGTGTGTGTGTTTTGCCTTAGTAAATTTGATAGCTAGTCTTATACATTTACAGACACGGATCACTCGACTCAAACACGACAAGCTTTCACACTTCCTGTCTTTCACAACTATAGAGATTTAGGATCCCTTTCTATGTATATTTGACTTTAGCCCTTCACTGGAACCTTGAATCTTCTACCTGACGAGGCTTGAGATAAATCTTCATGATAAATATCTTTATTAAACTCACGGTTTGATCAGAGGTCTTCATTGTATCTACCTAACGTTGCTTGACATTAAATGTTGTCCTCCAAATAAAGGCTTTGAGTTCTTGATCTCCAAGCATCACCACTTGGTTGCCGCATCGATGTGCTTTTATATTTTGATCTTCAAGAAACACAACTTTATCACCACTTAGATAAGCTTTGATATCTTGATCTTTAAGCTTAATAACCTGATCACCACATCAAATGATGACTTCACCTTATAGTATTGTCATCATCAAAACCAGATGGACTTGATCAACACTTCTGATGAATACTTCACTTTGGAGTGTTGTCATCATTAAAACCAAATAGAATGTTGCAAACATCATAGATGCAAGTACATAGATCCACACTCTCCCCATTTTTTATGATGACAACACATCCCTTAGGGAGGTGGACAGACAAAGAAAAACAAGGTTAGATATTTGAGTGGATGGGGGGGTGTGTGTGTGTACATGATGCGAGTCAAATTATACAAATCCAGTGGATCTCAGTGATATGAGTATTTAAAGGAGATTCTTTAGAAGAGGGCCCATTTTCCTTTCCCCGCTCTCTATCTCTCTCTCTCTCTCTCATTTATCTCTACCTCATCCTCTTACTAAACTTTCCCTTAACTGTATATGGACCACCGGCCGTAAATCGCTTTAGTCGGTTGGTCTTCCATACCTCACTATAGACCACCCTAGTACCACCACTAGGGCCACCACCTTCAAACAAACCTTCAACCAACTCTCAAGAACCCTAGGTTTAGAACATGAATCCTAAGAAAAATCAAGAACCCTAACCCTAATCAATAAGAACCCTAACTAGAAGAAGAACCCTAACCCTAATTAAGAAGAACTCTAACCTGCAATCTTAGACCCTACCTAGAAATCTTCATCTCTTCATCATGTTCATCATGATGAAGATGAACCTTCATCCTTGGCCTTGAGCTAACCCTAATCAAGCTCAAAATCACACTAAACCTATATCAAACCCAACTAAACCTAGCCTAAACCATATATCATAATGATCTAAACCCCAATTGGGCCCTCAAATCCATAAAACAAAAAATCAAAACCTAAATCGCCCCACAACAAATCCTAGACTTAAGCAGCGATCCAATAACAAAAACACTAATACACATGTAAGCAACAAAGCCCAAACATACAAATAAAAATAGGAACACAAAAGAAAAGTATATAAGGACCAACCTACGGGAGCGGGATTTCCCCCGATGAGCAAAGCTAAACGTGCAAAGGTAAAAACTTTGTCCCTTTCTACTTATTTTCTCCTTTATGTTTTTCCCTACTTCTTCTTTGTCTTATTCTCTCTTTTTTTTGTGAGGTACTACAGGATTAATGCAAGGATGATGAAAAGGGTTGGAGCTTTTCAGGGTTTAGTTGTTGTTGTTCTTCGATGTGAAGAGCAACAACTTTAGGATTTCTTTTGAGTCAAATTTGTAGTCCCTTTTTCTGTTCATTAGGTTTTTTATTTATACTGTTAGAATTAGTTTTAAAGATTAATGTTTGATTTGTTAAGTTAGGAAAGATTGGGTGTGACTTTGTTAGTGATGTAATCTGATTCAATTAGGTTAAAAAGTTTTTGGGGCTTTATGTATAATATTTGTCTCAATGAAACTTAATGAAAATATTTGATTTCAATTTGTGTAATTTTGATTCAATCTATTTTTAGCACTTTGATCTGAAACGATTGGGTTAGGCGTGAATTTAAGGTTTGCGGACTTGGACCCTTGAACTTGACTGCTGACTCAATTAATTAAAAATTAATAATAAAAATAATAGTTAGAAAACTAATGGAAATTGACTCAATAAAATAATAGTTAAATGATTTTTTATTTTTGGAACAACTTGTATGACATTTGTTTGTTTGATTTATTTTTTTTTGAAAGGGATGTGACTTCCATGTTTTGATGGTTCGAGAGTAACAACCTCTGTAAGATTCTACTACTTCTTTGACACTATATGATGTCTGCAAAGAGAGGATGCAATTGAAACTCAAATGGGATGCTTTCCCTTGAAATTTGACAGCACAATCAAATTAACAAAATAACTACCCTGCCCCTGGTTAATATTAAAGAGGTTTTTCATACAGAAAGAAACACCAACTTCTAGGCTCAAAGGGGTTGACTAGGGATTAACTCCTTAACTCCTTATTTTTGGGGATTGAAATAATGCCCAACAAGTCTTACATCTTGAAGGTCAATACTACACAACCATTGACTCCTAACAACAAGTTCAAGGTTCTAGACGAAAGGTCCCAAGATTCACGAACCCTATTTGAAAATATTACCGCCATAATGACTACTCATTATACAATAATACCTTCAAGAGGATCTACTCTAGGTGGGATCTTTTTGACAACCAAGCGAGTCCTACGTCTCGAAGGCCAACACTACACAACCACCATCTTAAGCTTAGGTTTTTCTCGAACTCAAGTATATAACATTTCCTCACAATGTGCCTATAACCAAAAAGTTCCAACCATACCATACATGATTATACAATAGTTGAATATACACTAATGAAAGCACATAAATATAAAGAAGCATAAAAGGAAATAAATAAACACGCTAAAAATCATCACAAACACAAACTAAAATAGGGTGGACCCGCTTAAGAGATTTATCCCCAACTGACGCAGCGTGAAAAATTCCCTAATGTAAGAAACAATAAAAATACAACCAAGTCGCCACCGAAGTTTAGGGAAAATATCATTTGAGCCCTTAAAAGAATAAAAAATGATTGTCTCAACCAAATTAGGGTTCGAGAGTCGATTATGCAAGGGCAAGGTATTAGCACCCCTCACATCTATTGTACTCAATAAGACCTATTTAGTTAGTTTTATGAAAGTGTTAGCGTGATGTTATTCTTTCCTTCTCAATTGATAATGTAATGATGCGAAAGGAGTTAACACAACAAAAATCATAGCATAAAGAAAGGCATAACATAACAAAAAGGCATAGCGAAAGGCATAACATAACGAAAGGTAACGCGAATTGAGCGAATTGAGTTAACGTGCAGGAATAAACATAGCGTAACGCAACAGATCATGTGAAACGTAAAGAAAAGATATAATGCAACGCAACAACAACGAAATGCAAAATGCCACACGTAAATACATAGAAACCAGTAAGTTGCTAATGCCAAAATGCGCTCATCCCAATCGAATTAAAAAGTATATAAGATTCGCAATATTAAGTTAACATAAGAAATAGCATCACACACGAATTGTCACATAAAGGCTTAACGCGTCGCAAGTAGTCGTACGATGTTGCTAACACATTTTTAGAGCTCAGTACAGTTTTGACATGTCAGAAGTAAAAATAAACCAGCACAACCACGAACATATGTTTATATTATTACAACAACATTACATAATTACAAACAAGAGTCCAACAATGTCCAAAGAAATTAAACAAATACAGAAATACATAAATACTCGACTTAATCAGAATCCCAGAAGTGAAATGCAACTTAAGCGAAACCAAAAGCCAGTCCTGAAATCTGGAACCAAAAATGCAGAATCAACCAACTTCTTGAATAGAAAATGAACCAAACTTATTGGACCTGCAAAAAACCTGATGAACAATTGATGAAAACAAAATCAGGATCAGGTTTTAAAAAATGGTCCGCGATCGCGAAAACGGCTGCGACAAAATGGTTTTGGAAGATGCCAATACTAATACCGTTATCACCATTTTTATATTCAAGAAGAAATTATGGTTAATTCATATCGCGACGACCGCAATCAGCACCACCACACCTGTACCGACCCGATCACAACGAAATCACGTCGCGACTGCAACCGTTTTTTAAAACCTTGATCAGGATGCTATGAAATTGTGTATATTGTGGCAAATACAGAGAAGACATGTGAGGGAATGGTGGATCTGAAACGGAATAGAGTAGGCGGAGGAGGGAGTATGTTGTGCAATTTGGAACCAAATATTGATGGTGATGTGTTTCACGGTTGCAGGTTTGTGGATCAATGAGGTTGGAGTTGAAGTCGATGGTTTCATGGTAGGGGTTCATTTATTAAGTGTTGGAGATCAGAAGTGAATGGTAAAGGTTGGTTGTGGTGAATGTGAAAGAGTTTCGGTCGAAATAAGAAGGTTATTTGTTGGAACTGTTTATGAGAGTATGGTGAGAGGGAGGTGAAGGGGATTTGTGGTGGTGATGATGATGTTGTTGAGAGGCGTATGAAGAGTGAGGTAGTAGGGATCAAAATTTTATGAACAAGGAAGGTGAGGTAACGATAGTTGGTGATCTGAAGGAGGTGGCACGGTTGAGTTGAAGCAAAGTAAAAATGGGTGGTGGAATAAGACGTTAGAGGGAGCTCACTGGTGGGTTTGGAGGTGGAAAGTGTAGCGGGGAAATTTGTGAGACTAAAGCCATTGATTGACTTAACTCATATTTTAAATAGAGTCGCCACCGCGCTTTATTGTTTCCAAAGGAAATGGGAGAAAGAGCAAAATAAAATCCATAGATGTTTTTAAAATCAAAACTAATAAACTTATCAGAGATTTGGGTACGGGGGGTTTTTTATGCAAGGGGAAGGTTTCAAGCATCCCTCACATCTACGGTACTCCGTAGGAACCTTTTTATTATTTATTATTGTCATAAAATGCCTTTGTTTTTTTGTTTGTTTAAATAGAGTGGGAGGATGGGAAAAGAAGATTTTAAAAGGGAGCTCGATAAGATATAGCATCTTAGGCCTACATACCCCTTAAGTGCAATAAGGAAGTCAGAGCTTTTGTAGTTCCTCTTAAAAGGAAAATAAAAGGCCAAGTGGCAAAATTCTTTTTGGGTGTCGTGCTTTAACAATACTCAACGGGTTTTTTAAAATGTTAAGCTTTAACAATACTTAACAAGTTTTTATAAAATATGCCAAGCTTTAACAATACAAGGCAAGGTTTGGTTTTAAAAGAATTTGGTTGAGCTTTAACAATACAAAACCAAGGGTTGAGTTTAAAAGGGTTGAGCTTTGATAATACAAAACCATTTTAAAATAACTGGGGTGCAAAGCTTTAACAATACTAAGCATAAAGTAAAAGAGTTTGGAAGAGAGATTGAGTACCTTGACAATTTGTAGTCAATACCATTCCCATCCCTTTGAATATTTAGCAACAACTTAAGCAATCAATCATGAATACCTCAAGTGATGTGTGTGATAACATGTGTATCATAAATGTAAAAAAGTGAGTATAACAAAGAGATCAATGTATAAGAATCAAATATAAATGGTGATGGACAAAAGGATATCATACCTCAAGATCATTGCATGTGTGAATGAATATGATGTGATGATGGATGGATAATATCTCATGCATATGGGTTAGTAAACAATGTATAACAGATTTGGTTTAATGATCCAGATAGCTTCCCTAACCCTCAAGGAATGTATTAATGTGCTTAGAATGGATTGAGACCTCGTAAAACTTCTTCCCCGACCTCAACTGTGTAACACCCCATAAAATTCTTTATTTAATTTAATTAATTTTTGGATTAAATATTAGAATTATTTGAGTTAACTGAGGAAAATGGAAATAATGAGGCTAATGGGCCAGTGTCGCTTGTAGTAGAAGGGGGGTGTCAGTGGTGAAGCCCATTACTAATGATAAGCTTATTTTCCTAAAATAGAAGGAGTTGTGGAATAGAGAGGGTTACAGCATTTTGGGAAAAGAAGTCTGAACGTGAAAAGAGGAGAAGAGCGAAGAAGTGCGACGCGAGGAAGAGCGAAGAATCAACCTTCAGGTAAGGGGGGACTCTTCCGTTTATCTTCTATTATGGGATTATAGGTAGTATGATAGAATTTGATCGTGTTATTCGTATCAATTGGGTTGTGCTTAGGTTATAGAAGTGTTAGGTTTTGGGAGGATTGATGCATAATGATTATATTGATCGCGTATTGGTGATAATTGGATGGTTGAATGTATTATAAATGTGTTATAATATGTGTTATTTCACTGTATGCGAAATCTGATTGGAATGGGATTGGTTTGGTGATGAATTGGTGAAAGGAGGGCAAAATCGCAGGCTGTTTTCTGCAATTCGGAGTTCTGGAAATCGCCAGTTGGCGCCGCGTCCAGGAGTTGGCGCCGCGAACTGCTTGGCAGAAGGCCAGGAAGTTGTGTTGTGTTCAGTATGCGCCGCGAACCTTTGGTTGCGCCGCGAAGGCGTAGTTCCTTCCCGTTACGCGCCGCGAAACCTTGTTTGCGCCGCGAAGGCGTAGTTACGATTCGTTCCGCGCCGCATGCTGTTAGTTGTTGCGACAGGCCGTTTTGACAAGTTTAAAAATATGTAACTTTTAAACCGTAAACCGGATTTTGGTGCCGTTTCGAGTACAGTGAAGCTAATCAAATAATTTATATAATCAAATGGTGTTTTGAGTTGTGGCTTGAATTATTTTTAAAACACCCGATCTTATTTGTTTGTGGTGGGATATGCTTATAGGTACACTAATGAATGTCTTACCTGTATGATGTTGTGGTTATGACTGGTGTTTATTATACATGTATTGTTGGTATGAAATATGTGTTTTATTGATGATTATGACATTGATCGATGTATGTGGGTGATGAGCATGTTATGGTTGATGCATGCATTCATAATCATTATGTGGCTGGTCCTTGACGATGGTGGATCAGTGGTAGCTAATTCCCATTGTGTGGAATTAGTGAGTGGGTGTTACCGTATCCTTGACGATGGTGGGTCGGTGAGTTGGGTTATCCCAGATTTTGGTACCACATGCATGTAGTTGCATTGCATTAGGCTGTTTTGCTATTATAACATGTGTGGAAGGTAATTGATTTCGAACAGGCAATCCCATTAGTTCAGAGAATTCTTCCAAAGTGGGTACCAACTGGTAATCAGGAAAGGTAAAGCAATGATGTTCAGGGTCAAAGAACTGGAACAGGACCCGTATCATGTCTTCTTCAAATTTTGAGGTAACCAAATGGAGTAGGTGACCATGCTTTTCAGTGAATTGAACATTCCTGGGGAATTCTGACACCAAGTCTTTTAGCTCAGATGGTACCGTTGAAATGTTGATTCGGATGTAATCTTTGGTGGCGGGAGCCATTACCTGCAAAAACAAAGGTAAACTCTTTGATCCTTGAAGTGTCTGGTGCAAAAAATGATATGCTTATGATGCAAACATGTGGCACACAAAAACAAATCAAACAATAGCCTTAGGTTTAAAGGCTTGCATGGAGCTGATAGGTGATACCCTCCCCACTGAAGTTGAGTTGGTTAAAACCTGTCCTAGAATAGCATTCGGGTTCTATGATCCTTGGAAGTAACATCTCAATACGGCGCTCGAGCGGCCGATCAAAATATTCCTCGAGGATAACTAACTTCGATCAATTTCAAAGCTAGCCACTTAATAGGCCACAAGTCAAGTTCAACTAAAAAGGTTCTAAGACAAATTAGTGTTTAATGACATTTCGGAAGCCTAATATACTCCTTGATCGTTTTCAAGGGACATCAGTATAAACCAAAGTGTCGCACTAACGATGACTACCAGATCAACCGTATCGGTACATGCCGTACAGTTTCCTTGGTCTAATGTCATATACTTAAGGTATCTCGAGATTCGGGTTAGAATCTTTCACACAAGCAAAATACCCAAGCAAGCCTTTGAAAAATAGAGCAATCAAGTCAATCAATTGAAAACATCGACCTATTCTCTTAAGGTAACCCCTTTTGAAAACATTTTGTTTTTGAAAGTATTCCCCAGCAGAGTCGCCAGTTCTGTGGACCTCCGATTTTTTTTTAATACCGGGCCATACCTCTGTTCTGTAGAGATACGTGAACTGACTCTTTTTTGTCGCTTAATGCTTTCGCATTTTTGAAAATATCACAGAGTCGCCACCGACCTTTTATTTTATCCAATTAAGGAAAGGTTTATAAAAGACACAGAAAAAAGACCTTTAAGAAATTCTGGGTAAGGGGGTAGGTTATACAAAGGGAAGGTGTTAGCACCCTTTGTATCCATGGTTATCCATGGGCTCTTAAGTTTGCTTAGCTCACTTGTTTTTCGATCACTTTTCAATTGCTCTGAAATTGCTCATATGTGGTTTCAAATACCTTTGTAAATTGAATTTTGTAATGATCCGTGTGTGGATGTATACAAAATGCTTGTTTATCTTTCGAAAGATGTTTTGAAAAGAACGTTAACTTTGTAATAACCCGTGTTTGGATGTATACAAAGTATTGTCTTTTTTGAAAGTTTTGAAAAATCAACAGTGTATGAGAATTTTGTTTGTTTTGATTTTGAGCAAGCAAACTAGGAGGTCTACCCTGAGTTGTAAGGTCTTTATCCTATTTCCTTTAAAAATCTATCCTTTCACCGGATATAAAAGCAAGGTTCGATTTTGTACTCGAAACAGTAGAATTTTGACTTTGATTTTGAAAGAATGAAAAGGATTACCTGAAGAGGTGCAAGTGTGATTGTGATTGGATTCAGATATTTATCTTTGAAGTTAGTGATCTAACGGTTCAATTTTATCTTTGACATACACGCAGTTTATATGTGCTGGAAATTAAAATGCGGAAATGTAAAGTGCGGAAAGTAAATCTACGCTATTACATCGATTGTGCAGGAAATGTAAACTAGCCTATTTACATCAATTTGGCATCCTATACATTTATCTAGGAATTTTAAATTGCAAGAAAAATAAAAGGCATATTTTTGGATTTTTTATGATTGGTTTTAATTATAATTAATGCATGATTAATTAAATTAAAATGAAGAAAAAGATGAAAATTGATTTAAACCTAGAAATTAAGCTTAAAACATGTACAAAATATTTGTCAATTAATTTTAAAACAAAACTAATTTTTTTGGAGTTTTTGAAATTGATTTGAAATTGATTTGAGTTAATTAAAACATAATTATGCAAATAATTATACAAATAATTAAAACTTAAGAAGAAAATTATTCAAAATATGTACAAAATTAGCTTATAATATATAAACAATATTTAACATGAAGAACAATTTTTTTATGATTTTTGATTGGTTAGAATAATTAAAAAGCAAATATATAAATATATACTAATTAATTATGCAAAATATTGAAATTTTGAAGAAAAATAAAATATTTTTATTTCAGAAAATAATATATTATTTTAGAAGTCTAAAAATATTTTTTGTGTATTTTTTGGATTTTTAAAACTATTTTAAATTAATTTAACAAAGAAATTAAAATAAAATAGAAAATAAAATAGAAAATAAAAGGATACTGATCCTGTGTGGTAATCAGTGAGGGAGCATGGTGGGGAAGAGTGATCTGGCGCGTTGGATCATTCATTAAATGAGATCAGATGGTCCAGAAATTGAGGCACGTGGTGATCAGTACACCTGCAAAGCACAGAATCAGAGATAAATTTAAAAAAACACGCGCGCGCTTCTGGACCAATGGGGGGGAGACACCTCATCGTCTTCAACCTTCAGACAAGGCCTTTTACAGCGCTTTTGTAAAAAAGCGCTATTGTAAGTGAACCCTAAATCTGCAAAATAACGAATAGGGTCAAACAAGCATAGAAATCAGGCGCGATGGTACCATTGGATTCGTCTTGTTCCACTGAATGTAACCCTGCCCTTAATTTGTTTTAATTTTGGCCCTAATGAAGAACCCTAATTTTGAGCTAAGTAAACCCTAAAATGGTATATGCTACAAACATCCATTAAAATCCAATTGAAGCTCCAGAAACGACCAGAGCTTCAAACCAAACACAATTATGCATCTACATCTTGTTAAATGTGCGTGAGTTATGAGATATAAGTTGGTTTTAGTTTGAACAAACCGTGGCTTTATATAACTCGATTCAGTGAAGTTTATGACTTGGAAATGATTGGAATTGTTTCAGTGTAGCTCAGAGATGATGTTAGAATGTTTATTTTATATTGAAATGGACTGAAACTTAAAATTCGAATTTCAAGTTTCTTTGAAAATTACAAGTGGTTACAAGTATGCTATATGCTTATGGATGCTTCTGAACTTGTCCCTCTTTGTTTGCTGAACTATGATAGCTTATTTATAAGCTATGTGTGCTTAGAATTGAAGCTAAGATGTGCCTTAGTTGCCTTTGTTGAAACTTTGCATTTTTTAATATAAAAAAGCTTGAATTCTTGACCAAGTCATCTTGCCTTCAATGCACCTGCCTTGTCCTTCAATTCTCTGCAGAAAGATGAAGATTCTTTGAGGTGAGTCATGCTTGGAAGTTAAGCTACCATTATCCATGCATTTTCCTTTTAATTTTAATCTTAAAGTAAGATAAAATCATGCCAAAAATGGATAAAAATGATATGGGCTTAGTCTTGGTCGTGGGAGGCCCATAGTAACATGGAAATGATGTTTGAATGCTGAAAACTTGGCCCCATTTGGAAAAAATACATTTTTGAGCAATGTTGATTTTATGTATTTTCCCAAAATTTAGCCAACTTCAACAAGGTGTAAATCCTTCAATTTTTGTCATATGAAGGAGATCTTGCACTTTTTGGAAACCTCAAAGAGTCCTCTAACCAATGCCTTTGGTCTCATGTCAAAATGATTTTTGAAGCTCCTTGTGTGTCCTTTTGAAAAAAGTGTCTTTTTGTTGACTTTGAAAATGACCTGTAATGTCTTTGATCATATTTTTCAAATGGTGAATCCAATGACCATGGGATCAATGGCATTTGAAAGATAATTGAATTTCCTTCAAAACAAGCTTTGGTTTGAATTTTTTGGATGAAGGATGAGAGAGTTATGATCAGTCAAAGTTGAGTTGACTTTTCAGGCAAAAACCCTAATTTTGAATCTTAGGGTTTTGTTGATTTTTGATCTTTCCTTGATGAATTATGATCATCCAATGATCAAATGATGAATCCTTTGACAAAATATGGACTTTGACAAAAAATTTCATTTTTGACTGTCTGTTGACTTTTTTGGTCAAACGGGTCGTCTGTTGACTGTTTGAGCTGCTGACGGTGCGTCTGAGTGAATTGAAGTTTGAAAATTTGTATGATGGTACTTTGAGATATATGGATGTGTATGAAATCCATTTGAGCTCTCAAAAACTTGTTGCTCCTGTAAAAACAAGAAAAACCCTGATTAGGGACTGTTTGTGTAGGAGACAGTTAAGCGTACCTGATTTTTGTGCAGTGTTGAGTCTCTGCTAATCGCGTGATATTCAGAAGACTTCTAGCACAAAAGATCTTGGAATTTTGAATTGTGAAAGATTGATTTGATTGATGGTACAAAACACTGAGAATTGTACTGCCAGCAGTTTGGCTGTCAACTGACTGTCCAGGTATTGATGCAGCAGTTAGAGTGAAAAATCAACAGTCAAAGTTAATTTTATTTTTTGTTGTTTTTGTTTTTGCTTTATGTGAAAAATGAAAGTTTATTTACATGACTTGTTAAAAAAAACATAGACAAAATAAATAACTAATATTTACGGTATGCGGGCAAAATTACCGATAATAACCCTGAAAATCATTTAATGCACAGAAATAGGAATATTTGACTGGCAGAAAACACACAAAATATTATCTTAGTAATTAAGCAATATTATGACAAATAGTACAACATTTAATACTGACAGTACAAATATCACATACTATATTGAACAGTACGACGAATAAACGGTACATTTAAGAAATGAGAAATACGGCAAATTTTAAGAATGACGATTGATAACCCATGCTATGAACAATAACATGTAGATGATTGGGAGCATAACCATTGCAGGTCCACACTCCTCAGGACTATGCAGGCAGAAGAAAGTCATGATCACCGTAGCAATGGTGATGACTGTAAGAAACAGTGTCTCTATCCACTTTGCCATTCTTGTCAGGGAAGAAGAGAAAATAGATATGAGATAGGAATTTGAAAGATGAGTTGGAATTTGATGTGAGATTTTATGGAAGAAAATGAGAGGTATTTATAGAATGGAAAGAAGGAAAGAGACGTTGGGGAATGATGTGATTCCGTACAAAAGGAAAATTTGAGTGGAAGTAAGATTTGAAAGAAAGTGTATGATAGTGTTGGAAAAAGGAGAGATTTGATTTTTGAAAAAAGAGATTTGAAAAGATTTTTTTGCAAATAATGGAATATAGTACAAAAATTAGTGGGAAACAAAAGATAATAATAATCTACTTGTTACCAGTACAGTCTGAGTTTCCTGATTCTGCGCCTGCAAAAAGATTTAACTCTGTACCAATTGTGTCAGTACCATTTATCTGTAAATAAATAAATAGCATGTGTGAAGTAATAAACAGTATTTGGCGTTTGCGTAAGAATAAATTCAACTGCAAGCCAAATTACTGTATAAGAAAAATTCTAAAAACTAAGTATTTCATATGTCAGGATATTTGTTGAAATAAAAATCCATGATTATATGAGACTCTTAATTTTCAGATTGGAGTTTTCTTGAAAAATATGTGGGCAAATTTTGGGGTATAACAGTTGCCCCTATTCAATCTTCTTAAACCTGAAGAGATTGTCTGAAATCTGAAGGTAGAAGATGATTGAATATTTAGATGCCCTGAAAATTTGCACTTACCTTGATCAGAAGAGATGTTGGAAGTTGCATTTGAATGTCGTCTGCGAAATGTTGTTGGCAGATTGAAACATTACCTGAGATGGGCTTTCAGATGCCACCTGGTAAATGGGTTGAGGGTTTGTTCATCAGAATGAATCCATTGATTATATCTTGATGAAGGATTTGAAAGTCTTTGTGTTGACTGTTTCGGAACCGTCCAAGGTTACCGCTTTAAGTCTTGGAAGATAATCGGAACTTGTCCAAAGTTTTTCCGATTTAGATTTTGGAAGTTGATCATTGTGGAACCGTCTGAGGTATCGCTTTAGATCTGCAATGTTAGATCGTTCTGGAACCGTCTGAGGTATCGCTTTAGATCTGCAATGTTAGATCGTTCTGGAACCGTCTGAGGTATCGCTTTAGATCTGCAACGTTAGATCGTTCTGGAACCGTCTGAGGTATCGCTTTAGATCTGCAACGTTAGATCGTTCTGGAACCGTCTGAGGTATCGCTTTAGATCTGTGATGCTAGATCGTTTTGGAACCGTCTGAGGTATCGCTTTGATCTGTGATGTCTGTTTTTGAGTTGGTAAGTGATCAGAATGAATCTTCGGCTTGATTATATCTGAGAGAACCGTTCATGGAATTCAGGTGAACACTGCATGTGATTGAGAACATCTTTGTTGAAGATATCCGTCTACCTGAAAAATCAAGTTAGTGATATGCAATGTTTATGATGCATGTAAATGTGAGATATTCCCGGAGAAATATGCATGTTATGTTGTGCATGATGTATGATGTATGATGCATGATGTATGATGTATGAATATGAATATGTGAATGTATGAATGTATGAATGTATGAATGTGATGTCAAGCTTCTAATTGGAAAAATAAATTCCCACTAGTCAGCTGGACATGAATGTATTGTGATCGTTGATGATCTTTTGTCTTGCTTGAGTACCCTCGGCTGGGGAAATTCTTTGAGAACCCGGGTATCCCGTTGAAGGATCTTTGACTACTGTTTGGGGAATCAAAGGTAACTGGAAGTTCTGATGCCCTTTCAAATGGGAATGAGGAAGATGCATAATCCTCCGATGCACTATCTGACCAAGTCCGGGTGCGGGGATCACACCTTCTGAAGATAGTAATCTGGAACAAACCTGCTGGGGAATAAGACTTCTTTTGAAGAGAAAATCTTTTTGAGGAATTTGCTGAGAAATGCGTTTCTCTTGGTGATTTCCTTCTGATGGAATGATGTCCAGATGATCGGGACATTTCCCGAATGCCATTCCTGTTTTTCCTGGTAAACATCAATCATATTCAAATGCATATGTTCATTCAAAATTATCATTGGGACGCTTACGTATTTAAACAGAAAAATGAAAATAGTGATTTTTGAAAGAGCTGCATTGAAAAGAGCCATGATAGGCGGGTTAGCACAGGGAGACAACAATCCTAGAAGTAGGAAACTGTCAGAAAGTTTTGGAAAATATTTATGAAGATAAATAGCTATGTGAAAATGATCCAGTCAAGTTTCAACTCTGCTATTGCCAATCTGTCTTCGAGCATCTCATCCCTCACTTGTTGGAAGAAAGTGATTAGACTGATCGGTGTCTTTGAGGTGTTGAATCTTGATGGTGAGTAGGCAGCTGAACGGAACACAGTTGTATGTTTCATTCCCTAACTTTTGCCTAGGCCGCCCTTTCAGGTTTTCAGCCTACCGGGATTTTTTGTTTAGTCTCTAATTTTTGCCTGGATCGCCCTTTCGGGTTTTCAATCCACCGAGACGCTCATTTTTGCCTAAGTTGCCCTTTCAGGTTTTCAACTTAGCGAGCTGTTTTTTTCTTTTTTAAGAGAAGTATTTTTTGACTATGTCAGCATTCACAGGGTGTGGGAAATCCTCGCCATCCATGGTGGTAAGCAACATGGCGCCGCCGGAGAATATTTTCTTGATTATGAATGGTCCCTCGTAGGTGGGAGTCCATTTGCCTCTGGGATCACCTTGTGGTAAGATGATGCGTTTGACAACCAAGCCACCAGTTTGGTATGCTTGACTTTTGACTTTTTTGTTGAAGGCTTTGATCATACGCTTTTGGTATAGCTGACCATGACAAATAGCTGCGAGCCTTTTCTCATCAATCAAGTTTATCTGGTCCAACCGTGTTTGAATCCAATCGTCTTCGTCTAGATTGGCTTCTTTCATAATCCTTAGGGAAGGAATCTGAATTTCAATTGGAAGAACTGCCTCCATACCATAGACTAAGGAAAATGGAGTTGCCCCTGTTGAAGTACGCGCAGATGTGCGATAACCATGAAGAGCAAAAGGCAACATCTCATGCCAGTCTTTGTAGGTTACTGTCATTTTTTGTATGATTTTCTTGATGTTCTTGTTGGCAGCTTCCACCGCGCCGTTCATCTTTGGTCGATATGGAGAAGAATTATGATGCTTGATCTTGAACTGTGTGCAAAGTTCAGTAATCATTCTGTTGTTTAGATTTGTGCCATTGTCCGTGATAATCCGTTCAGGGATGCCGTACCGACAAATGAGATTGTATTTGATGAACCGGGCCACCACATTTTTGGTGACAGAAGCAAATGAAGCTGCTTCTACCCACTTTGTGAAGTAGTCAATAGCGACCAGGATAAAGCGATGTCCGTTGGAGGCAGTAGGTTTGATTTCTCCAATCATATCAATACCCCACATTGCAAAAGGCCAAGGAGCCGTCAGGACGCTTAATGGAACTGGAGGTACATGTACTTTGTCAGCATATATCTGGCATTTGTGACATGTTCGGGAGTGATGATGGCAGTCTGTTTCCATGGTAGACCAGTAATAACCTGCTCTAAGGATCTTTTTAGCCATTGTATGTCCACTGGAATGAGTACCGAAGGTACCATTGTGTATTTCTTCCATGATCTGTTCTGCTTCCTTCTTGTTTACACAGCGAAGTAAAGTCGAGTCATGGTTGCGTTTGTATAGGGTTCCATTGCTTAGAAAGAATTTGGCAGCAAATCTCCTTAGAAACTTTCTGTCGTTAATGGATGCCCCTTCAGGGTACTCCTGAGCTTCGAGATATCTTTTTACCTCATGGAACCATGGTTTTTCCTCGGTTCCTTCGGTATTGATCTCATTGCAATAGGATGGTTCATCTTGCCTGTAGATGGTGATCATAGGCGCCTCGTTGTCCCACCTGACTTTGAACATGGATGACATGGTAGCTAAAGCATCAGCTAGTTGATTTTCCTCGCGTGGGATGTGTTCGAAAGTGATTTCTTCGAAGTAAAGAATCAAACTCAGCACATATTCTTTGTAAGGAATTAGATTCGGGTGCTTTGTGTCCCATTCCCCTTTGACTTGGTAGATTACCAAGGCCGAGTCTCCGTAGACTTCCAGGAATTTGATTCTTAGATCGATTGCAGCTTTGAGACCCAGAATACATGCTTCGTATTCGGCTATATTGTTAGTGCAATTGAAGCATAACCTGGCAGTGAATGGTGTGTAACTTCCTGCGGGGGAAATGATCACAGCTCCGATGCCATTGCCAAGTGCATTAGAAGCTCCGTCAAAAACCATAGTCCACCGGGATCCTGGCCCGGGTCCTTCTTCTGGTCCTGGTTGTTTGTAGTCATTGACTAGCATAATGTCTTCGTCTGGGAAGTCAAAGTTCAATGCTTGATAATCATCTACTGCTTGATGAGCCAGATGATCAGCTACCACACTTCCTTTGATTGCTTTTTGTGAAGTGTATTGAATGTCATATTCTGTCAAGATCATTTGCCATCTCGCTATTCTTCCTGAGAGAGCAGGTTTTTCGAACACGTATTTGATGGGATCCATCTTGGAGATTAGGAAAGTGGTGTGATTTAGCATGTACTGTCTTAGTCGGCGAGCTGCCCAAGCTAAGGCACAACAAGTTTTTTCGAGTAGTGAGTATCTTGTTTCACAATCGGTAAACTTTTTGCTAAGATAGTAGATTGCGTGCTCCTTTCGGCCGGATTCGTCATGTTGTCCTAGTACACACCCCATTGAGTCTTCTAACACAGTTAGGTACATTATCAGAGGTCTGCCTTCCACAGGTGGCAACAAGATTGGAGGTTTTTGGAGATATTCTTTGATTTTGTCAAAGGCTAACTGGCATTTGTCATTCCACCTTTCCACTTGATCTTTCTTCAACAGTTTGAAGATCGGCACACAAGTAGTAGTCATGTGGGCAATAAATCGGGCGATGTAATTCAGACGTCCCAAGAATCCTCTGACTTGTTTCTCGGTACGAGGTATAGGCATTTCTTGAATGGCTTTAACCTTGGCGGGATCAACCTCAATACCTTTGCTGCTGACGATGAAACCTAAGAGTTTGCCGGATCTTACTCCAAAGGTACACTTATTTGGGTTCAGTCGCAACTTGTATTTCTTGAGTCTGTCAAACAACTTGTGTAAATGACCCAAATGTTCTTTCTCGGTGTTGGATTTTGCAATCATGTCATCGACATACACCTCTATTTCTTGATGAATCATATCATGAAATAGCGCTACCATTGCACGTTGATAGGTTGCTCCTGCGTTTTTCAGACCAAAGGGCATTACTTTGTAACAAAAGGTTCCCCAGGGTGTTGTGAAGGTTGTTTTTTCCATGTCTTCGGGTGCCATCTTGATTTGATTGTACCCTGAGAATCCGTCCATAAAGGAGAATACCTTGCATTGTGCGGTATTGTCAACCAGTACATCGATGTGTGGTAAAGGGAAATCATCTTTGGGGCTTGCCCGGTTCAGATCTCTGTAGTCCACGCACATTCTGACTTTCCCGTCTTTTTTAGGTACAGGGACGATGTTAGCTATCCAAGGAGGATAACTTACAACTTTTAGGAATCCGGCATTGAACTGTTTTTCAACCTCGTCTTTGATCTTTTTTGACATATCAGGTCTACTCCTTCGTAGTTTCTGTTTGACTGGAATGCTACCTTCTTTGATTGGTAGGCGATGAACTACGATGTCCGTGTCAAGGCCTGGCATATCCTCATAGGACCAGGCGAATATCTCGACGTAGTCTCGCAGCATTTGAATCAGTCTTTGCTTGACGCTGTGTTCTAAATCAGCCCCTATTTTGACTTCTTTCATTTCTTCGTTGCTGCCCAAGTTGATGACCTCAATTGGCTCCTCATGAGGCTGTATGGCCTTGTCTTCTTGTTCTAGCAGCCTTGCAAGTTCTCTTGGCACTTCACAATCTTCCTCACTTTCGTCCTCAGTTTGGTAGATCGGATTTTCAAAGTCATGACGGGCAATAGCAGAATCGTTGTTGACTGGATCCAGAGTGTATGTGAATCTGCAAGTTAATTATGTGAGTATGTGTGAAGAAAAAACATAGCTATTTGAAAGCGAAGAAAGAAGGAAAAAGGATCACAAAATTTAAATATGCAAGCGTCCCATGATTTTATTGAATGCACATGATCATGATATGATAAGCCCTTGTAGAAGGACCAGTGTGCTAAGGCACACGGCTTTTCAAGCTCATGGTTCGATTGTTCAGGAACCATTTTTATCTTTGCACAATATACACAAAGAAAACAGGAAATGGCATTTACTCCTGGTCAAAGGAGATCACATCCTCAGCCTTCCAGTTGTTCAATCCACTGTTGTGAGCAGGGGGTACCCAGCTGTTCCAGTTGCAGTTGTCTTTTTCATCTCCCACAGCATTGATTTCATTAGTGGGAAAATGAGCCGGTGATCCTTCGGGATAAGGGATATACTCTGCTGGATACGAGAGCCCAGGCTGAGATATCTCTGTCGGCTGAGCGAGATGCTCGATAAGGCCGTCCCATGCAGTCGGGATGATGTTTTGAATAGAGACTTGTGCATCTTGATGAGGAGTGTATGCTGACAGAAAGCAACCCTCGTTACTTGGTATTTCTCTGGCTTCTTCGAGAGCGAAGTTGTCATCGTAATGTTCATCCCATCCAGTTGGGACAATGTCCTCTCATAGCAATTTGTGAGCTCGGAGGAGCGGAATATTTCACCATATAGTCATATTTGCCGCTGGGTTCTCCTAGCGTGTCCCATACTTCTTTGGGTGGATTTTGATATTGCTCAGTGACGGGATTTGTGAAACTTTCGTTATTTCCAATTTGATTACCCCATCCAGTCGGGGTAAGGTCCTCCATAGCAATATAAGAATTCTGAGGTTCGGCATACTGATAATTATATCCGCCGTTTGGTTCTTGAACAGCATCCCACATTCCCATGGAAATGGGTGGAATTTCATCTGGATATGGCTGAATGATATGGTTCATGAACACTCCTTCATCTTCAATAGCGTTTACTTCTTGGCTGACAAAGTGTGACATCAATCCTCCAGAACGAGGACTTTGATCATTCTTTTGACCTTCACTATCATAGCCCAGGCCTAGCTTGTCAGATTTGTAGGGTATATCGGGAAGCTGTCCCCATACTGCGCAATCACCCTGTTCAATCATGGCTTTGGCATCTTTGAGAGAAGCCATAGTTGTAGTTGGAGTAGCAGGAATATGCTTGGTGGTAGAGACATCTGGGGAGACCACCTCAAATGATTGGCATGGAGTTTCGATGAATTCGTCCTCCAATTCGACATATTTGGAATTGCTTAGGTGACTAACCACATATTCCTCTTCGCCATAGACTGTGACAATCTTTCCTTTTACTGGATATTTTAACTTCTGATGCAGGGTAGAAGTTACAGCGTTTGCCCCATGTATCCAAGGGCGTCCGAGTAAACAGGAGTAGGCTGGGTGAATTTCCATTACGTAAAAGATAGAATCAAAGATTTGAGAACCCACTCTGATTGGGAGATTCACTTTTCCGTATACCGTTCTGGTTGACCCGTCAAAGGCTCTTACCACAACATCGCTTGGTTGCAACACAATTCCTTCGAAGTCAAGCTTTTCTAGTACTGTTTTCGGTAACACGTTCAGAGAAGAACCGTTATCTACTAGCACATGAGATAGAGTGGTGCCATTACATTCAATGGAGATATGTAAGGCTTTGTTGTGATTTTTTCCAGCAGGGGTTAGATCCACATCGGAGAAACCGAGACCATTGCTCACGGTTAGATTGGCAACACAATTCTCAAATTGGTCGACTGAGATCTCTTGAGGCACATGCGCAGCTTTCAGGAACTTCATCAGAGCTTTGGCATGAGCTTCTGAATACTTTAGCAGAGATAGCATTGAGATTTTTGAAGCAGTGTGCCCCAGTTGCTCAACAATATTGTAATCACTCTTGCAGATGATTTTCAATATTTCCTCCATTTCTTGCTTTGATGGATCCTCAGCAGTGATCTCCACCGGGGTTTGAATTTGTTCAACTTGTGGCTCTTTGCCTCGAGCGTTGACATTTTGATTAGGAACTGGGACTCGGACTGGACCAGCAGCAACATTTGGAGAAATTTCTGGTGAAAAGATTCTTCCACTTCTCGTGATCTTGCTGGTACCCACAATATTACCCACAGTTGGAGTAGTTAACTTTGCGGTCTCTTCAGTCGAGGTACCCTGCTTAACTCCATGAATGTAAACATTAGTGTCATATCCCCATGGGACAGCTTTGTCTGAGGAGTATGGAAATGGAGTTGGACTAGCAATGACTACTGATGCCACTTTGAGTGTAGCAGAAATTTTGAATGGAGTCTTGGCAGAGATTTTGAATGGTAAGCTGGAGATCACTGAGGCATCCTCTATTCTTATCCCGTTTGCAAAGACTTCGCACAGTACGTCCATAGAAGGGAGCCTCTCAAACATAATGATACGGCGATCCATCCATTTTTGAATTCCCATCCTCAGATTTTCACAACCATTGGGCAGGCAGGAGCAGTAAAAGCAGTCGGGGTCACACCCTGGAAAGTAACCAGCTCGGATTAGCTTTCCTTTGACTTCGCAGAGTGGAGTTGATAATTCGTTCACATCATAGATGTAAACAGTGTCCAGGATAGCGTTAACAGTTTTGTCATGCTTTGGCATAGGTGCTGTGATGACATTTGGAGTTTCTGGAGGATCGAACTCAATTTCACCAGCATCTATCATATCTTGTATTTTATTTTTCAAGGCCCAGCAGTGATCTGCGTCATGCCCTGGACAGTTTGAGTGATAGGCACATGTCGCATCAGGGCGATAATTCAGAGAGGAAGTGTTGACATTCCTTGGAGGACCTCTTAAGGTGATCAGATCTGCTTTTAGCAAGTGCTGCAATGCCTGAGAAATTGGCATGTTGATTTTGGTGAAATTTCTTCTTGGTGCATCTGGTCGATGCGTATATTTTGGCTGTTGATCTTTTTGAGGTGCAGATGCGGAGATCAGAACTGCCCCTACAGATTGATGCTGCTCACTTTTGCGACTTTTCTGAATTTGTGTTGCATTGACCTCATTTCTCCCACTGATGGGCCTTTTTGTAGTACCAGAGGTGGAACCTATTTGAATTTTTCCATTTTGAATGCCACTTTCGACACGTTCTCCGGTCAGTATCAGGTCAGTGAAACCTGATGATGAGCTTCCCAGCAAATGGCTATAGAAAGGGCCAGTTAAAGTGCCCATGAACATGTCAACTAGTTCGCGATCAGATAAGGGTGGTTGAACCCTTCCAGCCATATCTCTCCATTTTTGTGCATATCCTTTGAAACTTTCTTTTGGTCCCATAGACATGCCCCTTAGTTGAGTACGGGTTGGCGCAAGATCAGCATTGTATTGGTACTGTTTGTAAAAAGCAGCAGCTAATTCTTCCCAAGTATGAACCTTGGTATTTTCCAGCTGATAGTACCATTCGAGTTGTGTACCCGACAGACTTTCTTGGAAGAAGTGAATCCACAATTTGTTATCTGTTGTATGAGGTTGTATCTTCCTCACATAGGATCTCAGATGTAGTTTCGGGCAAGAAACTCCATCATATTTTGCAAAGATAGGAACTTTGAATTTTGGAGGGATAACAACATCCGAGATGAGCCCCAGATCATTGAAATCTAAGCCAGGTATTTTTTGTATCTCCATAGCTTTCATACGGTCTTCCAGCTGTTGGTATTTTTCATCGTCCGGTTCGTCCCCAGAATGATCATTTTCTTCATTTGAAGAGAGAGAGGGTTTAGCAGAACCCTGGTTGCTTTGATTGTCTTCTTGTTCATCATCACCGACTGTTTCAGGGATCGGTGGCTTTGTGAACTTTTTGACTGGGATTTTGATCTTTCTTCTCAGGTGACTCACACCTACAGATCCTTTGGGCTTCTTTTTCTTCTTGATTATCAGGGCTTTCAGTTCTTGCTGCCCCTTTGCCAGTTCCAGAATTGCCACTTGAACTTGGGCATTCTGTGCTTCGAGATTCTTGATGCTCATTTCGGATTCCATCTCTTCTGACTGAAATAAACAGCGAGAAGATGAGAAATCCGTCATGTGAACCTGTTATGCAATGTGTATGACTGGATGCCATGTGTATGCAATGTATGAAATGTATATGCAATGTATATGAATGCAATGTATGAAATGTATATGCAATGCATGAAGTGAAATGTGTGTGCAATGTTTCAAGGATCTTAGAGTTTAGATTTGTTAAAGAAGAAACAAACGTTAGTTAATCAATTTATTTCTTTTTTTTTTCTTTTGCTTCTTTTTTCTTTGCCTCATTTGGGCTTACAAGACAGAAATAAAGTAAATGATCCTTCAGGTCTCCCGTGGACGCTTTCTCTTTGCCCCCAGGAATGTGTTGATCTGCTGTTCTTCTTGAAGCTGTCCGGTGAGCTCCAATATCCTTCTCTCATAGTCTTGACAGTATGATTTGAAGGTGTCTCTTTCCTCTTTGAGTTGAACCCAAGATTTTTGCAACTCTTCTAGGTCAGTTGGCATGTCCGGGTGTAGAATAACTTGAGGTTCATATCCTTCGACCTCTGGTTCAATAGTCACAGGTAGAACAGCGGGATATGGCATAAGGAGTTTCTGAGCATGAGTGCGGACCCATCTGAGGTAGGGTTCCATAGGAATAGAATTCCATTGCCCCAGAGTTTTGCTTTCTATTCTATAGACACTGCCCCATGCATGTATGAACCTTCGTCGGTGTCTATGAGAATCATTCTCGTAATCAAACACAATGCCATGGATAATCATGTCATGAGGACCGTTGCTCCTTGCATATCCGAATTGGCGTAGAGCTAAAGAGGGATTGTAAGTGATGCCTCCTTTGATGCCAAGGAGTGGCACATTAGGGTACTCTCCACAATGATCAATGATAGTAATGTCTTTTTGAAAGAAGTTGTTCCACCGGATATCTGAATGAGACAAAGACATAATCCTGTGAGACCATTGCATTCTTTGTTCATTTCTCAACACTGATCGGGGAAGATGAAATGTAAACCACCTAGCCAGTAGTGGTATACAGCACATGAGAGTTCCTCGTTTCTTCATGGTACGAGTGTGTAGAGAATGTAGAATGTCTCCCAGCAATGTTGGTACCGGGTTACGGATTAGGAAAAGGTTGATGATGTGTACACTTATGAACTGGTCGGGATTAGGGAATAAAACCAACCCATAGATCAAAAGTGCCATAACTTCCTCAAAAGCTGGATAACTTTTGTTTTCTAGCAGTAGTCGAGCCTTTTCCAATAAGAACTTGGCAAGCAAACCCTTAACTCCACTCTTTGTTTCCCAATTGGACTCGATTTCTGATTTCCGCAGATGTAAAGCAGCAGCAATGACTTCAGGTTTTGGAATCCTTTCTAAACCAGTGAAAGGTAATTGATTTCGAACAGGCAATCCCATTAGTTCAGAGAATTCTTCCAAAGTGGGTACCAACTGGTAATCAGGAAAGGTAAAGCAATGATGTTCAGGGTCAAAGAACTGGAACAGGACCCGTATCATGTCTTCTTCAAATTTTGAGGTAACCAAATGGAGTAGGTGACCATGCTTTTCAGTGAATTGAACATTCCTGGGGAATTCTGACACTAAGTCTTTTAGTTCAGACGGTACCGTTGAGATGTTGATTCGGATGTAATCTTTGGTGGCGGGAGCCATTACCTGCAAAAACAAAGGTAAACTCTTTGATCCTTGAAGTGTCTGGTGCAAAAAATGATATGCTTATGATGCAAACATGTGGCACACAAAAACAAATCAAACAATAGCCTTAGGTTTAAAGGCTTGCATGGAGCTGATAGGTGATACCCTCCCCACTGAAGTTGAGTTGGTTAAAACCTGTCCTAGAATAGCATTCGGGTTCTATGATCCTTGGAAGTAACATCTCAATACGGCGCTCGAGCGGCCGATCAAAATATTCCTCGAGGATAACTAACTTCGATCAATTTCAAAGCTAGCCACTTAATAGGCCACAAGTCAAGTTCAACTAAAAAGGTTCTAAGACAAATTAGTGTTTAATGACATTTCGGAAGCCTAATATACTCCTTGATCGTTTTCAAGGGACATCAGTATAAACCAAAGTGTCGCACTAACGATGACTACCAGCTCAACCGTATCGGTACATGCCGTACAGTTTCCTTGGTCTAATGTCATATACTTAAGGTATCTCGAGATTCGGGTTAGAATCTTTCACACAAGCAAAATACCCAAGCAAGCCTTTGAAAAATAAAGCAATCAAGTCAAACAATTGAAAACATCGACCTATTCTCTTAAGGTAACCCCTTTTGAAAACATTTTGTTTTTGAAAGTATTCCCCAGCAGAGTCGCCAGTTCTGTGGACCTCCGATTTTTTTTTAATACCGGGCCATACCTCTGATCTGTAGAGATACGTGAACTGACTCTTTTTTGTCGCTTAATGCTTTCGCATTTTTGAAAATCACAGAGTCGCCACCGACCTTTTATTTTATCCAATTAAGGAAAGGTTTATAAAAGAAACAGAAAAAAGACCTTTAAGAAATTCTGGGTAAGGGGGTAGGTTATACAAAGGGAAGGTGTTAGCACCCTTTGTATCCATGGTTATCCATGGGCTCTTAAGTTTGCTTAGCTCACTTGTTTTTCGATCACTTTTCAATTGCTCTGAAATTGCTCATATGTGGTTTCAAATACCTTTGTAAATTGAATTTTGTAATGATCCGTGTGTGGATGTATACAAAATGCTTGTTTATCTTTCGAAAGATGTTTTGAAAAGAACGTTAACTTTGTAATAACCCGTGTTTGGATGTATACAAAGTATTGTCTTTTTTGAAAGTTTTGAAAAATCAACAGTGTATGAGAATTTTGTTTGTTTTGATTTGAGCAAGCAAACTAGGAGGTCTACCCTGAGTTGTAAGGTCTTTATCCTATTTCCTTTAAAAATCTATCCTTTCACCGGATATAAAAGCAAGGTTCGATTTTGTACTCAAAACAGTAGAATTTTGACTTTGATTTTGAAAGAATGAAAAGGATTACCTGAAGAGGTGCAAGTGTGATTGTGATTGGATTCAGATATTTATCTTTGAAGTTAGTGATCTAACGGTTCAATTTTATCTTTGACATACACGCAGTTTATATGTGCTGGAAATTAAAATGCGGAAATGTAAAGTGCGGAAAGTAAATCTACGCTATTACATCGATTGTGCAGGAAATGTAAACTAGCCTATTTACATGAATTTGACATCCTATACATTTATCTAGGAATTTTAAATTGCAAGAAAAATAAAAGGCATGTTTTTGGATTTTTTATGATTTATTTTAATTATAATTAATGCATGATTAATTAAATTAAAATGAAGAAAAAGATGAAAATTGATTTAAACCTAGAAATTAAGCTTAAAATATGTACAAAATATTTGTCAATTAATTTTAAAACAAAACTAATTTTTTTGGAATTTTTGAAATTGATTTGAAATTGATTTAAGTTAATTAAAACATAATTATGCAAATAATTATACAAATAATTAAAACTTAAGAAGAAAAATTATTCAAAATATGTACAAAATTAGTTTATAATATATAAACAATATTTAACATGAAGAACAATTTTTTTATGATTTTTTGATTGGTTAGAATAATTAAAAAGCAAATATATAAATATATACTAATTAATTATGCAAAATATTGAAATTTTGAAGAAAAATAAAATATTTTTATTTCAGAAAATAATATATTATTTTAGAAGTCTAAAAATATTTTTTGTGTATTTTTTGGATTTTTAAAACTATTTTTAAATTAATTTAACAAAGAAATTAAAATAAAATAGAAAATAAAATAGAAAATAAAAGGATACTGATCCTGTGTGGTAATCAGTGAGGGAGCATGGTGGGGAAGAGTGATCTGGCGCGTTGGATCATTCATTAAATGAGATCAGATGGTCCAGAAATTGAGGCACGTGGTGATCAGTACACCTGCAAAGCACAGAATCAGAGATAAATTTAAAAAACACGCGCGCGCTTCTGGACCAATGAGGGGGAGACACCTCATCGTCTTCAACCTTCAGACAAGGCCTTTTACAGCGCTTTTGTAAAAAAGCGCTATTGTAAGTGAACCCTAAATCTGCAAAATAACGAATAGGGTCAAACAAGCATAGAAATCAGGCGCGATGGTACCATTGGATTCGTCTTGTTCCACTGAATGTAACCCTGCCCTTAATTTGTTTTAATTTTGGCCCTAATGAAGAACCCTAATTTTGAGCTAAGTAAACCCTAAAATGGTATATGCTACAAACATCCATTAAAATCCAATTGAAGCTCCAGAAACGACCAGAGCTTCAAACCAAACACAATTATGCATCTACATCTTGTTAAATGTGCGTGAGTTATGAGATATAAGTTGGTTTTAGTTTGAACAAACCGTGGCTTTATATAACTCGATTCAGTGAAGTTTATGACTTGGAAATGATTGGAATTGTTTCAGTGTAGCTCAGAGATGATGTTTGAATGTTTATTTTATATTGAAATGGACTGAAACTTAAAATTCGAATTTCAAGTTTCTTTGAAAATTACAAGTGGTTACAAGTATGCTATATGCTTATGGATGCTTCTGAA